>NC_136813.1:191229440-191282787 GCF_951394365.1 Tetrao urogallus
CACGTTTCCATTCAGTCACTTCATGCATGGATGTGTTTGAAGACAGGATGTTGGTGTGCATCTGCATCCCATGTATGCACACGTTTGCAGGAAGATCAAGAGATGCAAAAATGAGGTGCATGCTGCCCTTGAGACATAGCTCTATCAACATGCTATTCTTGCACTGCATCTGCTGTATTACTCAGTCCTTTGTGTGCTGCATGCTTTGTGGAGACTACGACCTGGGTATTTTATGAGCACGTGCCCCATGTCATGAACGCACAGAATCACAGAATCATAGAATGGATTAGGGTAGAAGATCATCTAATTCCAACCTCTCTTCCATAGGCAGAATTGCCAACTAAATCAGGCACAAGATCAGGGCCCCATCCAACCTGGCCTTGAACACCTTCAGGCACAGGGCATCCACTTCTTCTTTGGGCAGTCACTCATACTCTATTTGCAATCTAGGGTGAGGTCTGTTTTCTGTACCACATAAATTTTGTTAATATAGTGTTCATTATACACACTACAACTAGTAAGATAGTGTCCATAGTGTGTGTAGAAAGCACTTAGGATCCCACAAAGTGTCCAATGTGGGACCATACATGGGTACTTGATAGGAGAGAATCCCCTCCCAGTGTTGCCTGGTAAGAAAAACCCCATGTCAGTATGCCTGGGTCATAAGCAGAGGGACAGCACAACATTTCACTGCCTGGAGGAAGAATAATTTATGTGGCTGCACATTAAGTTTGTCAAACAAGTCAGACAAAAGAAGATCCATCTTGCATCTAGTGACCAGGACATGGATGGCAAAAGCAGCGGTCTGGAAAACCCTGCGTGCATGAAACTCACTGAACCTTCACTTGCTGGATCACTCCTTCCAAAGCAATAATGCAAGCAGTGCATTGGGAGGAGAGGGAAAAAGGAGAAATGGGTGAAAGAAGAAGTTATGAATATGACAAAAGAAAAACAGTGAAAGAAAAATAGCACATGGTTTCCCTTTAACAAAACATACAGATGTGAATGTAATCAGAGTATGTGGAAGCTACCTATCATAGGAATGAAGGGTGTTGCACTTCCATCTCATCTCCCACTTCCCAAGTACATTCAGTTCCTAGAGTGGTCCGTTGCTCCTGGACTGTGGAACCAATGCACCACGGTAGAAACTGGGCCTCCCTGAGAACTCAGGCTATGTAGGTCCAGCTCTCAACTGGAAATGATGCCCCTACCCAGCTCTAATCCATATCTTGCACCTTTATAGTTTCTTTAACAGAATAGAAAGAGATAGAGCAAACTTCAGTCTTGTATTAGATACACTCTAAATTGAAAAAACAAAATCAGGCACAGTTTGGGGTCAGACTTAAATATCCTAAGGTTTCCATTTCTGAATGCATGCCTGCTTTCCCAGACATATTAGAATATTGACAGTTGGGCTAGTTGATCTTAGAGGTCTTTTCCAGCCTTAATGATTCTATGATTAGCTTACTATTAGATCTGCTGTAGGATAATACGTCTATTTAGACCATTATCTCTAAATAAATTAGTTGACTCTTGGTGGAAAAAATTTCCCACACATTTTCCTGTGGTGCACAGGCTATTTTTATTTTTTTTCTGCTTTAATCATTATTAACTTTGAACACATGCTGCATTACATTTTAGTACATCACTATGTTGTGTCAAATGAGCAGTTTCGTTGTCCTTAATCCTGACAAGATTTGGCCAGGACATATCAGACACAGAATCATAGAATCATTCAGATTGGAAAAGACCACTAAGGTCCTTTAGTCCAATCATCAACCCATTGCTACCGTGCCTATGAACACATGCCCCTAAGTGCCATATCTACCCTTTTCTCATGTATCTCTTCTGCATGTGCCACCAACGATCACTACTTCAGCCTCATGCTTTACAGAAACTTCATCAACACCTCTTCACCTTTTAGCCACAAGCTGTGGCTCCAGGGGACATACTGGTACAAAGCTGAGCAGAAATCATAAATGAAGTAGCTCATATGCAAGCACTCTGACTCACCCACTATTAATGGATGACATATCTGGAACATTTAAAGCCACCAGGGAAGAGCAGGATCTCTCTTATGCAGATTCTGTCACTGTACATCCTGAGATACAGACAGATTCCCAAGAGAGAGAAAAAAAATAGAGGAAGGTAAAAATATGGAGGAAAGTGAAAAAAAGATGAATGAGAACTGAGAGTTTTTACATAAACTTTGTTCAGTCAATGGTGACAATGCAGACAGGAAAATCAAGTCATGGATATTACCAGGTATGCCATGGATAGCAATTCATTCACTGAAATAGTAGCATTTTATGGTCCTGTGGCATCTTGTGACCCATGCTGTAAGTTCTTTTTACGGTCTATTTCATCCCTCAACCACCTTGGGATATCAGACCAACATCTTGTGGGCCATGACTACACACAAAAGATCCACCCTGATAAGAGTGATGACCCATTCAGATGGCCCATTACCCAGGAATGTCAGACAGTCTCCTTGTACAGCTCACAAAGAAAAACTCACAAAAAATATATTCAATATGTGTACAGTAAGTGCTTTGAAGGCAGTCCTTACTTTTCTCTGGTGGCTGTAAAGGCAATGTCTGGCTGTGCTGAAGAGCTGCAGGCTGGATTGCCTACTGTCCCCTTAAAGTTACCACAGTTGGTGAGAAGAACGTGGCTTGGAGCTACAGAGGGATTTGAGAAATTCCTGTTGGGCTTTTTGAAGAACTCTCTGCCAGCCTGGAGATTTCTATGTATTTGTCCAGCACAAAACAGACTGGTCTCTCCAGGACAGCTGTCCTGCAATGTCTTATGGAAGGCAGTTTGTTGGAAAGTGAACTGAGACTGCTCAGCTTGGTGTGAAATCTCTGGCATTACACAACACACGCAGCACACTCCCTGCTTCTGAAACAGATGGAGTTAATTCTGGGCCATAGTCTGCTTTGCAAATACTCTCAGGAACAGCCGCCCCAACCGCTAACATTGCTGCTGTGCACCAAGTTATCACAGCATCCAATTGAGCACAATACCTGGAGAATGGCCCAGGTCCGTGCCCCCACCATCTCTCAGCTGCTTCCCCAAGGGTCAAAGATCCCGTGCATTGCATGAAACCCAAATACAGCCCTGCTCCTGCCCTTAGGATGCATGAATTGAGCTGACAATAGCTTGCCCAAAGTTGTGGATGCCCCATCCCTGGAGGTGTTCAGGGCCAGGTTGGATGATGCGCTGGGCAGCCTGAGCTGGTGGGTGGAAACAAGTCTACAACAGGGGGATGAGAGCTAGATTAATTTTAAGGTTCTCTCCAACCTAAGGAATTCTCTTGTTCTATGAATGGCCTGGACTTCTGCTCCTGGGAAGATGGTGAGATGTTTGAAAGCTCTTGTTTGTAACTCTAGGTTATTCCCAGTACTTTATGTGCTGCATGAACCCTTCAGCACTCTGAGGTCTGAGCATCCTTCCTCCAGACAAGATTCAGGACTTCTCTGCAGGTCTATTACCAGGCCATATGCGAGTCACAGAATCACAGAATCGTAGGGGTTGGAAGGGACCTCCAGAGATCATTGAGTCCAACCCCCCTGCCAAAGCAGGTTCCCTACACCAGTCGCACAGGTAGGCATCCAGGCAGGTCTTGAACATCTCCAGAGAAGGAGACTCCACCACCTCCCTGGGCAGCCTGTGCCAGTGCTCCGTCACCTCACTGTAAAGAAGTTCTTGCGCATGTTTGTGCGGAACTTCCTATGCTGCAGTTTCCGACCGTTTCCCCTTGTCCTGTCTCCACTCACCACTGAAAAGAGTCCAGCCTTGCCATTCTGCCCCCCACACCTTAGATATTTATAGATCTGGATCAGGTCCCCTCTCAGTCTTCTTTTCTCAAGGCTGAACGGACCCAGTTCACTCAGCCTTTCCTCATAGCAGAGATGTTCCAGGCCCCTCACCATCTTTGTGGCCCTCCGCTGGACTCTTTCCAAGAGATCCCTGTCTTTTTTGTACTGGGGAGCCCAGAACTGGATGCAGTACTCCAGATGAGGCCTTACCAGGGCAGAATAGAGGGGGAGGATCACCTCCCTTGACCTGCTGGCCACGCTCTTTTTAAAGCACCCCAGGATGCCATTGGCCCTCTTGGCCACAAGGGCACACTGCTGGCTCAGAATGTTTCCAGACCTCTCTTCCACACTTATTCTTACTTTCACCACTGATAAAAGAATACTGTAGAAGTCAGACCTTCCATTCTTGGAAAATCGGTTGGAAAAACAAAAAGAAATTTAAAGATGGGAAAGGCATTAGCCCTTTATCCAACAGCCAGAAGACAATGTGTGCATGAAGTGTGCATCCAAGAGGGAGGAAAATAGGTCTGAACCTCATAACAGAATAAAAACTTGTTCAAATAGCTCGTACTGGGTTAATGCAGACAACAATAGTTTCTACTTAAAGAGGCCTCAGCACAGCGTGCATTATGTATATATAATACATATATTGTATATACTGACGCTGTCAGTATGATCCCAAATGACAAGCCAGATGGAGATTTCCCCATGGTATACATAGGTGAGTTGAATCTCACTTGCTATGCCTGTTTCTCCATTCAAGCACAGGACCCCAGAAAATACCAAAGTCTGAGATTTGCTGATAACAGCAAAAATTCCCAATTTTTTTAACATAGCTCCAAGTTCTGAGAAAAATGTGCAATGGATTCATGAATGGTTGGTCTTTGCTCTGCTGTTAGGCTCTAATTGTGATTCCGGAGAAGTTATCCAAGAACTTCACCTTAGATATGCAAGTACTGTGTTGTCACACAACGCTTGACTTCCACACACCTCTACGGATTCTGAAACTCTACCACATTCTATGTAAGAACACATTTGACTACTGAAGGTGTCATCATGACTTCTGCAATACCATCTCAACAGTATCAAATTGGTAGACTGAGACCAGTGAAGAAAAAAGATGTGAAAACTAATAGATTTGCACTTATCTAGTCCCTGTTTTCCCTCTTAGTTTAACCCAAAATAAAGTATAAACCAATCCCAAGGCAAGAGACTGCAAATGAAATGAAATGATGCTGCAGGAGACACAAGAAAACTCTAAAAAGATAAAGCTTGGTGGAACCAGAACTGGGGTAAGGCTGAGGATCAGTCAGAATTAATCAATACCCAAGTTTTCCCTGAACTTCCCATTTACTCCTGCTGAGGCTGTGAACTGTCAGTAGGTTTGGGAGTCCGAAATTCAATAAAGTACTTAACCTTCTCCCTGTGTACACTCCTGCTCAGTGAAGTACTTCAGGACCTGCTTACATTTAAGCAGGTTCTTAAATGCTCTCCTCAACAGGAGCCAATTTGATTGTGATTTGTCACCCTCGTGCTGCTGGTAGTCTCATCTCCACAGATGAGTTATACTCAGGGATTTGAGGACAACAACTGCTATAGCTCTATATCTACTCTACCTACGGAGCTTGGGGATCCAGCTACAGAAGGTAAAGCCATTAGAATAACAGGCATTTTAATTCTGTTCTGAGCAATTACGTAAGCCATATCTGCTTGTACAGAAAGCCTCCCTGTGTCAGACCTAATATTAATTTTAAATCTCCAACCTTTTCATTAATGTGAAACTCTAAGTTTCCACATTCTTTGATTAAACATTCTGCTGTGTAATGACTACTTCATTATTCCCCCCCTTCCAAATTACTGATTGTTGTCTTACATTACAGCCTCATCGGTACTTATTAAATTAACAAGACTGTGAAACACTTAATGAATCAAAACTCATCAAGTGTTTCCAAAGTTAATAACTAATCTAAAGATTTTTTTTTTACACTATATCTGCACGTGAAATTTATACATTCCCCACACAGTCGCTGAAGTTCAGATGGCCCCAATCTCATGAAAGATTTATTATCACACAGCTCTGTGATTTATTCAACATTTGCTGAAGCAACACATAGCGTGCGTGGGGAGGGGAAGAGTGTCCTTATTTATTATTTAATTTCCAAAGCTTATTCCAACTTCTTAGGATCCTTCTGTGCGTGCATCTGCAGACTCACCAAACAGCAATTCTGCGGTTGTGAATTGGAAGTGGGAACTGGGATGCACAAAAAATGGCCTAAATCCAGAGAAGAGTGGCTGTGCAATGATGGGGACAGAATAATGAAGGACTTACTATTCCAGGCTTCAAAACAGAAGACTGAATGGAAAGGTGTTTTTTTGAGGAATATGAAAAAGCAGAAAAATCTTCCCACCAAATGGTAGGAGGAAAACTAATAGGTACAGGAAGGACATTCAGGCTAGATTATTGGGAAGGGTATGAAGGTATAGTACCTAAAATGGAACGAACCATTGTGACAATCTCCTTTTCCCAGTAAATCTACATATGGACAGGTAGCACAGTGCTTTACAACAGCTGTAGCCTAATTCAGAAGAACGTAAATATTCCTGAAAGCAACTGCTGTGCCCAAGTAACACAGAATCATAATATCATCACAGAATTACAGAATTGCAGAATCATCATAGAATCATGGAATGGCTTGGATTGAAAGGAAACTCAAAGACCATCCAGTTCCAACCTTCCTGCCATGGGCAGAGATGCCAGCCACTAAATCTGATCAGATCAGGGCTCCAACCAACCCAGTCTTGAATGTCTCCAGAGATGGGACATCCACAGCCTCTCTGGGCTCCTTGTTCCCCTAAGGCGAGGAGAAGATGAAGGATATCAAACAGTGAAAGCAAAAAGAGCAAGAAGGTAGAGTGTTAGGTAGGAGGACCACACTAACGCTGTTAAAGACTTGAGTGCTCAGCTGCCCATATGGAGTCTCATGCAACCTCAACAAGATTTATGTTCTGACCATGTCCTGTACCATCTTTGTTTCAGGTTCCTCAGAACAGCTGGATTTGTGATTACTGATTCCAACACCCCATCAATCTCAGGCACTATTTTACACGTTCAGGAAGACATATCTTTATGTAATAACACTGCTGTAAAACACAAAGTCTGCTCTACAGCCTTGTTCAACAAAAGCTCACAAGCAACTAGCAAGGTTGTGATGAGAGACCAACGACCAAGCTGAGAGAAGAGATGCAACCCAGACATATGGGGCTGGATGACAAAACCTGTCAGGCATATACAGGAGAGGAAAAATTCATCTGCAATTTGTGTTGCAGCAGCTGAGACCCAAAAGTGGCCTTTTAACTGGATTTTACACCAATTCTCTATGATGCATTGTGGGGAGACAAACAGGCACAGAAGGGCCGTGTCTCAGCCCCGAAGGCAATTGTGGAGGAAAATGCAATTACCTCTGACTGCTGAACTTGCCCTTGCCCCTGCCTTCCCTGTACATTGTGCTCTCACCTGGGAAAACTCATATGCAAAAAAAGGAAATAGGAATAAATAGCCTTGTCGTTGCTACCAGTGACCCTGTGCCCCTGCTCCCCATTCCCTGAAAAAAAAAATGCTCACTTCATCTTAAGCACCACGCAGCTGCTATCAACGGAGATGGAGCT
This sequence comes from Tetrao urogallus, assembly GCF_951394365.1. Classification (NCBI taxonomy): domain Eukaryota; kingdom Metazoa; phylum Chordata; class Aves; order Galliformes; family Phasianidae; genus Tetrao; species Tetrao urogallus. Next base: position 191,236,928 of record NC_136813.1, read on the forward strand.
TGTCACGACCCTCACTGCCCACTGCACCTTTTCTCATCTCACAGCAGCTCACAGGTGACAGGACTCTTGTCCCATTCTTTGGTGAATGCCATAAACATCCAAGATTATCATTCATATTAGCTGCTTGGAGGGGAGTTGCAGGAGGTGATCCCACATCCAGATATTCCTCAAGTTTACAGAACAGGCATTATCTTCTAACCAGGGTGTTGTAAGAACCCCCACTGTTGGAGGACACCATAAAGCAGACGAAAAATGAGTCTCCTATAACAATCTGCCCTGCCAGGCTTCCTGCTTTAAAAGGCAGAATTTACCTTGGGGTGTGATTGGGACCAAGCTCATAGAACCAGGCTAGAAAAGACCACTAAGAGCACCTGGTCCAACAGTCTCCAAGAATTCCCCATGCCCACAGCACACATTTCCCTTCACTGGCTAAACCAACTCTCCCTCCTCTTCCCTGTCTCCATCACAGGGATAATCATGATTATTACTTGCTTTACAGTGGGACTGGTTAAATTCATGGATGTGATATGCTAAATATCATCACCTTTCCTAGCCCATATATTCTTACTAATCCAGAGTATTTGCTTGTCTTGAAGCACTAAGACCTGGACTGAGACAGTGACAGACTAGAGCTAAGCTCTATCTCTTGTAGCTACATCTCTTGTATCTCTTGAGATTGTAGAGTCTCTTTTTCTGGAGATACTCAAGACCTGTCTAGATGCTTTGCTATGCAACCTACTGCAGGAAGCCTGTGTTATTAGGGGGCTTGGACTAGATGATCTCCAGAGGTCCATTCCAACCCCTACAATTCCACGATCTCAATCATCTTTTTGAATTTTCATAGGGATTTATGAACAAATGAAAAGTCCTCATATGCCCACACTGTATGGTTCTATCAAACCATACCAGGTCAAGAGAAAGAACAACCAAATAAATAACATAGAGTAACTTTTACGTTCATATTTTTATGGATGAGAGCTAATCCTAGGAAGATTTGGTGATTATCTCAATGCCATAATGAAAGTGACTTTTCCACTGCTGGTATGAGGTGAAACCAACATTCTGAATCCTACATCAGTGTCTCATCCAAAGGACTAGACCCTCTCAGAGGCCCTCTTGAGCTATCAGCTATTCCTCGGCTATCTAGAGCTGAGGGATGAATAGGAGTCTTGATGTGGAGCCATCCAAAGACACAGTTTCAAGCCAGAGACCACACAGAGCCTCCAAAGTAGCCCAACCTGCCAGTAGTATCAAGTAGTCCATAAATTATCCATGAAACCTTCTGGTTTTAATCATTCTTACTCCCTGATTACTCTTAGAATGTGACTCCAGGCCTCAGCATAGAGTATTTATCTTACATTAATTAGATTAGGAAAGCAGAGGTATTCAATACATTGACTAATCAAGTCAAGGAATCAATATGTCATGTGGTAGAGCCTTACATTCCTCTCACTCTGCAAGATGACAAGTAATGAATCAGTTCTGGAAGGTGCCCAAAATAACACTTTGTGACCTAATGCAGAGAAAACACATATTTTTATCTGTTTCCCCACTGGGGAAGAAAGGAGACAGTTCCAGTGTGTATGTATCATTTCTGTAAACCAAAACTGGTGAGGCTGAGTAGTTAAATACAGGTCATCAGCCAATTTTGAAGGATATCCTGCATTCTACTAGAATTAATTACAGAGAATCAACATACAATGCCACTGCACACTACTGAACCTCTCCTGTCATTGCAGTTGGGCTCTGTGTCCATCAGCTGGCTGTTCCACATGTCACTATTGCAAGCAATCCACCCTGGAGGTGACTGCATTCCAAGCTGCCATCAATCTACTGCAGTCATATTTAAGCACAAGGCACAAGGGAAGTTAGGATGGATTATTAGTATCATCTTCAGACTGACTGAGTGGATCTGATGCTGCAAGTCTAGGTCTTGTCCTTAGCTGGAATTTCTAACGGTCTTCAATGCTCTGTGGTTTGGTTATTGATCCATGACACTAGCTAGCTAGTTTGTGAAGAGAGTGAAGAGAAAAAAAAGTAGTAAAAAGACTTTGCAGCAGCCATCTATAGATGACAGAACTGCAGGCTGCCCTGCTTCAGGCAGCGATAACTTATCCATGGAGGAACGGGCTCAGTGATCATTTCAGGTCATTTTTTATTATGTTATGAGGCTGAAAGGGGTTGGAAGTCCTAGCCTGAAATCCAGAAGCACAGAGATGGGGGACCCTGAGTTCACATCAGCATTGAACTAGGGATGAGAGTCTCTCTGGCGAAGCCCTGTGGGCTGCTCAGCCAATATATGAACAGGCTGCAGAGCACTTTCCAACCACAATCCATCCTTTGACCAAGATCAGTTGAAAGTAATCCCTCAGCTTCACTGGGAAACATTGTCCAAGCAACTTTATAACCTCTTTCTCCTCCCCTCAACAGCTTTCCTCATTGCTAGAAAATACAACTTATATTAAGTTACATTTTGTTGCTAAGCCTTTCTCTTGTGTTACAATGCCTCTGAAAATCCGTATCGTATTAGATCATCTTACTGGATAGAGGGATCCTTCTTCCCTAGTCATTGCAATCAAAGAATCATAGAATAGTTGAGTCATTAAGGTTGGAAAAGACCACTAAGACCAACTAGTCCAACCAACAACCCATCATTAACATGTCCACTAAACCATGTTCCTCAGTTCCACATCGACTTTCCTTGAACAACTCCAGGGGCAGTAACTCCACCACTTTTTGGGCAGCCTGTTCCAGCACCTCACCACACTTTCTGAGAATAAATTTTTCCAAAAGCCAACCTGAAATGATCAGCTGAGGATGGACAGCACTCATCAAATGCTGCTTTTAGTCTCTGCATATGCTCAGAGTATTCACTAGCTTTTATCATTAACCCAGTGCAGGTTCCCAACCCCATCCATCCAATTTATCAACCAAGCCAATGCCTCTAAACTAACCCAGGGTTTACCTTTAGGAGGGGGATGCAGGGAAATGTTCATGAAGGTGAAGGCTCTGCCATCTCCCTGGATAGGACAGGATAGGATAGGATAGGATAGGATAGGATAGGATAGGATAGGATAGGATAGGATAGGATAGGATAGGATAGGATAGGATAGGATAGGATAGGATAGGATAGGATGGGATGGGATGGAATGGGATGGGATGGGATGGGATGGGATGGGATGGGATGGGATGGGATGGGATGGGATGGGATGGGATAGGGATAGGGATAGGGATAGGGATAGGGATAGGGATAGGGATAGGGATAGGGAGATAGTTAGCTACCTACACCAGCAATGCTACACTGAGTGTTGCTTTCTGGAGGGATGTAGAATTTCTGAGTAAATAAGGTCTTTGTAAAATAATCAGTTCTCATTTACCTGTCTTATATTAGCTTTGATCAAACTGACCTTGTTACGAGAAGGTGGAGTCATTGCCCCTGGAAGTGTTTAAGAAAAGGGCAGATGTGGCACTGAGGAACATGGTTGGTGGGCAATGGGGGTGACGTCCACCTAGCTGGACTAGAAGTCTTTTTCAATTTCTTTTTTCAAGTTCTTTTTTCAATTTCTTAATGATTCTATGATCCTGTAATAAATTATAAGAGCAAGACAACAATTATGACAAGCCACCTCTTTCTTCTCAACCACCATCCTGATCCCAGTTTGGAGTTCTGTCCCCAAACCTGCTGCACTCACCCGCAGAGCAGAAGTTCTCCTTTTTCTCTCTCATCCATTACACACAAAAGTTTCACAGCACTTCTGCAGATGGGGCTGCTACTCCAGTTAATTTTCTCTCTCCCTGTGCAGCCTGAAGCAGTTGGAGCCTGCTCTGAGATATAACGATCTCTTGATTTTGTTCTTGTGAGTCAGCCTCTGCTCAGTACAAACCTCGGAGCTAATCCCAGCATGAACAGCTGTTTCTGGCAAAATGAGGGACAACAGGCAGAGAAAGCTGCTCAGGGTGTTTGCTTCCCTCTTCCTTGGGAACTAAATCTTCCCAGTTAAAGTTCTCGAGGATGTCCATTAAGTTTATTGAGCTTGCAGGAGGTTTCAACTACAGCTCACTGTTTCATGCTCAGCTGTTTAGATCAATGCAGCAAACATTTAACAATTTAACAATCTAGTGGGAGGGGAGAGGCGAGGAATGAGATTGCAATTAGAAGTGTGTTGTGTTGTTGTTTTTTTTTCCACTTTTTCCTAGACATTATCATTAAACAGCAAATGCTCTACAACTGGAAACACAGCAAATGTCAGAAAAGCAATTCGAATAGGCACAGTCATTTGGGGCTCTGTCCCTGCTTATCTTCAGGGAGGAGGCGGAAGAAGGAGGCATTGTTATTTCAGACTCAGGAGCTGGTTCGTCCATTTGAGGTCTGGGTGAGGTGTGAAGCTCAAATCCTCTTTGACTACCACCTCTTCTCCCCTGAATACCTAGGAGGTGAGATTACCTTCGTGCACATGCTCAGTGCAGCTCACTGGAGTTCTGCATCCCTCATCCTACCTGGGCTGGTGGGGAAGGCTGGTTGTGACCCTTTCACAGCTTCCTGCCATGCATGCTTTCCTAGTTAAACAAAAACGTCATCCTGCTTCCACTGGCCTCCATGAGAATGGCTTATTGGAAAAAGCTGTATTAACGTGATCTGATGAGCCCAGGGATTCACAGAGACAGAAGATGCTCTCACTGCAACTCCTTTACAATGAGGCTTCCATTTCTCTTTATGAGTTGTAGGAATCACACTAGGGCTACATGAGAAAAGCACAGATGTGGCGCTTATGGACATGGTTTAGCAGTCATGGTGGTGATGAGTTGATCGTTGGACTAGATGATCTTAGTGGTCTTTTCTGCCTTGAAGACTCTATGGTTCTACTCCGTCTTATGATTCTATGAGACTCAAACCTCACAGCTTACAGAGGCTTTACAGCATGCCCAAAGAGACTTCTCCAAGTCAGTTCTACAGTCTGAGGGAGAAGACAAAGAACAGGTGGAGCAATGTGCCCAAGATCCCCATCAAGCATGTGCCTGAGGTAGAACTGTGTGCCATATCCCCAGTGGCTCAGTTTCTACTCCTCTCTACTCTTTCCTGTCAAATTCCTTGAAAAGAAATGCAAACATTGAGATGAAAGGGATGACACCGACAATGCACATGCTAGGGTCACTTCATGATGTAGCCTTCTAACTCACTCTGTTGTTACTTCATCTTTCCTTCCCAAGAGCAACTGATTTATCTTTATTAGCCTCCCCTGTTGTCACTGTCATTAAATTTTGTTGAGCCAAGAGACTTCACTGTGTGCTTTAGTAATTTGATCAGAAAAGAGGGAAAGCAGAGCTGAGGTAATAGACAGCATGAAAGAGGTCAGAAAAAGCAGCCATGGCGCATTAAGGGAAATACAGATCCAGACTCACTTGGAAATAGTAATCATATAGAGCGTGCCTGAGCAACTGGCAGCAATAATCTATAATCTGCATTTCTATAATTCATGTGCCTCTGCATGAATGTGTGGGCTGTTCTGTTTAAGTACCAGCCTCTAAGCAAGCCCAGTGGCAAAGCAATTATTTATCTGTTATTTATAATGCAAGAACCCTTTGAGTCAACCCACTGAGGACCATGGGACCATTTCCATGACCCAAGTCCTAGCATAAGGACTTCACCAGGATGCAAATACTAAAATTGCAACAGCCTTAACAGCACTGAGGAGGACTGGGCTTCGTGAAGATACAAACGCACAACCTTTAGCTATAGCTCTATGGATCAGAGCCTTCCTCAACATTTATGCTAGGCTGGGAAGACAACCCTGAAGAACATTATTTTCACAGAATCACAGAATCATTAAGACTGGAAAAATGCACTAAGATCATCTAGTCCAACCAACCATCAACCCATCCCCACCATACCACAAAATCGTGTCCCTCAGTGCCCCATCTACCCTTCACTTGAACCCCTCCAAAAATGACAACTCCAGTTTCTTGTTTATCAAGGATAATACAAGGTAAATAAATGAAAATTGATTATTTTACACAAACACTGGTAATTCTAATAACACACACACTCAAGGGAGACCAACATTCCTTTTTTTTCCCCTTTTTTTCCTGCTTTTTCTTAGTGCCTCATTTCACTTGCAACGTAACGCCAGCAGAGCTGCATGGCTTGTGTTTAGATTCATGCATATACATACAGCACACACACCCATATTCTTGCCCGTATGCGCACAGTAAGTAAAGCTGTAATCTGTGAATTATGCAAACTCAAAAAATATATAGCTATGGTCAATCACATAGAAACCACATGTTTACACTGCATGCACATGTATCTACAAGGAGGACAAATCATTTGATTTATCTTAAATATCTTTCTACGAGAAAAAGAAAAGCTCCCCAGGATCTTTGTGGACTACAAGTGACCAGTCCTGTTCTGAAGAAGTAGCATTAATCCCACGTTGCCCCTGTGGTATAAAGGGAATCTGTACATCTCAACTTGAGAATGAAGTCTATGTGCACATACATCCACAGACAGAAAGGAACAATTTCTTTTCTGTCTCTCACCTTCACATATTCACTCATATGTATGTATGTAAGGAATGAGACTTTGTGGATTCCCCAAAAGAAATGTAGAAATAACAAAGCAGAATATATAAGAGAGATCCAGGATACCATGTGCTGTCTTGGGCTAGCTGAGGTCCAGCATGCAGCACTGCAGACTGCAATTTCATTGGAATAAATTATTTATGAGCTTTTGAGGGTTTTTCCTTGAAGCTTATAAAGGGAACAATGAAAAATTACTCCAGAATTTATTCATTCAGCATGCTGGGAGAAACACCATGTGTCTGTATATATATGCAGATGTAAAAGAGGCCACGCTGTGATCTTATTTTTTATGAACAGACTGCAAGTTTACGCAGAATGCCATAAAAAATAAAAGAGTCATGCAGAAATCCAGTATCTTTGCAAGCATGTATAAAGAGAGGCATAATTTTCTTTGGATGCTATAGAGGGATGCTCTCTCTCAGCATAACGGGGCTGGAGCTGATGTCTGCCAGATGATCAGTTCTGTACCTTTAGGCACTGATATGCTATGGTAGGCTTGGGCCACTGCCCTGGACTGCCACAGCAAATACATATATGTTGTGTTTGGAACTACCCTTTAAAGTCTCTATGCACTTCACTGAAGAATCCTAGATCCACAACCCTAACCTTGCTCAAAGGTTTCCAGCTGCACCATGTTGACTGGTAGCAACACAAGGTTAGAAATGCCAAAATCTCTTATGGTCTAAAAGCATTCTGCATCTTTTACTACTCTCCTGCAGTTAGAGTCATATAGTTGTAGAATGCTTGCTGCATTCTAAGTAATAGTCACACCATTTTCTTGAAGAGCTTTGCTGTGGATCACTGATTTTTCTAATTCTTCCAGAGTCCTTTGTCAGCACTTGTGTCTCTGGAATCCCCAACCACATTTTCTACAGCAGTGATGTGGATTTATGTTTTTTGGAGATTCTGAATGGAAGACTAAACTACTGCACCTAGCTTTAATTACTGGAGGATCAGCAGTAGTCATCCTATCCATGACCTCTGGAAGCTACCTGGTCTCTCTGTGACCTTCTTTACAAAGTGTCCATGTAGCCATGGATAGGATGACAAGAAAATCTCAATGCTTGTAGACAAAGTAGTATAGACTACAGTCCAAACCCCAAGAATGAAGTCAGAAGTAATGTAATTCCATGTCTTTTTAGTAACCATTTCTGGCTATTTGAATATCACCTTCTGAAATGGCCCCTGTTCAGCACATCTCAAATGCACAAAGAAACCACCTAAGGAAGAAGGCTGCAAGAGAAAGAGATGAAAGACATCAGAAACCCCCTCACCAGTAGCAGGAGTCTGTATGCTTTATCTAGATTTGGGAAAACATATGCAGTTGGATAAGAAAAATGCCATCACTTCTGCCCAAATGTGGCTTCCCTATCCATAGATATGGATATAGATATATCTGTGGATACAAGTGTGACTGTGCCCAGCCTCATTCCAGCCAGTGGTGGAAAGAGCAGTCAAGGAGAAAGTGAGTTTCCCCCATGGATAGTGTCTCCCATTAGTGTAGCTTGAAGCTCTTTATAACTAAAAGCGCACACTTACTTAAAGTTCTGGTCTCCTAAACCTCTTCTAAGGAAGATAAGTGAAAAACCAAAGATGTCTTTGGAGAACCAGATGTTACAAGTTTGTTTTGAGGCGGTCGTTTCCCTTTACAGTATAGATATATAACACAAAGAGAAGAGTTTGGTAAGGTTGACCCTGGTGGTCCAGGCTTTGCTGAAGGAGGACAAGAAATATTATGGCAAGGTTTGCAGAAGATAGTTTAAGAAACCTGCCATGGTTGCTACTGCAATCCATCAATAAGGGATGTAGTCATTTCAGCCCACTGCTCACATCATCAAAGCCAAGGCACACAAAGGTTAGCTGTTTCACCCAACCTGTCCCAGTGAATGAGTGCATCAGCAGGGAGTAGAACTCAGAAGTGTGGACCTCCCAAGATTGCTACCTCTTGGGTGGTTTGCATAGTGACAACTTTAGGCAAAGGCTGAAAAATGCTGCCTTCTGCCTTTTTGGCAGGCAATTTGCAGCTGCTGGTCTACGTGCTCCCATCTCATTAATAAAAGGTCTCTCTTCTCAGAGCTAAGTGCTTGAGAGATGCCCCTGGTGTGTTTGCAGTTTTGCCCCAGCGGTTTTATGGTTATTGGCTATTACTCCAGCTTTCTCAAAGGAATCCAGCATTAAAATAGCTGTCTATATTCCTTGAGTAACTTCCATCATCCCTTTCAACCCCTGGCAGCAGCCATCCTTTCATGTCCTCTCAATGATGTTACTGGCATCAAGCACAGGGCCTCACCAATCCCAGCTCTGTGATGCACTTAATTATAGCAGAATCACTCAATTATTCTGCCGTGCTTTCCTGGGCATCTGGTCATTCACCCCTCATGTGCACAAGCAATTAATTTTTAGGTTGTCAGTACAAAGGGACTGAAAAAAAGAATATTAATTCCAGCCCAGTAGGAGGAAAGGAGAAAGATTTGCCCATGTACAAGTCCACGTACAAGTTTCTGTCCCAAGGTGCTGAGTGCCCCTAACACCTAAGGGCCTCCCAGAGTGTTGAAAGTTGAAAGGGAAGGAAGGAATTTGAGAAAATGCAGTTTTCCTCTTGCCAAGTTTCATTAATATTGTGGATAAGTTAATAACTGTGTTCCTGTCTGGAAACCTCATCAAAAACAGTGGCCCAGGGTGCTATACCAGATCCTGCAAGTTCTACATAGACCTTCGTGACCTGTGTGAAATCATACAAGAGATCATGTAGAAATCTCAACTGTACAACTCCTGGGCTAAGACATTTCTCATTAGTTTGTCCCCTCTCTTTCAACCTTAGAACAAAAGAAAGAAGGAAAGAAAGCAGAAAGGAAAGCAGGAAAGAAAGAAGGAAAGAAGGAAAGAAGGAAGGAAAGGGGAAGGGGAATGGGATGGGGAAGGGGAAGAAAGGTAGTATAGAACCATCCTTTTCCCATGGCATTTATTGAAATGTCATTTGAAAGAGACAAACAATGCTTTCTGTTCCTTTGGGTAACTGATATGGGCAAAAGTTCATAAGAACAGAAAAATTGCAGCTCTGATCTAGTTAATGGATATTAGAGGCACAAAATGCTTCCAAATGCACACAATTATTTTCATCTCCTAATTAAGTGAGGGGGTGAAAGCTTCTTTCTAGGAAATATGGTAATATGTATCGATCAGAAAAATGATGCTTCTACAGCAAAGCCTGAGCATGATGCAAGGTTAAGAGATTCTCATTAATGAAAAAGCTCTTTTTATGAAATGATGCTACCACTCAAGGAGAGTGTGGACTATGACCTCCAGTTAAGTGGAGATACCTCTTAAATATGACACTGCTCACACGAGCATCACTCAATGTCTTTCTTGGCCAGATAAACATTGAACAAATGGGCTAACAGACCAAGCTCTCCTGCTCCACCCTGCTTGTTAGATGGGTATTGACTGCTGAGGTGAACACCACAAAAACCCCAGTGCAAAGTATGGATGCTTTTCAAGCATGCCACTGATCACAGAATCAGAGGCTGGAAAAGTCTACTAAAATCATCCAGTCCAACCATCAACCCAACCCCACCATGCCCACTACCCATGCCCCTCAGTGCCACATCTCCATGTTTCTCAAACACCTCCAGGGATGGTGACTTCACCACCTCCTCGGAAGGCATCAATGAAGGCATCAAATAGCAATCCAATCATCCAGGTTGGACCAGATCAACACTGACGAGCAAGGCTGCAGTAGGGATCAACAAGCTTTCAACAAGATGTGCCGAAAGACTACATACCAGTATATAGCATCAGTTATTACCATTACTCTAAGAGCAGAAGGGGAAGAGAGGAATGCAATATGTATATACATAACCAGCACACAGCAGGTGCAGATCTGTAGACACAAAGCACAAAGAACGAAAACATGGTATGTATTTCTAATTCGCACACTGCATGTATTTCAGTAGGGTTACTTCAAAATGGACCCAATCTTGCCCCCTGGGGTCAATATATTGGCTGTGGTCTTGGATCATAATCTTCTGGTTTAATTTGTTCTAAAGGAGATGGGGTTATATACCCTGACACATCCTTAAATGAGAATAAAGGCCATAAATAGAGACAACTGGAACATTTATCACAGACCTTCACTTTGAATTTGGGTAAATTTAAAAGAGTAATGTAGCTACATCCACAAGTACTATGCTGTTTACTCCTGAAAACAATTCCTTTGCATTTATTTTGTCCAGACTCCCACACTTATCAGATACCCAAGCTGCCAGTGAAATTAAAAGCTTCTTCTTCTCCTAGTGCACCTGGATTTAGTTTCTAAATCCTACAAGCACAAACAGAAATATAGATTAGTTCTTTCTGCTACTTATTTTGCTATCTGCCCTGCTTGCCTTGTTAATGGAAATATAATTAATTTCATCTGCAGCCAGAAACAAGTGCTTTTAATTGTTCAGTATATTATTGTATATCGTTTACAAGGATTATTCTTCTTTAGGAGGCACAGTCAACTTAGACTGAGTCCCAAATGAATGGTAAGCTTGCAGAATCTAACATGCAGCGTTGGTTTTGCTACCTGAAAGGTATTATATTTACTTTCAGCCCATTGGGATCTTCCTGCATTTCAGACTTGGGCAAGACAGATTCCAAATTGCCCAAGATGGCAGAATTATCATACCACAGGGGTGGAAAGGAGGCTTTGCTGCCGGATTTAACTGATGAGCTTGAGTACAGCAAGGCACCTAGAGTGTGTCCTATGAACAATACATGGATATAGCTCTGCCTAAAATCCAACCAAGAGCCTCTTAACCTACAGGGAGAGTTCGGACCCGCTCAAGTCAGCTCACGATGGAGTATCAAGTTTGTTTTGTCATAATCTCCAGTGGGAAGAGGAACAACAGTTGTGAAGAAAAAAAATTGATGGTGTTTTTGTATTTATTGTGATGCTTCAGGTGGAGATCTAACTGGAAATCAGTTACCCACTGCTTGAAAGCATTTGCACCCAGGCTTGCGATGGGGCTCAGATGCACTGCTGGGTTCACAGAATCACAGAATATCCCAAATTGGAAGGGACTGATAAGGATTAGAGTCCTGCCCTATGCAGGACCACCCAAAAATCAGATCATAAATGGGGGGGCACCCAAAAAAAAAAAAAAAAGAAAAAAAAAAAGTCCCCTCAATAAGACAGGAAGAAAGAGACAACGTTTAACAATTCTGCAAAAGGAACACTTTCTTCTAATCACGTTTTTTTACCTTGCTTCAGATACTGTGCAATGAATTTGGTGGAAGCCAGCAGAGTCCAATGGAAATTCAGAGAAAAGCAACATTATCCACTGAAATATCAGACAAATATCGACTTCTCCACAAAAGGCTTACTCAGACGCCTTCAGAGAGTCAATATTTGGTGGGGAGCATTAAAATTTCACAGGCCCTTGGCCAAGGTGACTTTCTGCAAGTAAGGATGATCTCTCTGACAAGCAAGTGCCACGTGTGGGCAGAGACAGTCCAGCATTCAGCAACCCCTGGTCCTCCAGCTGATTGATAGTAGGGCAGCGCTCATCTTCTTTTTGCTCTGCTAGGGATGAAAACATTCTGCCCTGGGGAAGTGCCTAAGAAACAAATCCATGATCCCAAAGAAACCACTGCAAAGGAGGAAAAGAAAGGGCAAACCTTGAGACCGTGATCATAGAATCACAGAATGGCCTGGGTTGAAAAGGACCATAACGATCATCTAGTTTCAGCCCTCCTGCTGTGTGCAGGGTCGCTTCATGAACACAACTGATGGGTCAGGGAGGTAGGCAGGTAGATTTCATAGAAACATAGAATTTCTGGCACTTCAGCCCACGAACACATTCTCTATAAAGCCTGAACCCACATCCAGTTGCAGTAAAGATTTTCTGCCCTTTGGGAATTGTCAGCTCCCAAATGCTTTCAGGAACTGGACTAAATCTCATGTGCATTATATCCCATTATGCAGATGCCTTTAAGTAAATGTAAATCACATCAAGACTAATTGTAAAGGGCTTTTGGTTGTGAGAAGCAAAGTGCTTTGAGATGGCTTCTGATGGCCCAATGTCCACGTCTTTGCCCTCTTTCCCCCACCTCCATTCATCTACGCTTGATGATGTCCAGAGCTCTCATAGACAAGGCCAGCAGGGCTCACTGGGTTAATTAAATCAGCGTCGTTTTGCTGTCTGGAGCTCAAATGACAAACAGATTTCTGATCTTGACCCTTTTGAGGCAAGGGTGGTCTGTGAAGCATGACAGTGGATCAGTCCTCGTTCTGTATTCACAATCTTACCCAGAAGAAGACACCACACCCAGTGACTTGGTTCTTCCCTCGTTTGCTGGGATAGAAAACACCAGTGCTGCGTTAGCACAATAAGCACTTTTTTATTCTGGCTTTAAGAATCCCCCTTTTCTGCTTCCTTTCCTGGGCTGTCATGGGGAAATAAGATGTCAGGAGATGCTCAGAAAGACTGAAAGGGACAGTTCCCCTCCTCCCTGCTCAGGCTGTGAATGCGAGGCTAATTCTATTAGCCCAGGCACTCCATTATCCAAACAGCCCCTTGCCAGCCTCCTGGTGCATTTGCAGATGCATTAGTGTAATGGTGCTGTACACTGCCAAACACATGCTGCCTTCCATCCCAGATGTTCCTCCCAGGCTAAGAAGGCAATTTCTACATTTATATATATATAAATACATAAACACATCTATAATTATATACTGGAGCATCCAAATTTCAGTAGATATCAACCACAAAGAGGGGCTACAGAACAAGGCTCATATTTTTTTAATACCCTTCAAGGTCCTTTGTGCACGATGGGTACAAGTGTACAAACACTGCATTATATTTCACTAAGCTACATGCTTATTACTTGCAAATCATTACAGCTGGAAAAAGATAAACCTGAATCCCTATTTTCTGTCTCGTAAGTTCTGAGGTTTGCAGAAATCTGGCATTTGCAGGTGGTGACTTTCTTACCCTAGCACAATGGTGTTTCTTCTTCTAAGGTGGAGAGGAAGAGATGTAACTCAGAGGAGTGATGGGTGATGTCAGTGTGACATGTCTTCTCTCTTGTTTTATGATCTGGCATGGAACTCATTCACCTGCAGCCTACTTCTAGTCTGAACCAAGGAAGAGGGCACTCAGAAAAAGGCTATGTCTATCTCTGGAATCTTCTAAGAAAACACTAAGGAGCCAACAAATAGCAACACAGGTCATGGTTTAGTGGGACATGGTTTAGTGGACATGGTGGTGATGGGTCAATGGTTGGAACAGATGATCTTTGAGGTCTTTTCCAATCAATCTATGATTCTATACACCAGGCCTCAGCTGCACTTGACTACTCTCCTTGCCAACAGGTAAAAGAACAGATTCCAAAATTAACAGTGAATCACAGAGCCAGACCAAATATTTTTTCCCCCAAAATTGGCAATAAACTCAAGGCGAATTTTTGATGGAGGAAAAAAAAAGTAATATTTTGGAGAAACAGTGGCAGAAAAGAATAAATATGAGAAAGAATATACCATTTAAACACACATGGTATTTCTAGGGCCCAGCTGAGAAAGAAACTTTAATCTACCTAGTAAAGGAATTTGCTGTTTTTCTAGGATCCTGAGGCAAAATTGCTGATGTTAAGACCTACAAGCAATACCTTTAGATAAGAAAAATATTATTCAAAACTGCAATTATTTATCAGGTGTTATTTCTCCTTCCTTCCCTTAAACAGTTGTGTGAGGAAGCAAATGAAGACATACCCAAATCATACACCTACATTAAATAAGACCTCAGAATTTATCAAAGCTCGTTTTTGTATCACAACCAACATTTTGCTGTTCTTCTCAGTAGGAGGAATACACCCTTAGAGCTGTTTGAGTACATCCTTGTGGAATAGAGGGGCAAAGAGTCACTACAAATAGTTGGCTATATAAACTTTGTGTCACATCCAGCAGTAGGTGGATTGATTGTCAGTTCACAAAGGAAGGCTATTTGGCTCATGTGGGAGCTGGAAAAGCCTAAGATACTTGCCACAAGCACTTTCATCTGTTTAACTACAAAAATTAATGGAAACAGATCATCAGAAGACAATAAATGGATCTGTAGTTATCCTCACCAAGGAATGCTGATACTCTGTTTACATATCTAATGTTTGTTTTGAGACTCCACACTCTCTGCAAGATGCTTCATTGCATATGGTGTTGTCACTGTATTATTTTTTTCCTTTTTGATTTCTTGATCCAGGGTATAAAAGAGTCCCTAAAGCCCCGGATTGGTTCCCAAGCTTCTCTTTGCTGGGAAAGGAGGGATGCTCTTCAAGCAAAGCAGCTCAGTTGGAGCTTGGATGCAGAGATATGTGAGCTCCTGGATCCTGCAGCCACAAGAAGGTTGCAGTATCCCCAAGAAGACACTTATTTCCACTGCATTAGCAAATGTAGAGTATCCAAGTCATGCTAGCTGGTTTAAACTGCTATTCCCAAATGCTGCGTCCATGTTATCAAACAGAACAGGCCAAGTCTTGTTGACAAGTGTTACTGTGTCTACATCTGTACTTTTGGACATTATCAAATCACAGAGTCATTAATGTTGGAAAGACCACTAAGGTCCTCAATCCAACCATCAACTTGTCCCGACCATGCCCACTAACCATGTCCCTCAGTGCCACTTCTATCCTTTCCTTAAACACCTCCAGGGATGTTGATTCTACCATCTCCCTGGGCAGCCTGCTCCAATATTTGACCATTCCTTGCAGAAGAAATACAACTTGAACCTCCCATGGTACAACTTAAGGCCATCACCTCTTGTCCTATCATTAGTTACCTGGGAGAAGAGGTCCCCACCTCACTGCAGCTTCCTTCCAGGTAGTTGTAGAGAGCAATAATGTCTCTCAGTATAGAATGAACTGCTTGCAGGAGCAAGGAAAACCACAATTTATTAAGAAAAAAAAACAACAACAATAGCAAATGAAGGTAAATTCCACCTCCACTCTCAGGTCATTCCTGATCCCATATCACAGATCAGCAATCCCCAAGGTGTGCACGCATATAGTTGTGAGGCTGGCCCATTCACTCATTTGATTCACGGCACAGCTTTATACACAAACCAAATCAAAACAACCAAAAAATAGTAATTGTTTTCTTTATTTCAACTGTCATCCCTTTGGAAGCACAAATCCAAGACTTGGAGGGGATATCAGAAATCCTTACCTAAACTGGACATAAGGTTTCCACGCACACACAACCTGAAAAGATGATATTCTCCCAAATAGGGACCATATCTGCTCCCTTGAAGGGCTCATACATCTGGATTTGTGAATGAGAATCACAGAAGCTGTTTTTCTCTTTGCAAGCACGTGTTTAAGATGGACTGCACAGACATTAGGTGTGTTTTCCCAAAGGTGTGAGCTCAACCTTGGAAAAGTGCTGAGTAAAGGAGTAAGTAATTAGTGATGGATAGCATGTTCACCAAGTCCATTAGCTGGAAAGAAAAGCAAATCTACAGCATGCTCAGCTGGAAAGAAAAGCAAACCTATAACATGCTTTGCATTCCTTCCCTGCATTTTCTTGCCTCATGACAGCTTCCTTACAACCCCCGCCTGCGAGGCAGCTCTCCCCCAGCACAGTGCAGCTTCATGTCCCACCAGGGATTGGCATTTCCAATCAATTAGATACGTCACCGGTGAATTTCTCTGCTAATTACTGGGGTTTATTATGTCTAAAGCCAGGTTAAATGCAGAATTCTCGAGGTCACGCGAGGTCACCCAGACAATCAGTTCCACATTTTCCATAGCAAAAGAGCCCCCCATAATCAGTCACTGCCAAGTGGTTTATAATGACCAACCTGCCAGTTAATGGCCTGAGGTGAAAGTCTTGGGAGTATAGATTATGCTCTTAGAGAGAGAGAAAAGGAAAATGTGAAACAGCAAAGAACACGGCCACCTTGAAGGGGACAGAACAGATTCATGAAGCCCATGTCGGTGTGCTGGGGGAGAAGGAGATGGCTTCCTTCACACATAGGCAGCTCATAGAGGGCAAGAAGAGTCTTCCATTGCACTGATCCATTCTCCAAATGTCCTTGGGTCTCAAGGGTGTCATGTGAAGCTATAATGAAAACTAAGGTAGTCATGGGTAAAAATCAACGGGATTGTAAGCCTGGAGAATGTGGTAGGGCTGTTAGTGAAAAATATACCTCATAGTTCCCTTCAGAAGGCAAAGAAAAACATCCATCTGTTCTGGAGACGACAGAGTTTTCAAATCTCTCCAGGCTCATTTCTACACTGCATCCTGTGGTTGAAAGATGTCCTGACCCTTACCAGCATTTTGTTCTGAGCCGGTTGTAGTGGACCATGAAACTTTCAGCCCAACTAAAACACATAAAGAGGCTCAAAGTGCATTGTGTTTGCAGAAGCAGCTGCCTGAAGACTCCTTCCTAAATGTCAACACTGTTTTAAGAAACAATTATAGGGAATGCAAAAATAGCAATCAGGGTGTTATGTACATCTTCTCCATCCAAAGGCTGGCAGATGCATTAAGTTCATGAAGAAGACAAAAGAGGATCACTCTAATTGCTGGATCCACAACCTCTAACTAAAACACAATGCTACACAGGCTTCAAATTGAAGTTTCTTCCCTATACGGTCTGGAAGAGGCTAACACTTCTTGGCAGTGAAAGAAAGCTGAACCATAAAGGCTCAGGTCACACTGTGACACTTGGTTTCAACAGTGTTCCCTGTTTTATCACATTTATTTGAAGAGAAAAAAAGGATACCTTGTCCTGATGGAGGTTGAGTTGGTGCAAATGTCTGCCTACATCCCTTTTGCCACGTTTGCTTTCTGGGACAACAACTATCAATAAATGAACTTCAAAAGTGCATTGGAAGGTTTCTTCCAGAGAAGGATTCCCAAATCACAGAATCATAGAATCATGAAGGATGAAAAAGTCTTCTAGGATCATCTAGTCCAACCATCAACCTGTCACCACCAAGCCCACTGAACCATATCACTCAGTACCACCGATTACATCACTGGAACAGAGAGCTTGTAAGAACACAATCTTTAATACACAAGAAATACAGCATGCTTTACAAGCTCATAGATGCACCACAAAGGCAGGCATGGATTCAAGCTCCCAGAGGAGTGTAAGAGTAATTTTGTACATTGGAGTTCAGGACTAGAGGAAAAGAAGAATCCCTTCATCCAATAAAGGAAAGGAATCAGAATGGCATGAACAGTGCTGGAATTGAGATGAGCTAGCAAGACTAACTGTTTAAGGACCACTATCTCAAGAAGTTCCAAATTCAACCTATTCAACAGGACATGGGGAACCATGTTATCCTGTCCCCATACAACACCCACTGAATGAGCAAACATTCAGTACCCTTGGTATTGATTTTATTGCCTCAAAGAAAACAACCCCAGGATTGCCAAGTTGCCATCACGGAGAAATATTGCTGGTAGGTGGATGGTTGGACTGGATGGTCTTTTACAACCTTGATGATTCTCTGATTCTGTGTTTATTGTATCAACATAGCCTCAGGTGTGCATCCAAGAGGGATATCTAGGGAATATCATTACAGCAATAGGAGACTTCCTGGCCTGTGCTGTCCATCTACACAAATGTGCTTCCATGGCACAGTATACCAAGCCTATGCTACAAACAAAAATACAGATGCATTCTATTCCTGCTCACTGCAAGGAAGTTGGACTAGATGACCCATAAGGGTCCCTTCCAACTCAAACAATTCTATGATTCTGTGCATCAGAATCAACGACCAGTTTGGTTCACTGCCTCAGAATACCTTCAAAAAGGAAAAACACAAAGCCAAAAAATCCCACAATCTACAAACAGAGAAAAACCACAAAGTAAAACAAAACCAAATTAGCATTCAAGAATTCCCATTGCTTCCTCATCTTGTTAGGAGATACTACAAGAAAATTTTTTCAGGGTGGTTGAGTATACTATTATCCAAACACCAACAGCAAAACACAGCATGACACCAAAGTTCCTTTTTAACAGAAGTGAACATAAAAGCCAGCTTGCCATTCAAGGGCAGGTTCTGACGTGGTTTTATTTTCCTCATCCTACAACACCCGCCTATGTTGATAATGGCTGTATCACACAGCATAAAATGATGAGAGATATTTAGCAGGGAAATAAAGCAAGAAAGGCACAAAGTAAAATGGGCAGAAGGGGGGAAAAAAACCAAACTGTGGGACAGTTAAAAAATGATGCTGACAAAAAAAAAAAACCCGGCTATTAATCCGCACTAGAAAGGAGCACTCTTAGCAGCTCAGGAACATTTAACACAAAATAATACTAGAAAACAAAAGCTCTGTACAGACATGGTGTAACGAAATGCTTTGAGAATAGTAAATACTTCCTTTAAAGAAAAATATATGAGCCTGCAATGGAAACAACTTTTGAAACATATTTAAAATGCAATGATTAAGAGAAGAGCCCCTGACAGCCACAGGGCACCAAACCAGGAAAGCACTCAAGCATGTGTGAGATTGAAAAGATTAAGCCCAAGAGGTATAGAAGTGACTGCATTGAAGGTTTCCTGAGCCAGGGTCACTGCCTTACCCAAATCCTCCCTCCTTGGGAGCACTGGTGCCCAGCAGAATACCAAAGCAGAGGGTGATTAAACACTGGTGCTTTCAAGTGACCTGCAAATGTAAGGTCTGAGTGAGGCAGCTCAGAGGAGGAGACCTGGCTGTCACAGAGATTGGAGGAGACAGATGTTTAATGGAGTCCAGGATTACAGATCTGGCACGCTTCACATGTAATCATCAGCTTCTTAGGTTTCCTCTTTCTTCTCCCCTTCTGAGTCTGTTACAGGGTCAGGGGCTGGGGGAGTAGGGAACGGAGATTTTCAGATTTCTACCTAAATTCCTTGAGCTGCCCTTAATACTCTGACCTATTCCAAGCTGAAACCACAACCAGAGCACCAAGAAATGGGAGTGGATGTATAATCATTATATATATATCATATATATATTATATATATATGAGTATATATATATATATATATATACTCATATATATATATGAGTGTTGCACTGAACTCCACGGATCTGCACTGTTTTCCCCAAGCAGAGCTCAGCAGGCTGTGTTTGACTCGCAGAAGCCACACCACAGAGGAATAACACCACGATCAATAGGGCCAGCTGATCCGTGCACAGTGTGCCAGGCTGTCCTGAGCCCCAGGGGAGACATCGGCACAACTTCCCACTCGTCATCCACATGTGAGGATCAATAGTCCCTGCCACTTCTCTCCCAGGGAGTAACTCCACAAATGTTTTCTGTACTTACGTGCACTGCTCACTTTTTCCTTCAGCCTTCCTAGGATTTTGCTATTTTTTGTGCAAAGGAGAAGAGCTACTATTTGTGAAATCAGAGCCGTGAATGGGACCCTATAAATTCAGCAGGACAAGGGTTCCCATTTAAAAGCGCAGGGGAAAGGAGGAGGAAGACATGGTTGCTGGTTCGACCCATCTCATTCCTCACACCACAGTCCCAGGCAACCCCCTCTAATTGTGTTCACCGCAGAGATATGACACAGTCACAGAATGAGGGAAGGACTTAGGTTGGAAGGGTCCTTAAAAATCAAGCTCCAACTCCCCTGACATGAGCTGGTTGCCCCCCACTACATCAGGCTGCCCAGGGCCCCATCCAGGCTGGCCTTGAAACCCTCCAAGGATAGGGCATCCACAACTTCTCTGGACAACCTGTAAAGAGTCCCAAAGGTTAAACAA
Source organism: Tetrao urogallus (assembly GCF_951394365.1). Classification (NCBI taxonomy): domain Eukaryota; kingdom Metazoa; phylum Chordata; class Aves; order Galliformes; family Phasianidae; genus Tetrao; species Tetrao urogallus. Next base: position 191,257,254 of record NC_136813.1, read on the forward strand.
TCCATTCCCTATAGGAACACTGTGCCTTCAACTGTCCCCAAGCATCCTCCAGCTCCTACACTGGAGCAATACATGGATGAAGCAGCTTGGTACAGAGAGGGCTTTAGCAAGCTGAGAGAAGAATGTTGACATTAGATATTGCTGTTCAATTTCAAGCCAAATGCAATTCCACAGATGGTGATGTGAAAGTCATAATTCTTCTCACAAAGGGAAGGCACATAGATGTGAGAATAACTAAATAGTTTAGGTACCGCCTGGGAACAGGCTGCCCAGGGAGGTGGTGGAGTCAACAGCTGTGGAAGGGTTCAAGAAAGAAGTCATCTCTAGGACACAGCAGGTCAGAAGGAAACAGGATTCTGGTATGGATAAGCAAGTCCAAGAATGAAGCCAAGGGATATCAGTCTGCACTCTGTTACATTCTTCTCTTTGGTGAAAGGTTGCCAAACTCTGCCAAACTCTTCCACAGGGAAGAGATCAAGAGAGCTATCAAGTCACCTGCAGGATGGCTACAAAGATTCTCCCAATGAGCATTTCCCCCTCTAACACTTCCAGCAGAGCTCAGACTACAGACCTGATAAAGGTGTGAGGGGAGATGAATCTCCTTCAGAATCCAAGGGCCAGATTCTGCCCTGCCCTGTACTCTTTCCTTGGGAGGATCTACCTGCTGCACTGCACACAGGTTTGGGGTCCCCAGCACAAGAAAGATGTGGAGTTGTTGGAGTGGGTCCAAAAGAGCCACAGAGATGCCCACAGGGCTGGAGCACCTCTCCTATGATGAAAGACTGAGCCAGTTTAAGCATTGCTGCCTTCCAATACTTAAAGGGATCTTACAAGCAGGGACTTTTTACATGTCCTGATCTTGGAACTATCTATGGTACCTTCAGGACACATGGATCCATAGTGGCTTGTCCGCCGTGATACAGTGTAGGATATGAGTCCAGATCTCTCAAATCCTGAACTGTTTCTGAGCTGTAAAGCTCTTCTCCTTAGAATAGTACTTGTTTCATGGCAAAGTGAGGTACTGAACACAGCATCAGCACTTACAAAAGTGTTTCCAAGGCATAAAAAGAGCTTATTTCAGGTGCAAAAAACCCAAGGCTGAAGGACAATGAGAGGTGAAGCTCCAGATGCTCACATATCTCATGGTATGAAGATGTACATTGGTGGAATTTCTTCTTTTGCTACAGAGGACTCACCTGGGACATCTCCAAGACCTTGAATTGGTTCCTCATTGGTTCACCCCAGTCTTCTGCTATTTGTGACCCCACTGCAGCACACAACTACCCCTGCATGTGATTAAGATACTAAGAGTGTCCCTGCTCCCTTAAGGCTGCCAAAGCTTTGTCCTAGGATATCCACGTGCAAGCAGCAAATGAGTTAAAATCAAGCTAAACTATGACTTTTTTCCTTGCCATAATATGCATTATGCTGATAAAGTATTATTTCAAGAGAGTCAGCAGCACAATGTGCTGCAGTTTTGCTAGTGGGCCAAATCGCTTTTATCATTCTTGGCTGGGAAGCACAGGCACTCAGTGTCTTTTCCATCCTTAGCTGAGCATCAATGCAGGGTTTTCCATCCATGCAGTCATTTCTCAGAGGGCATCTCAACTTAGTTAACAGGCCCTTAATTAGGTGAAAGCAAATGCAAGAGAGAGCCGAGTTCAGCCTCTGATATTGCTGAGGGTGATAAGTGGTATTTTAAGGGCAGGAAAGGACAGTCAAGAAGAACAAAAGTTGCCCTGGCTGCCAACTGGGATTATACTCTGTGCTTATTAGAGGTTGATCGAACTCTAGGAACTTTTCTTCTTCATATGCTTTGTTCAGGACTGCCCAAAAGCAGGGTGGCTGAGCAATGAGTTAGGAAATCCTTCATAAAGAGTGCCAAACAAAACACAACTTCACAAAGAAAAATTATATTTCAGCACTTTACCCAGGCTCTTAGAAGCTCTAATGACTCTGGTCTTACCGAGCATTTCAGCCTCAGAGCATCAAATTACTCCAGAAAAGAGACTATGCTGCCGTATCCTTCCCTCCTAGCTTTTATAGGTTGAACAGTGAAGTCCTGCAAAAGACCTGAACATCTCCAAAGAGTCCCTGGAGGTGTTCAAGACCAGGCTTAGGGCCCTGAGCAACCTGGTCTAGTATCAGATCTGTCTGTGGCCTGGGAGTTGGAACTTGATGATCCTTGGGGTCCCTTCCCACCCAAGCCATTCTATGATTCACTGTCAACGTGTCAGTGTGTACAGTTGTGTGTTCCACACAACACACTCTAACGCCTTCTACAAGATGACAGACATTTTCCCAACAGCCATCAGGTCAGCAGAGTGAAATGATAGACATCTGCAGTAGCAATGTCACCATTTATAACAGCTAATGGGTGTTTCTGCTGCTTTTAAATCCCAGGTCAAAAAGTCACACTTATTGGACAATCTCAGCTTTCTCTTTTCAAGCATAATCATTTCAGTCTCGTCTGGTCTTGGACCAATGATGAAAAACATAGTCTGCACGCAACCTGGTGGCTCACAAACAAGCAAATGTAAATTTACAGGAAAGAACACTTGAGTTATTTTTAAAACTTGTGATCTTGAGCCAGTGTTTCTGGGGACAGGCTCAGGCTGACAATCCCCAGGAAACAGCCACTCCAAACCGAGGGCTTAATGCTAATTGAAATCTTGCGCAAAGACCACATTTGAAGAAATTATGTTGTAATTAGGTAAAGTTATTAGTGATTGCTTTAACTAATTGATACGATAACACAATCGGCAGACAAGATTTTAATCAGTGGTCATGAAATCAGAAGTAAACTAACCAGTCACTACCTCCTCCTTTGCAGCTAATTTGCACACAGTAATTCTGCTGCAGATAATGACTCAGCGTCAAAAAGAAAGAAGACTAAATCTCAGGAGATAAATAGGTAAAAGCCTCCCCCATTTTAATGAGAAACAGACACAGAAGGGCCAAAAAGATCCTGTCAACATGATTTGTAATACCATTACTTAATTTTTACCAAATGCTTTTTCTGCTATGCTTTAGCTGAAGCACATATTTATTTGATATTGCATTGGCAAAGTTTAAAAGAGCCCCCAAAAATACCTCTCTGCTTCTGCTACGCATGACCTGACCGATCTCACCTTTGATTTTTAGGGAATGATAGCACTGCACTGATGTGAGTTATTCTCAAATCGTGGATGCCTTTCTGCTAGTTTATACGAAAGAATCACAACATTCTGCTGGAGTGTGACTCTGAGTCACCTGCACAGCCAGGGACAGAAAACCTCTTTCCTTGAGTAAAACATGGGGTTACTCAAACTATTCACAGAACGGTGTCCTCCTTAACCATTAGTAAACCAGAAGTGGGAGGCAGCTCAAAGCCTTGAAATTTTAATAATACAAAGTTGAGGCCTCTTGTTGTTTACCTTTTTTTTTCCCCCATCCTTTCAGTTCCTTTTCTCTAGCTCTTCCCTTTGATCCCCTTATATCAAAGGGAAAAGCTAAGATTCTCATATCTTGGAGTTGCTTCCAGGTGTTGCATCACTTTTGCAAAACACTTCCAAGCACTGGGAGAGTCCCAGGAGTCTGACACGTTGAAATGGAGTTGTTTAGTGGGTTGATTGAGTGACCTTCCCACAACTAGTCCAAAGCCACAAGAGGAAAATGAGCACCCTGCACCTCATGATATCCAGAGCTGGGTTGAGCATATCAACACTCCAGCATCAAGGAGACATGGCCATTCAGCAGTGTGGGGACAGCTGGAACAGGAGAGAGCTAAGAAATGGAGCAACAGAAAAGCCTGCAAATGGGAAGACAGGGCTACAGAGAATGGGTAAGATTGGAGATAGAAGCAGAAAAAGTAGGAAAGTGATGAAAGAGGCACTTCAAACACTGCATAGAATGTCAGGGAATTTGTAGTATCAGGCTTCTTGTCTGAGAGGAGAAAGCTTTGGTGACCAATCTTTCCATCATTTGATCACTCTTCCTATAAAATATATTTTTATATGGATAGAATGGTGGTGAAAAGTTGCTGCATCCTGCTCCTGAGAGCTCAGCATTGCACAGAACTGCAAGGGAGGATCAAGGACCACAGGGCTAAGCAGGGCTCCCTGCTCCCTTGGACCCCAGGTACATAGAATTATAGAATGATTCAGGTTGGAAGGAATCTTAAAGATCACTGAACTCCAACCTTCATGGAAAGGGCTGGCTGCCCCCAACCAGATCAGGCTGCCCAGGTCCCCATCCAACCAGGCCTTGAGCATCTCCAGGGATGGAGTATCCTCAACCCCTCTGGGCAGCATATGCCAATGCCTCATCACGCTCTGTGTAAAATATTTATTCCTAACAACTAACCTAAATCTTCCCTCTTTTAGTTTAAAGCCATTCCCCCTTGTCCTGTCACCATTAAGCTTGTTGCAGCCAGGCAGATGCTGCTTTTACACATGCCTTGTGATATTTCTGAAACACAAGTCAGGTTTACAGCAGCAGTGCTTTGAAGGCATTTCAGATTAAAGGATGCCATGCTGAACTGGGTCCTAACACCTCATCATTGGCTTTGGGTATGGAAAGAGCAATGCGTGCTGGGACTGCCAAAGCTTTAATAGAACAGAGACAAGCTGGAAAAATTCAGTTTTATTATTGGAGCTTCCATTTCCATTGAGGATTGATGAGTAATGAAGTTGAGCTTTGCAAAACTGCTTTTAATGGAGTAGCTGAATACACAACAGAATTGCTCTTATCTCTGGGACACAGCAAGGGGTGAGCCCCGAAGACTGAGACTGAAGAAACCCCAGTCCATGTCTGCCTTCAAAAAGGTCAGGTCAAGCTGTTACTCTCCTGTCCCTCATCTCCACAGACATCAAAATGTAAAGAGATTGCTGTGGGCACTGAAAAACTTTGATAACTCAGGGCTTCATCCATGTGTGAAAAGGACTGTGTGACATGGTTTGTACAATGGACAAAATACATGCTCCCCAATGCCATAGCATTTTTCATCTTGCCTGCAGTGATGGCTAAACTCTGCACCTACCCTCAGCCATCCCTCCTCCACATACTGAGGCCAAATGGGTGTTAATCCAAGCACTTGAAGAGTGTTCATACAGAATCACAGAGGATGGGGCCTCAAGTGATCATCAAGTCCACCCCACTGCTAAAGTAGGTTCACTACAACAGGCAGGCATCCAGACTAGTGTTGAATATCTCTACAGAAGGAGACTCCATAGCCTTGCAGGGCAACCTGTTCCAGTGCTCTGTAACCCTTACCATAAAGAAGTTCTTCATGTTAATATGGAACTTCCTACAGTTTTAGGCCATTACTCCTTGTGCTATCACTACACACCACCAAGAAGAGCCTAGCCTCATCCATTTGCCTCTCACCTCCCTTCAGATGTTTATAAACATTTATCAGATATGTGTACCGTGGGCGCACAGATAGCATACCTTATTGCCATGATGGCAGCTCTACCACTTGCATTGCTTCCGATATCATAAACAAAATCAGAAATGGCTTGTGTAGGAGATAGGAATTGAGTAAACAGTGATGAGCAGCATGTATTTTCCCCATTGCCCTCTCCTAGAGAGAATCAAGAGAGTTCCTCTGTATGTTACTAGACCAACCAGCCCAAAGGAGACAAACATCTCAGCTTTGTAAATGTGAAAGGCTGTAGAGTGGTGGGATCTGAAGGGACCTGTCCCAAAATGGATGCTCTTGGCAAACTCTGAAATCAGTGCACTAGATTTTGGTGTATCATCATGGCTTCAAGGCTTTCACTGTGTGGGAAGCCTCACTCTACTTAAATAGAAGGACTCCCTTTCTAAAATGATGGTAAATAGATTGTGTATTTTCACAAGTTTCATAGAAGTTCATTAGCATCACTTGCCTCCAGCTTCCCACGCCATCCCAGCAGGTGACTGGGACTGTTTTACCTTGATACTGGAGAAGACCTATCCTATCCTTCCTTCCAAGCATTACGAAAAAGAGCAGATGAAAAAGAAGTTCCAGCTCTGTCACCACACCCTTTTTCCTGTGTTAACATCTCACAGCATCTCTAATGAAGATGTATGTATAGAGTTGCTCCACTCCCCAACCCATATTTGAGTTATTCATAGCTCAGAGGAAAGAGATGGAAACAAAAGAGACCTCACAGACACAGAAAACATCTAAAAGAAAGTGTTTCAAGCACACAAAATGGCAGTCTTGGAAACTATAACCCCCCAGACTATGCAGAGAAGAAAAACAATCAGCCTGCAGATTCTGAGCTCCTGGGCCACAGCAACCCCACTAACCACCTCCACTCAAAACCCACATGTATCTCTGTCTTATTGCCCTAGGAAAATTAGCTAAGGTAAAGACTAATCATTAGCCACAGTCTAGAAAACAGCCACCTGAAGAGGATATGAAGGTGTATAAAATCATAACAGGTGGAGATGGGATGATTATTCACTTTCCTTTTTAAGAGGCAGGAATTAGTGGGTGGAAAACCTGACATAGTGGTGGAAGAGTGAAGAAGATAACGTGGCCTGTTTCTGTCCTGGACACAGCTGACTGTTGACCACTGCAGCACAATGCCAACAGAGGGTCAAAGCACAGCACACAATATCTAAAGGGGAATCTGGTGTTAAGGAACTTCTGGCAGTTTGTGAAGGTAATAGGAAGCATATCATGTTTGTGGTTTATATCTGGTGCCATTTACATGGTGCAAGGTCAGGAGAGTTGTATTTACTCAGTGAACCGTAACGTATGGGTGAACACATTGCTCTTGAACTGGTGTCCTGCAGTAGGACTGGAGGTGCACAGTAGAGCACTTGCATTGCCCTGCCACATTCCCTCATTGCTCCCTTTTGTCTAGCCATCCTAAGACTGCTTTACAAACATGCACAAAACAAACAGTTGCAATACTTCAAGTCCTTGCATGTTCACAAGGCTAATTACAAGCAATCAATATTTTCATGCCAAACTACTTCTTCCCAACTGAAGGAGCAAACTTCCCTACGGTCAAGCACTCTGCCAAAATCAGACTTCCATGCTGAAGACCCAGACTGGATTTTCCACGAACTGGCCAGTAGCATTTTCAGTAATAATAATACTAACAACAAGAATCTCACTCAAAACCATGTCTTCACCAGGGCAGGCCTTGTCTCCCACTCTAGATCACTGTGTCTCAGGAAAGCTTCAACTACTCTAAATACTACATTTGGCTCCAAAAGATTCAGCTTTGCACTTACTCTGTTCATATCTGTGGCAGACGTAGCCATAGTTTGAATGGGGGTGGAGAGAATGTGGTACACAGTAGATGCAACAGCAGCTCCTTGTCATGTAGCCAGTAGGATGTGTAACTGCATAAGGCAATGCTGGGGGTGGTTCCTCCCCCTTAGGTCCGTGCCCCTGTCCTCTTAGTAACGTTCATCAGTGTATAAGTGCAATGGTTTCTAAGCACAGTCATTAGATATTTAACAGTGCACGAGTATCTTTTGCAATAACTGTTCACTGAGAATTTCATGTCCAATTCTGCCATCCATAGCACAATCAAGCTAAAAGCTTTCAGAACACCGGACGGACAAGGCTTCTTACCTGCTTCTCAGACATGATATAGAGGTGTTCATGATCCATTGAGAAGGCCATGTCCCTTAAGATGGGGCCAGTGTCCACCACCTGCACTATCTCATACTCCAGCGTGTTCTTGGTGGTGCCATCCACACGGATCTGCAGAGTGAAAAAAAAAGGTGGGAAGAGAACATGAGTTGTTTTCCTCCTTCCATTCAGCCTGCAATAATCGTTAGAAATTGTGTTCTTGTTCACATCTTTTGGATAACAACCCCCATCACCACAAAATAAACTTTTCCCTTGCGTCCTCACTTAAAGAAAGCACAAAACTGCTGTTGGTGGTCCCATCAACACATAAGATCCATAGAAGAACAATCCAGAGCTTGCTAATTTTCTCTGGCACTATCAGTGTATTACTGCTGTTGTATTACCATCGCTGTATCACTGTTGCTGCCTGGACAAATCTTACCAAAAATTATGATATAAAGGACAGAACTTGTGGTGATGATGAGTAAAAGAGGAAAAAACACACAAGAGTCTTCCAGACTGACTCACTCAAATGCTAGTCAGATACTATTATTGTTCTTATTACTAATATTCCATGGGGGAATATATTATTGCAGAACTTACAATGCAACACAGGCTATTTCTCTTGTTGATTACCTATATCTGATATTGAAATCTGTCCTGCACAATTATGACACCTTATGATTCCAGCTACAACTCATAACAGGGAGTCACTTAGGGACATCAATAACTGTGATTATGAGAACACTGTCCCAGTTTATCCCTGATAGTAAGACAGAACTATAGAAGAAAGAGCACAAAACTCAGTAAGTTTCTCTCTTTACAGTTCTAAAGTTCATCTGTAGAGACTGGACTGAAAAACAGTTGAAGAAGGCTTCTAATCTTTTCCATTAGCATAATCACAATTCAGGACAATCTAGCTATCCACAGAAGTATTGGGTCCATTATATGGTATATGGTATATGGTATATGGTATATGGTATATGGTATATGGTATATGGTATATGGTATATGGTATATGGTATATGGTATATGGTATATGGTATATTCTAAACTCAGTATTTCAGCAAAACTTATGACCACACAATTCAGAGATGCATCTACATTGCTCCCCTCACCGTGTTTACTCTCAGTTCCCCAAAATCTTGTATCCCAGAGCAATCCACATATTACAGTACCCCTCCCTAGCTTCCCAAGTTACAGCAGATCTGTTTCGTGCTCCAAACGATGATCTCTGTATCCTTCTGAGAAAAGCAGATCAAATGCTTCCAGATCCTGGTTTGTACTTGTGCAGAGAAAAACAAAAAAACACCCAAAAGGAAATAACATGCCACGGAATAATGACAGTATCAAGACCCATTCCCACTGGTCCCTGGCACACAGACCATGGGTTTGTTATTTCTGTATCAACCTTTTTTTTTTTGTTTTTTTGTTTTTTTTGCCAAGAAACTGAGCCTGAATCATCTTTTGTATTAGAAAGGAAAACAGAAAGGAAAAAAGGGAACAACAAAGGTCTGGAAAGCCTGTATAAACAAAGGGCTGCAATGATCATAGAACCATATGAGTTGGTAGGGACCCTTAGAAGTCATCTAATTCAACTCCCCTGCACTGGACCATCTACAACCTGATCAGGTGCTGAGAGCCCCATTCAAAATGAGCTTGAGTGTCTCCAGGGATGGGGGCATCCACCACCTCTCTGGGCAGCCTGTACCTCACCACCCTTATTGCAAAAAACTTATTTTCTTATATCCAGTCTAAATTGCCCTTTCCAAAGGAGACCAGAGGACGTGTGGTTAGTTTATCATATTGATGGATCTGGTGCTGATAGAAACATACTCCCCAGTGTTAGCAAACAAAGAGGTTTGGGCCTTACATCCAGCATCCATGCCTCCCAGTATCAGTGAGTACCTGGTAGGAAAAGGCTCATTCACGTCCATAATGAACACCTTTATCTCCTTGGTCTCTGCTTAAAAGCAGTCACCGATACGGTTCACGTGTGAGGTAAAGAAGAAAGAGGCCAATGAGCTCAGGATAAACTCTTAGGACAGTCAGAAGAAAGGAAGGACAAGCAAAAAGGATTGAAGGTGGAGAAACACAGAAACCTGTACATTGAGGCACTGCCCCAGGCAGCTCAGAGAACCCCGTTAACAGAATCCTTTCCAATTTCCTATGAGGACTTCTCTGCACCAAGTTCTCACTGTCAGAGGGCAATGACTGAGCTTTGTCTGCTGCTTCAGCTTTGCCCCCATTTCCCATCCCCTGTGGCTGCTCCAAACAAACCTCACATTTTCGCTGCCTTGACCTTGATTTCTCAGCATCATCAGGGTCAGATCTGTAGGCCACCAGATATGTAAGCAGCCAATTATCACCCCAGGCTCAGTCACTATCCCCAGCCTTTGCGAGCCCCATTAGAGGAGAAGGAGCTTGGAGACGGAAGAGGCAAGCAGAAGAAATAACCAGCTGGAGTTAACAAACAGCATGGACACGAGGCACAGACCCCTGGGATCTCCCCTGTGGGCTTGGTGCAGGTAAAAGATTGCAGAGGTTTCACATCAGGAAAACAGTGATACTTGGAAGGAATTTAACAGCTATCGCTAACCTAATTGGCTGCAAAATCATTATGGGGCAGAAGGGGAGGAAGGGCTCATTCCACTGAACATGTGCAAGCATACACACATGCACTCATGCCTACACAGCCTAACAGCTGTAAGTGCAGAGATCTCTTCTTCTAGTCAAAGCTATTAAATAAGGAAAGAGAAAATTCAGAAAGTGGCCAGAAAGCCTGGTAGACATTCACCCACACCGCAAAGATAACGCAAGCCCTGTGCCAGCAAAGAGACGACACTGCAGCTTGCATCCAGAATTCTGGCCCCTAAATCAAGTACTACCTTATCCTGTCTTCAACTCTGGCCTTCGTATGCTCAACCCCAGGCACTGAGCTTAAAGGATCTCTATCTTCACAGAACAATCTTGCTGCTGAGCATCAAGCAATATAATCACAATCTATCTTCGAGTTTTATTCCCCACTCCCAAGCAACCACTGGAATTAAAGCATTTGAGTTTGGAAGGGGAAAAAAAGCCAGGGAGTCTATAAAGGGGAAATGAGGAGAGTCTGATCTAGGCTTGCAAATGGTCATCACTGATGTCAGAGACACAAATACAATATACCCATGCTGCTGAATGCAAGAGAACTCAAAGCACACACCAGCATTTTCCTCTGTTCTTGCTTTCACTAGTTGAAATCAGCCATAAGCATGGAGCCGGGGTGCTGAAGCAGATGGACTTTTCTTCTGACTGAAGTACGGATGCTCTTATAATGGAGATGTTCTTAATGGGCTGTGAGATTAGAGCCTGAGTGAGAGTCCAGAGGGATTTCTCCTTGAATCTGGATGTGAACCAGTAGCATCTCTGCAAGGTAGGAGGGTGGAGAGCAAGGCAATAAAGGAAGGAGGGGCTCCAGGATTTTATGCAAGTCCAAAAATGCTCAGCCCACCACTACCACCACTGCCAGATGTACATGCACTCATCCACAAACACGCTCATCACCTTCACTGCTGGAATACCTGTTCCTATTGCCTGGACACCTGCCCTACTCAGCACTCTAAATCATCAACTAAGCCCACCACCATGCCTGCCACCACCCATAGGACTGACACCCAGCACCTTGATAACCCTCCATTGCCCCACAGCCAACACACAAGCAGAGCTCCTGAGGGATCAGCTCATTCAGACTGCACATTAATCCTGCTTCTCGGAAGGCTACGCTTGCTGGGCTTCATTCTGCAAAGCTGGCTGCTATTAAAACATCAGCATGATGCTTCCCGAAGGTCAACTGCCAGGGGACCTATTCTGGCAGCTGTTTGTTTGTTTGTCTGAACATTATCTAGGTCTGGCTGTTTATTTACATCCATTGAAGTATCAGACAATAAATATCCTCTCCCAGTAGCAAACAGATGCTTGCACTCGAATGTTCTGGTTAGTGCTAGCTTCAAAATGATCTCCTTAATGAGCAAACAACACTATTAATCTTTAAAGATACAGGCTCTGGTCTTTCCTGAACTCCCACACTGGTCATGGCTAGCCCTGTAGGCATTCTGGCAAAGAGCCCATTGGTCTGGAAGATGAAAGAAAGTAAAAGATACCTTCCATTATTTTACTGATGCTTACAGTTTTATCTGGATCCCTACAGCTACTGTGATTCCACAGGAGAGAAATGGTGAGAACAGGAGAGAAACGTTCTGGGCAAGACTCCCTGCATGTGGCAAGGGGGGGCTGGAGATTCATGATCCTTAAGGTCCCTTCCAATCCTGGCCATTCTGTGATTCTGCAAGCTGGTGGCCAACTGGACTTCTCTCTTAGAAGGGGTCATGGGTTTTAGGGGTTGGAATCATGTGGTTACTGAAGTAAGGGGCACAGAAAAACTCCCTAAAGCATGGGACAAAGTTTAGAGGGCATGGTGGGGATGGGCTGATTGTTGGACTACATGATCTTAGTGTTTTTTTCCAACAGTAATGATTCTATGACTCTGCAATCTCAAACGGACCAAAGAAAAACAGGGGAGATGGAGGACAGAGAAGTAATAGGTGTCAGCAAGCAATCAGCCTCACTATTGAAAGACAAACCATGGTCAAGGCAAAAACAAGTTTCTTCAATCTCAGCAGAGCAACAGAAACATCTCCCTTGCAGACCAGAGCACTGGTCCTGCCCCACGATCAGAGGATCTCGCAGTTCTGGTAGTACATTCTTCCTCTGCTAAGCTGGATGGGGATGGTCACTTTTGGGAAGCGTTATTTTTCATACCAAGAAGTGAGTTGTGAAAGAGGTCTAAGCACATCAGCAGCAAAGCTTAAACTGTGTATCTGCATTTGCAAATAGCACAGTGTAAAACAACTGAATGGTAGACGAATGCCACTTCTGCTAAAACCCGCCATCTAAGCTGCTTGTGTTACAGGCATGGCATGATGTCACAGACTGAATCAGTGTTTGGAGCACAGTAATAAATCCCTGGAGGTGTTCAAGACCAGGCTAGGTGGGGCCCTGGACAACCTGATCTAGTAGGTGGCAACTCTGCCCGTGCCAGGGGGCTGGAACTAGATGATCTTTGAGGTTGCTTCCAACCCAAGCCATTCTATGATTCTCTGAATATAATGCAGTCTTGTTTAATCCAAGAAAAATCCAGTTATGCTACATTTTCTAGTATATAAATAGCAGTATTTTAAGCATGGGCAAATGATTGTCTTCAAAATTGCCTTCAGAATCTCTTCGAAAGCAGGCTTCATGAAAATGATCATAGCACTCCTGCTAACACATTATCTCAATTTTCTTGCCCCAGTAGGTTGGTCTTGTTAGAGGTAGCAGAAGTCTGCATCACTTCTGCCATGTCAATTGTGCTCAGCTGTTTCCTGCTCTTCTAAAACCATATATTCCTTCTCAGAGCATCAGCAGAGTGAAAGTGAGACCCCCATATACTCCTTAAAATCCAGCCAAGTCTCCTGAGATTTGTTTGGGAACTGGGATGGGGCAGACAACAGCTGGATAGGAAGACAGCAGGAGCAGAGTCTAGTTGGCTGATAGTCATTACAAATAATTAAATGAATAACTAAGGGGATGAGGAGCTTGGTGAACCATGGCTCATTCAGCCAACACTTCCCTCCCCATCACTCTGCTTTGTGCAGAATCAGCAGACCCCAGGCTGATGAAGTTAGAGGGAATTCATCATTGCCAGCCCCAGTGCTTCCAGACAGCACTCTGGCAGTTCCTGCTCAAGTAACAGCGACAGTTTGTTTTAGCCATGAAATTGCCCCAGATCCCAGAGGAGGTGATTAAGGAAGATTGCAAGAATGGATTTCAAAGACAAAGCCCCACAGGACATAGAATCAGACCCCACTGCTTCCACCTGGGTGCAAGGGAACAAACAGTGGCACTGGGTCTGAAAGAAATATTTTGTATAGGGAAAACCAGAGCTGGGCAGAGGACAATCTCTGTCCTCCCCATAGTCTGAGGTATCTCTTCTTTGTCCTCCCTGCATCTCCTTCTCCAAGGGCTTCTTACCGAAATCACCATCATTATTTCTTACTATTGGATTAAGGCTCAGCAAATCTCATTTCTAAGAGATCCAAGCAGCCCTGCAGCCCAGCACATCAATCCAGGCTGCTCTGAGCAGTGCCCAGCCACAGCCTTACGACTGCACAGGGGCCTCTAATACTTCATTGCTTTTCCAATATCAGTTCCTCCCCATTTTATGAACCTAACATTCCCCAGTGGGCACAGTCTGCTGGCTGCAGTTTCTGGCATGGCAAGGGAGCAAAGACACAGCAGAGTATGATCTAACATCAGGCCATCATGATGACAACCTACTTCTGCTTTTCCATTGATTTGGGTTACGTGATGTAACTGCACTGATCTCAGCAAAGACAGGGAAGGAGCTGGTGAACTCTGTTTCCTCCTATTTCCCTGTTTTGCCATGTGTTTTCCAATAGAGTAATCCATTCTAATTTGCCTAAAGCCTATTAGCAGGAGATCAATTTCTAATAAAATATGACATTTCAATAATCCTGTCTATCTACCAATTCAAGAGGCTTTTAGAAACACTAATTGAAAAAGCAAGGGGCGAGTGATCTCTTTCTTCTGCCTAACAGCCAGCAGTCCTTTCTCTTCTCTTGTACAGCTTTGAGGTGCTGCTTGTGTTGATCAAGTTGTTCCATCCAAGTACAGATCTGAGAGCACCTTCAGTCATATGGAGATCAAGATCCTAACAAACCAAGTGTTTGGTCACAGCACTCATGTGTTCAATGCTGTCCAGATCCAAACGTGTCTGGATGGCAGCCACTGTCACCAGAGGCAATGCTAGGCAATCTGGAGAGGAGACCAACCTCAGAGTTCTGCTTCCAGGGAAGACTCACTAGAGGTCACCGCTAGATGTTTAAGGGGCACTGAGTTACAATGGATCAAGCATGCAGTAATGCAGGATACACTGGAATGACCCTTCTGCTTTGTGCCAGAGGATCCTGCAAGCCAGGAGACCAACTCACAGCAGACAGAAGTCCCCCCCCCCTTTTTTTTTTTTTTTTTTTTTTAAATGGTCCACAGCAAGTGACTCCATGCCATTCCACTCTATTTCCCCACTAACATTTATAACAAGAGAAACTCCCAGCCATAATGGATTTATGATCTAAATTAGACGTAAACAAAAGGCCAGACTTTTGTTCTTGGTTTGGACAGCAACTAACACAGTAGGTTTATGATCACTGCTACCACTACTATAAAAATAATAATTACAGCCATAAGTGTGGCCAGCCAGGATATGCCTGGACTGCAGGGCTCACCTCAAATTGAAATAGCAATTGTTCAAGCTTCAGACCTGGACACAAGGGAAAGACAAAGAGGTGGCTGGGTCCTTTCTACCCCTCATCAGGGAGAGTACGTCAGGTGTGTGCAGCTTTCACATTCATGAGCCCACTGACAGATGACATCATTTTTGAAAGCATGGTTTACACACTATCCCCTGGCGCTCCCTGATTGATAAATTAGACAGTCGTGAGCCACGTGCTGATCAATGCAAATCATTAGTTTGTAACAACACAAGGCAAGCTCGGCAGAGCTCGTTTTTCAAGGTAATGGTCTGCCAAGAGATTGGTGTTCAGCAACAAGCCCAGCCAGGCAACCTATTAGCAGGCTGCTGGCTCTCACCTATGGCATGGGGCTGAGGCCTCTACTCTCCAGTCTCCTTGCTGAGGACTTGGCTGTGATGCTACATGCAAGAGCCAGAGCCCTGCATCTATAATTCCTTCCCCTTCCTTTGCAGAAGGCATCACAACTTCTGGCCCTTGCTCTCCTGACAGCAGCCACCTCAGTCCCACATACCTGGAGCGCACGTGCTCTTGCTGATAGATATTTCAGGAACACTTACTCTTCACTTACCCCAACCCTGCAACCTAAAATAAAAGCCATTTGAGACTGAAAAAAAAACAGCTTTGCCCTCTCTCCAGGGAAAATGAAGCAGGGAACAAAAGGCACTGGCCTGCAGAGGTATCCTAGAAAATGTCATGCTGACCCATAGTGGCATCTCTGAGATCTGATGCCTACATCAGGCATGCATTTGAGCAAACCAAGAGGACATTTAAACACTGTAGTCACATAGTTTGTACACAAGCCTTTATTGAGGCTCTTGCAAGTGCTGTCCATCTGACAGCTTTGAGGAAAGGACACTACAGGGAGGGGAGACTTGCCATCATTGATGAGAGCAAAAAGAAGGGAGGAACACAGGACAATTCTGCTTGTTTCTCACAGGTATCTCCAAGGATCCCATAATATCCTTTGTGTCTGGGTTATAAGCACTGCAAGATTTTATTCACTCTAGGAACACAGCTCTCTTCATCCATTTTTCCTACCACACTCTATTCAGCACCCCAGATTCTCTATTTGACATTACCAGAAGCCAAGCTCTGTGCTCATAGTGAGGGCCCTGCTCCTGAATGCTGGTATTTATGATCCCAATGAACCATCTCAAGAGCCATCCTGTTGTCACACTGTTCATGCACAGTATGATGGCGCTTTTGGATTATGCATTTGTCTCTCTGCAGCACATCTATGGCTACTTTACAGCTACAAAGTCATCTCCTCCACATAACAGCATCCCACAGAACATTCTGAAAGAGAATATGCTGCACTTGGTAGCAGTAAGTAGTAAGTATCTTCTTGCATGTCAAAAAGTTATTCTAGTTTTCCAGCATGCCAGGAGTTCAGATATACATAAAGCCAAGTCATGACATGAAGAGTACAAAAGCTCAGCTACTACAGTTTGTCCAACACTGGTGGTATTTCATTATCAGCAACATTTTGGGAGGAGATGGCTAGCTTTAGACATTTACCCTGATACTGCCACCAGTGGCAGAATCATAGGATCATAAAATGGCTTGGGTTGGAAAGGACTTCAAAGGTCATCTAATTCCAACCCCTCTCTCATGGGCAGGGCTGCCACCTGTGCAGTCCTGGTTCTTCATACAAAAAAAATGTGAATAGATGCTTTCAGTTAGAGTGGATTTTGATTGATACAAGGGAGAAAAAAAATGCAAAAAAAGAAAGGAGTGTAAAAATGAAACTTCAACATACAAGGACGTTCTTTGGGTGGCAACTTGCATGGCATACAACCCAAATTAGCTGATGACTATGGTCAGATCTTAAGCAGAAGTGAAACTATATATCAAAGCCCCTCACACAAGTAGCACTATCGGACTCAAGCTCTATATGGTTTTGGGTCAGAAACATATAAAAACAAAGTTGATCTGTGAATAGGACTGGCCAGAAACAAAGATAGTCACACAGTATTGGCCTGGAGCACAAATCCTTACATAGGATTGCTCAGAAGCTGTGGTAGATAATCCTATGGGATGGTCTGAGGACAGATGGATGGCAACGTGGGCAGGACCTGGAATACAAGACCTTTATAAGTGTCTGTTCTTGGGGCTGAGAGCCCAGATGCCTCCCAGAGATGAGCTCATCTCACCATGCTGGGAATGCAGTGACCCGGGGGGCTGGGATTGCTGCGGGGGGGTACAGAGCAGCACCACAATGGGCCCTTTGACTGAAGCCAGACGGAGTGAGCTTTGAGACACCCACAGATCTTCATGACACTATGCCACTTGAGGAAGCCAGCTGCCCTTGGGCAATGGGAGGCATGCAAAGACCCAGGCACTCCCATGGACACATGGGCAGGAGGGCCCACAGCAGCCTACAGAGGCACAGCAGAGCATGCATCAACCCAGTAGCACACCATACATTGGAAACACTCAAACAGGTTGCAGCACAAAGGTACCCAGTGACACGTGCACATGGTGATACTCATCCGCCTGGACTCAGGATGCACCCAACAATGTGCCATGGGGACTCAGTCATGACTGAGTGATTATGAGATGAGGTGAAGATGAACACAAGTGTGCTAAGTGCACTGTCACATACCAGCAGATTCTAGGGTTGGAACACACCTGAATAGCACAGAAATCCCCCCCCGAAGGCACCCACTCTCTGTAGCAGACAACACAAGGATCTGATCTGCACACAGCCTTTAACACATGGTGGGTGGCACAGTGCCCTCTGTGGCTCCATGCGTTATAAGATGTGCAGAAGCATTTGCAATTTCCCTTTACAGTATAATGGAGGCAGACCAAAGAACCTGCTTTGCTGAGGATTTGGGCATTTTCACCACTTCCTCTAAACAACTCAAATCCAAAATCATATCTCAGAGATTATACCTCTGGTCAAGTAAAGTTCTCTGGTCTTGCAATGATATTTGCTCCAGACTCTGGTTCTGAATGGCTACAGAGAAATGGAAAGATGGGCTATGAGCACATAAATAAAAACTGAGAAATGCAGGGTTTGGGGTTCTTTACTCATTCTTCTGTGACACAGAAGGCCTGTGTGGATGGATGGAGTGATGACTTGGGAACAATTCCTGTCAGCAATTTGGAGAGGTGTTATCTCTGAATTATGTGGGGAAAAAGGGAACCTGAAGAATCCTCAGAAGGAAATCAGCCAGTCCAGCCTTTCTGTCAAGTGCTTTTTGTTGGTTAACATCCCTGGGGCTAAGGTCAAGATAATGAGGTCCCACGTATCTCTGGGCCCCAGACCCATTGATGGGGTTGTGCTCTGCAGAGGTTATTGTAATTCAATTGTTGGTTGCTTCAGCTCCTGGGCTTCTCAATGCCGAGGTGACCTATTAAGAACTTAACAGATAAAAAACATCCCTTGAAGCTTTTCTAACATTCATAATCTGTGTTTATCCACAGAAAGAAAAAAAAAATAGAGAGAAAGAGTGAAAGCTTATCATCCAATATTGCCTTAGATAAAAGGGAAAGCCCATCTGGGGACAAAGGTCCATGCTTATCCTTTCTCCCCTTTCGCACAAGCTGCCAGAAAAGTGACCCAACCCTACAGCAGCAGGCTGGGCCTATTCCCTTCATTTCCTATAGGCTACTCCTCCACTGAAGGCTGCTCTCATCTACCAACCCACCAACCCAACCCAACCCATCAACAGTCCGTTTTCCCTTGTCTGAGGTCTGACCATGGGACATGCCTTTCCTTATACACATAACATACTTCCAGCCATCCAGAAATGAATGAGCAGCATTAGTCCCAAATTCAATCCCTAGTTAGTCCTCACTCTCCTCTCAGCTAACCTCCAGCAAGACAAAAACTCCCTGAGCAGCCATCTCAGCTCAGCTGTGTCTCACTGAGCCCTCCTTCTTCCCAAGCCTTTCTCATCTCTCATCATCCAGTCCTTCATCAGTGACCCAAAACCATTTCTTATAATTTCTGTCTTCCAAAGACCACTAATTTTTGCTCCTCTCCTACAGAAGCCATACATCACTTCACCGAAGTGATCTTCAATGTGCAGCAACAAACTCCAACGTTCCTAGTCACTACTGAATGGAAAGACAGCTACCCCTCTAAAATACTACAGAAAAGACCACACCAAACAAACAAATTTGTTGCTCAGAGATGCAACAAATTCTCAGGTCTTCCTTCTCTGCACCCTTAGTGTTTCCAGAAAGAAATACCACCAATCATTGCTTGCAGTATCTTCCAAATGGACCTAAGCATTCTACACAGCATCTTGCCCCATCAAGCCAAAGGATCTCCAAAACATTCAGCTGAGTCCTACTGCTTTATCCTCACAGAATGCTCTCATGTCAGTCTGTGCTGATAACAGTGAATGCACTCTGTTCCTCTTCATCACCTTATTTCAGGGTTAGAAGATTAGGGCAATGTAGCAATTAGATGAAACAGTGTGATGGAAAAAGGTGTTTCACCAGGGGTGTAATGGCAGAGAGATCGACACAATAGAAAGGTGCTATGAAGAAAGGGAAGAAGACTGCTTACACGTATCAAAAGATTCCAGGTTTGTAGGGGAAAGCTCCACCAGGAAGAAATCTCCAGAAAGAGATCCTGCTCTTAAATGAGCTCTAAGAGAGGTGCAGCCAGGCTCCAGCCCTTCTAGTCACACAGGTGCCTTCACCTGTGCTCCCAGGGCTGAGCTGGTCCTTTCCCCAGGTACTCAATCAGTGGTTCAGGCCGTGACTCAACAGTTCCCACACAGACAAGGGACTGGAAAATTTGGAATCTTAAACCTCATCTTAAATATTTATTGACCATATGACCATAGTGATGTCACCTGCCCTGTCAGTACTTTAGTTTCTACGTGTTTCATTGAGCCACCTATGGATTTGATCATTTTGGGGGCACAGTTTCTGTGCCTACAGGAAAAGTTAAGTGGAAGTTCTTGAAGAGTAGACCATAAAAGATACTGTCTAAGTGACATGCACCACTGTACAGTCCTCAGCTCAGAGGGTCACACAGGGGAAAACAGGTGATCATACGATCACACAACCATGGCTCTCAGCACATTACTATTGACACCTCCAGAGACAGCTAGAGAGAGACAAAAATTGATTGGTATTGGAAATCTTCAAGGGGAAAGTATTGTGTAAGTCAAGTAATTGCTATCTCCGATAGCATAAGAACAGCATGTGTCTCCAGACCCTTAATCACAGGCGTTCCTTTCTACATCAGCCAGATTAGACAAATGTGTATGCAAAGCCTTTGACCGAATTATCTAAAACTAATACAGACAAATTTTAAAGTGATGACCAAGTAGGTATGCTTTTAACACAGTTAAATGGCAGCTTACATTACTATCAGTGCAAGGTCTCTGTGAACAAGGAGACACAAGGTGGTAACTTAGCTTTTGAGGAATACAGGGAGTGATTTTCTTCCAGCCAACCACACTCTGTGTTCTGTAGAGCATCAGCACAGGTCTGTGGGGATAAAGCTGCCCACCCTGTGGAGGAAATAAAGCTCTCCCTGTGCACTTAAAAGGATTATGAGTTCTGCTGGGAACTGCCCTAAAGGAGCTGTACAGCACGGAGGGCAAGACACAAGGCACAATCAAGAGATTATTAAGAGAATCAGAGGGATTTAGCAGGCAATACTGACATATTATTCCACTTGGATGGAGGCAGGGGACTCCTGGGAGAGGAGGAAGGCTTGCTGAGCCATTCAGGTTGGGGGCTGCCTGCTAAGACAGGAATCAGATGCTACACAGAAGTGTCGGTCAGGTTGGGCTCCCCCATCAAAGGACTCAGAAGGCTTATCATGAGACCAAAATGTCTGAGTCTTATAAAGAACATCAACCAATAGTTTACAGGAGTAACTACTACATCACCGTTAAAGTTGGTGCTTCAAAAGCAGAATTTGGGAAAAAGCAAAGGAGTGCTTCTCAGAAAGGCTGGTCACACAGTTGGGTCTCAGGACTACAGGGAGCCCAAGCAGGGTCTTTCCCCACTGTCTTGAACACATCAAGCGAGGCAGGAGCATTCAGAAAGCTCAGCTGCACACTTGGTGATGGGAATGTGAGAGAAGAATACCTTGGCCATGATCCTCTCTTATCTCCATAGCCCTCATCTACCTCCCATGGGCTTGGGAGAGACGGCAAGAGTGTGTCACTATAATGGGAGATGAGGGATCACTTTCCTCTGGGACCTCAAGGTAACCCTGGCAGTGAAACTCTACCCAAAGCAGTTTTGACATAAGGTCGCAGCACAAGACAAGGCAAGGTCAGGAGTTCAGCATCAATACAGCAAGTGCCAGTCATGACACAAAAGACCCTGGGATCAGATATACCTGCCAAGTGCTGCCTGGGAGGGAGGGTATTGAGATGCATAATTACTCCCGCTTTCATCTGTGCTGTTCTTCCCCTCCGTTCACATGGCTCTCCTGGCTTTGTCCTTTCACTCTGTACTGCTGGAAAAAGCTTCCAAATGCTGACTCCTTCCTTCCCTTTTATCAACTCTTTCACTCTCTCCTCTCTCAGCACAGTCTGGTAACTGAAAGGTCTACGAGCATAATCCTCCTTCACTGAAGCAATGGCCCAGCTTCAGCAGTCACTCCTAAGAGCAACCAGTGATCACCTCCAGCTTTGCATTGGAGTAACTCAACAAGGTTATCCCATGCAAGTGGAAGGAGGAACTATAGAGGAACCAATGTAGACTGGGGACTGTGAAAATCAGCACAGAATTGGTTGGTTTGGAAGGGACCTTAAGGACCATCAAGTTCCAAAGGACATGGTTGCCACCCATCAGATCAAGCTGCCCAGGGCACCATCCAATCTGGCCTTGAGCACCTCCATAGATGGGGGCATCCACAGCTTCTCTGGGCAGCTGTGTCAGCACTTCAACAGGACCTCAAAACCTCCCAAGAGGGTGCAACTATTTTCCTTTAAACTACTTAGACACAACTGTCAGGTTGTGTTAGTGCTGTTTTTTTCATACTCTTAAGGGTATGGGGGGTTATTTAGTGAAATTCTAACTTGGGGATATATAATATGCCAAACCCAGCACATTTCAAGGCAAACACTGATCTCCATCCAAACAATGGCTTGAAACATCTCAAACATTGAGAATTGGCATAGAAACAGCCTCTCTACCTTAATCAGCGCTTGCTCACATGTCCCAAAACCTGGTCTCCTTTTGAGGAAAACCTTCCCTGTTTTCAAGGTTTTGTTGTGGTGAAATTGGATCCATTTTATGAAATTGAGACAAAATACAGGAATGTCAGGTTTGGAGACCTTCATATACTCTTGGAGATACTCTGCAGAGCCCTTTTAAACCACTTTTTTAAAAACGACTTTTAAATAGTCACTTAACCAATCCTCCTCACACCAAATCAAAGCTTTTCTTCGCCTGCAGTATATACCCCACACAAAAAAAAAAAAAGAGGGCAAAAAAGATGTTGGGGATGGGCTGTCTATTATTTTTGGTCCCTTGCAGCCCCAAATACTCCTTTCTGGCCGAAGGTTCTCTGTGTGTGCAGCAGATGGCGCAGCTGCAGTAGCTGTCCCACTGCCACCCACTGTCCCCACATCAGCTTTGGGGCCCTCTGAAAGGACACCCCACCAAAGCCAGCATCCCCCTGTAAATCGATAGGTTCATCCTGCCCTTTTTTTGTTGTTTTTTTGTTTTTGTCTGGGTCCATCACTGTGTGATTTTAGCACTCTCAGGGAAGTTTATACCGATGAAAGCAGGTCACGAGCTGTCCCAGAGAAGGGGGGGACACATCCATAGGGGACGCAGGAGGCATAACCCTGTCACAAAGAGATGGATGTGCCATAAAATCCCACATGAGGGCCTCCTGAGGTACTGGTATCATTGATAGCCCTGAACTCAGCCTGAGCCCCCCAGTTCCTTGGGACATTTAAAACGGGGAGAGACAAAAGACAGGAGACAAAATGGGCCACGGGGAGCAATCCTACATCAGTGCAGGTGCCTCATTTCCATGCTGGAAGGCAAAAGCCATGTTCCCCAGTGCAAGATTTGCCTCTGTGAGCAATGTCGGTCTGGTGATGGAGACCAGAGCCCGAGCAGCTGCCCCAGGAGCAGCCTTTGGGCTCTCCGCATTCATTGGAGCAGACTGACTCCTCTCATCACGGCTCTAATGGTTCCCACTAGACTACTATTTCTGTCCAGGAGTGACAGAGGAAGGCAGTGTGCAGCCTTTCATTTTTGGGACTCGGGGCTATCTTTGAAGGCTTGTGGTTTAAAGGGACATGCTCTCTCTCTTTGTGACAATCGACTGTTTCTTCTCTCATCTTCAAAGCTAAAACTTATTCCCTGCTAATTTTGTCCTGGGCCAACAACTTCTTCCCACCCATTTGTGTTTCAGAGCAGAGCAGAGACGAGCGTGCATCTCTCTTTTTTATTTTTGCTCCGTTTTTGTTCAGGACTCTCTTGGAAGAGGAATAGATGGTTGTTTATAAATGGGAGAAACTCATGTTTGTACACAGATCTCTTGGCAGTCGGGAAAGAAAACACAGAGGGAAAATATTATTCGGAGAGGAAACATCTTGGCAGTGGTGGCAAACAAACTACAAAAGGAGGGACACCAAGGAGGAGGAAGAGCTACAGAAGTTATTTTGGGGAGATTTGGCCATTTCTGTTTTCAATCACTTCTCCCCCATCCATCTCCTGAACTGGGAACCCTTCGAAGCTGCTCGCCCTCAACCCATGGCCTTGGGAGCAGAACAGGGACAGCCACAAGCAGGCTGCTGGCCAGCCAGCTGCCACCTTTGTCCCTCCAGTAGCACTAAAAAGCACAGCTGGGAACTGTCTGGGGAATCTGTTTCCTTTTTGTTATTATCATTATTATTATTTATTCTTCCAAGAACAGTCGCTTTTTTCTTTTTCCTGGAAGCACATTTTTTCAAACCCAAATTTGCCCAACCTTTCTGAGAAAGTCACTGCATTTCTTCCCGACAGGCCACAGGGTGTCAGCAGCTATATGGAATGGGTCCCCTATAGGAATCCCGGCTCTCTCAGATGTCCCAGAGCAATGCCAGTCCTGATGGGACACAGCTCTAGGGTGCGTCACCCCGATATGCCCCACTTTGCCCCAAACCTACAACCTGCTTTCCAGGCTTTTCCCAAACACCCATAACACTCGAACAGGATTTGGGCATATCAGTGTCAGCTCTTTCCCAAAAACAAATCATATGAGTTAGAAGAGATCCTTAAAAGTCATCTGGTTCAACTCTCCTGCCATGAACAGGAATACCTGCAGCTCGATCAGACTGACAGAGCCCCTTCCAGCATGACTTCGAGTGCCTCCAAGGATGAGGCAACAAAGAGAAATGATCCAAGATGATCCAGGTGACACATCCTGGCACAGTAGGACTTGTAGTGGCAGCTTGGGTCTGGGAGGAGGTGTCCCAGAGGTGACAGTGAGAGGGTCTACATTTTCAAATTCTATTTCTGAAGGTCAGAAGCCGACTTCTAGGAAATATTATCGAGCTGACTACTGTGGAATCACGGACAGCCCATTCAGACCCCAACACCATATTAATAACCTCAGAGGAGCATCTGGACATTGAGTGCTATGCCTGCTGCCAAATTCCCTCTGCTACTGCTCATAGCCTTTTGTGTCCAAGTGCCCTGTTTGTACAACAGGAATGGCATGATCTCCCTTTCCTGCAGTGACGTGGAAGAAGCCATTCAGATCTTACGCTTCTTACAACAGCCTGTTCTCATCTATTCTTCAAATCACAACAAAACGAGATGCCACTTCCAGCCCCAGACCAAAGCAGGATATTTTGGGATGTAAAGGCTGGAGAGAGGCAAACTAAACCAACCTGACAACAAATGGATAGGGATTGAGCAGCCCTGCTCTGTCTGGCTCCAGAGATGTCTTTCTGTCATCAGCTACCTGCATGCCTTCCAGGCATGCATTCAGTGTGGAATTCATCTTGTTTAACATGGTCTTCCTGAAAATTAGACATCTCACCTACTGAGTCAGGCAAGTTTCCCCTCTAGTCAATGGAAAGAGACAGGTTTCACCACAGGGCTAATCGTGCATCCTAAATAGGTGTCTCAGGCAGATGGAGTGAATTGCTTTCAGGAGATGCCAGTCTCTCTCCATTATCTATAAACGGCAACTCATTTCGATTCAGTGCTGATGGCTGACATTAGGTGAGACAAATTTCAGCCCGAGTGACTGTCTGGCATCTTTCACAGATGGGTCATTCACCTTTCCTTGCTGTCCATGTGGAAAAAAAAATGTGTAGATGGTTTATCACGGAAATGCTTAATTTTGAGGGTAATGTTCAACACGTCCTCCTAAAGGAGGTGGGTTGAAGAATTACATCTTGATCAGTTTCCCTCTTGAAGATACTATGCTGTCACATACTTATAAAGCAACTCACACAGAGCAAGAACTATAGACCTAGAGCTGTTGATCGTTCTAGTTTAGCAGAAAACAGGCCGCTGGGCATCTTGCAGGTCAGGACTGACACAACTTGTCATTTGTGCAGAGCTGACAATAGGAAACAAAGGAAAAACTACAATGGCTTTGCAACCACCGTCCCTTTTGCTTGCATGCATGCATGTCTTGTCCTAGCTTGGAGGATCCCATGAACACACCGTTTCCTGG
>NC_136813.1:192507987-192799883 GCF_951394365.1 Tetrao urogallus
CTGGGGGATGATCTAAGAGGGGATTTGAGATCCAATGGGATGTGACAGCAGGAAGCCTGGCTGATTACGTGGAGTGGTACAGCTGGGATGGGACCTGGGGTATCCTCCAGGACGGAGCTTATGGGATTGCTTAAGATAGGATCTGGGGGTTCATATGGGGTGGCAAATGGGGAATGACATGCGATGGAGCTTGAGGGATCAGCTGGGTAAGACCCAGGGGTTCATCTCGGATGGGCCACCTACAATGGAGGACCCCATGGAATAGGACCTGGGGAATTGAGGGATCTCATTCCTGCCCTGACATGAGCTGAGCGTCACCTCTTCCCCAAAAATCCCATAGGGACTCCCTGCAGTGGTGAGGGGCTGACAGCCCAGCACCCCTCTTCACTGTGTCCCCATTTTCCTGCATCCTCTGTGGCACTGGACAGTTTATCTCTAAAATGGGGGGACTCTTTTTTTTTCTCTCTAAAATGATGGGATTTAGGACATTATTTTTTTCTAACATTACAGGGTTTCGATTTTTTTTTTTTTTTTCCTCAAAAATGGTGTTTTTAGGAGATAAGCAACCCCAAAACCTCCCAGCATCTTCAACCAAGGGAGCAGGAGTTGGGAGGTGCTTCAGCTCTGATGTTGCTGTATCAGACCCAAACTCTCCCCAGATATTCATTCTATCAAAAGAGGCATTTAGATAACATTTCAACCACGGGGCTGTAAAAACACATCAAGTAAATGGTGAGGAACAACCCTGCAGCTCCATCTCCAGCGCAGAAGGAATGGGGAACTGTGCTGAGCACTTCCAGAGGATGTGAAAAAAGGAGGATGTGAAAGAATGAGGCTGCAGAAAAGGGAGGTTGTAGAAAATGGGAGTGCTAACAAGTGGGGAAAAGTCCTTTTGTGCAGCTCCAAGCTGGCAGGGAGAGGGGTGCCCACAGGAACTGGGTTGAGTTCATAGAATAGAATCACAGAAACACCAAGGCTGGAAAAGACCTCCTAGATTATCCAGTCCAACCATCCACCTACCACCAATATTTGCCCACTAAACCACATCCCTGATGATCTCTAAGGTCCCTTCCAACCTAAGCCAAGTGTTATCCTTATGGGACCTGAAGATGGGACAAGTTGCATCAGGAAAGAGAATGTGGGACCTGAAGAGGGGACAAGAAGTTTCACCACTTCAAGGGGGAATGTCGCCCATGTTAGGCACCAAGGGAATACGCTGGGACTTGGCTTTATCAGCCAAAAAAAAAGTAGCTCTGTGCAAGAAATCCTGCAAGAATTATTGGAGTTGGGGAAGTGGCCACTACTGGTGCTGCTCCAGGTTCCATCCCTGCACCACTGGGGCATTTAATGGGAAATAAATCATGCTGTGAGCTCAACCACCACCACTCCATGCTGGGAGCCCTCCAGAACAGGGGCAGATTTGGGACTTTTTCCATCTTTTCTTCCCCTGGGATCAGGAGGGCCCATCTATCCTCTCCTTGCCCATTACACGAGGGCCATCCAGGCTTGCACAGCTTTCACTCATTTCCCATTTTTCTCCTCCAAAACACTTTTGTAAGGCCTTCGACATGGTCCTGTACCACATCCTTATTTCCAAACGGGAGAGATTTGGTTTTGAAGGGTGGATAAAGAGCTGGTTGGATGGTCGTAGCCAAAGAGCTGTGGTCAATGTCTCCGTGTCCAGGTGGAGCTGGTGACGAGTGGTGTCCCCCAGGGGTCCATCTTGGGATCTGTGCTCATCTTTATCAGTGACACAGACGGTGGGATCGTGTGCACCCTCCTTCCAACCCCAGCTATTCTATGACTCAACATTACCATCACTACATCGTTAAAAGGCATTTTAATGGCTGTGCAGGAAACCTCAGCTTATGCCTATGGACAGGCGCCATCTTCTTGCAGGCAGCTGCAAAATCACTTTTTCCCTTTACACGACAGAGGTAGGTGATGAATTGGGTGTGAGAAATCTCAGGTAAACGCTCGAGATCTTCAGTATTCTGTCATGTTTATTTTTTTTTTAATGAAGAGGTAGAAGGCATATTTCATGCCCGTGCTTGCTTAGAGCATGGTGCAATGCACATCCAAAGGACACTGAGGGCTTTGTTTGCTGCTGCTGAGATTTGGGCTTTGAATGCGTGAAGCGCCCTGAAGACATTAAATAAAAAATGAAGAAACTGTGTTTGTGCTCTTCCACTCCCCACCCATGGACTCTATGATCTACAAGAGTCACATTCAACTATTCTGTGATTCTATGACTCTATGATTCTTTAAGCTGAGAATCTACAATGTTTTCCCTGCAACTCTGAGCACAATTCCTTCATTCATGCAGGGGGAGGAAGAAGAATCCCCCCCACTTCTTCCAGGCAAAGCAATGGTTGTGTGCAGTACAAGGAGTTAATTCTTTGGAGCCATAAGGTTTTCTTCCAAGGCACCAGCTTGAGTCACACCTTGTTTTTTCTGGATTAACTTCATAAAGTTGGTGGGAAGCTGCTACGATCGAGTTCCCCGCCGGAGAGCAAGCAGCAAGCATCAGGAACAGCAGTGTGCTGTTTGCACCTGGACTCCTCCAAATATTGGGCGGAAGCAAGGTTATTTTGGAGCACTGGAAGCGTAACAGAGGTAGAAGGCAGGAAGGAGAAACCCACAGGAGAGAGGAAGAGGATTGAAATGGTAAACTGGAGGTGCAGTTTGGGGCTTGGGTTCTTCCTTGGCTCTGGGAGCCCAGGAAGGGCATGGCTGAAAGCAGCACAGACCTGGAGTGTTTGGGTTTGTTTGCGTTGGGTTCAAGCCTTGATTTGACATTCAGATTAAAGAGTGAAAGAACTCAAATTGCAGCCAGAACTGACATAAAAATAAAAGCAAAGGGTGTAGCCCCAGCAGAGCCAGCTGAGGAGTTGCACAGAACTGAGATTCAGACCACCTCCTTCCTTTTCAGCACTCCCCAAACTCTTTGCCAACCCATAGGTACCAAAAGCAGCACTGGCCAGTCCCTATAAACTCAGTGTAAATTGAGGTTTGGGGACATTCCAAGTTTTTCAGCCCCTGTTGGTCCTGCCAGAGGGGATGAGCAAGAGAAGAGCAGATGGGGCACGGAGGGACATGTGGCATGGAGGGGATGGGTTGATGGTTGGACTTGATTATCTTAGCTGTCTTCTCCAACTTTAATGATTCTAAGTCACACAGATGAGATGCATACAGCTTGCAGCAGATAAGGCCACCTTGGGCCCTTCTTTCTTAGACATGTAAGAGAAACAGTGCAAAAATAACCAGAGGAGCCCATCCAAGCCCCTTACACTGCTGCTGCCAAAGAGGGTTAAAAGCATCATCACAGCTCCCAGAGCAGCTGGCAATTCATTACCTGCAGTGTGATGCTACATGAGACAGCAGGACAACTTGATGGGACAGTGTGCCACATCTATGCTCTCCATGAAGTCTTGTGGGTGATTCCAAGTCGTCCACGTGTCTCACATCAAGCAGAGCTGTGCAGCAATGCTCTGGGGATGGATCAGCAAAAGCAGAGCACTGAGGATGGCAATTTGTAGGTCAGAACAGACTGCAATATAAACGTCACCCCTCTCATCTAGCTTAGATGCCCATTTTAGGGCAACACTACCTTCAAAGCTTCTGATTTTCATTTTAATTTGGGGTTGCTGCAGAGATTTCCAGCTGTCTAGGAAATCTATACCTGCAGCCAGGGTGACTCTGTTACTCCTGCAGGAACTGCTCCCAAAAACTGCAGTCCAACATATTAACAGAAGCCAAAACTTTGCATTGGTTTAACCTTGCATTTACTTTGTCTTTGAGCTGTAAAATGCAATGGCTCAGAAGATGTCTCACAGCCAGCTGAGAAATCCCTGCAGGATTTAAGGAACTGAAGGCTGGATAGGATGGATAAAAGATTAAGAGCATCACCGTGGTCTCAGGTCTGCATCCATCATCAGGGTCTCTTAAAACCAAACTTCACAAAAACTTACTGTGGAGGAAAAAAAATGAAGATGACAGAAAAAGGAACTGGTCATTTTATTCTTGTCTGTTCCAGGAGCCTTTTGTACACTGGAAGCTTGGATTTTACCATCTCACCACTTTACCAGCTTAGGCTACGTTAAAAAAGCAGTGAGGATCTGAGATGGAATCAAGAGGAAGGGTTTTCATCCCAGAATACTGAAAGGTGGGTGCTTTCCTAATACAGATTTACCTGTAAGGACAAGCATTTGAGGCAGAGGAAGCTTGGGTTGAAAGATATAATACAAAACCTTTATCTTAACAACCACAGGGGTGAACTCCGCTCCAGAGCTTCCCTGAGCTTCTTGGCAACTTCACATTTCTTCTGTGGCAAACATAAAACTCTGGACAGAATAATAAACAGATAATCCCATAAAAAGCACAGTCTCAGAAGGTTTCCTGTCCCAGTTCTGCACGGTATCACATTGCAAAAAAAAGAAGAAGAAAAAAAAAAAAAACAACAAATGGGTGTGTGGGCAATGAGCATAGCCAAAAAAAATCTAAAAATAATAATTTGCTGGTCACCATTAAAGTGCATTCAGTTCCATTTCAGCTCTTGAACTCCGTGCTTGTGCTGTTTTGCCCTGTCATGGTAGCTGCAGACAGAAGGCAAGCTACCATTCATCCTGCACAGCATGAAGGATGTTGAGAGCCCTGAGTTCTCTTGATCCCACGTCAGCCAGAGGATTTCTTGACCTTTACTGTTATTTAGAAGAGGAATTTGCTCTCATCACAGCGCTAAGGACCTGCTGCCAGAGAGCTCCATCCCTTTCACCCTGTGGTATGGAACGTCTCATCTGGAAGGAAGATGACAATTTTGGCTCTGCTCATATAAATGTCACCCTGGAGGTTTAAATCACCCAAGTATAAAGCTGCAAAGCACCTGCTGGAGCCAAGAGACTCGAGCACAACACTCAGCAGCACAGCACTCCTGCTGCCAACCTCCATGAGGTTCCAGAACCAAGAGACAAACTCAGAAGGGAAAAAAATCCCAAATCCCAGGGCAGGGCCCTACTATTGCCTCTCACATGTGGGTCAATGCCACAGGGATTAGGTGTACCACTGCTTAAGGGATGTGCCCTTGCCGTACAGAGCTCTGTACTTTGGGCAACACTGGGCAACACATCTGCCTCTTATTGCACTTCAAAGCAACAAATAGGTCGCAGTGGCTCAGTGAAAGTGGAAAATATTCTTTGGGACCAGCTGTCTGGAAGGAAGCTCTTCCTGGGACATGCAGACAGACCTGTCTCCTGCTTGGGCTTCAAGGGGAGACATAAAGACATCCTATAGGAACACAACAGTACAAGCTGGCTCACCTTCAGCAAGGACTGGGGACTTCATTTGCCTCCAGCTGGAGCACACAGGTCACTCAGGACTTGTTACTTGGCACTGACAGTTATCACTCCAGTTATTAACAGAAAGGTGGGCTCCAGTGTTCCCAATTCAGAGACATGCACATCCATAAGCAGAGTATCACCTCCAAATCCCTTTGCAGGCAGTGGGGACAGGTGTCCCAAAGAAGCTGTGTATCATCCAAACACAGGCATCTAAAACAGGAGGGATGAATCATGCTCTGGAAGTATCTATTTCTCTCCACTGCCTGCAAAGGGAGTCTGGCTGGATCGTACAGAGATGTGTTGAGGTTGGAGACAGCTAAAATTAGGCAAGATAAATCCCATGCACAGAGCAAGCACTACAGCCTGAAATGCAGCGACAGTCAAACAGAACACCCTGGGAGAGGCTGCAGCTCCAGAGCAGCACTACACCTTGCCTAAGGTTGTCTGTGCTCAAACAATTCCTCACAGAGAAGAGGAAGGGATGGGAAGCGCTGCCTCATAAATACTATTTACACCAGTTTGCTTAAATTAAAACTCATTTCTTGTGGGGAGGTAGAAGAGAAAGAGATGGATACTTCATGTTGTGCAGTCAGTGTCCTTCCCAGCCACCTTGGTGCCTGTCAGTTGTAGGACAGGTACTGGATTAACCTCTGAGGGATGTTGAGTTTGGCAATCTTCTCCAGTGCTCGCTGCCCAGCAGCCCTCCTCACCGTTACTCTGCAGAGCTGTGACAGACTCAGAGGTGTTTCTAAACGGAGAAAAGAGGACACAAAGTGAATGCTGCAGCTCAGCACATGGCTGAGTGTCCATCTGTGCATGCACTGAATCATCTGCTGTGGTCCACAGGTGCCATTCAAGACTCAGATTGCCCTCAGATTGCACTGAGCCTCAGCAATGGCACATGTAGGAATAAAACCTACTTCCAGCACTGCTTTACTGCTTTGCTTCTCCACCTGAGGGCTACATCGACTGCTTGCTCTGCTCAGAGCTCCAGTAAAGTGTTTGATCCCCTTCCAGACAGCCCCAACCTGCAGCCTCCACCCCAGACATCGATGCCTGCATGCACGTGCATGGTTATGATCAGGCACTTTGCTCTGGATGGAGCTAAGCAGCTGCTGTCCCTACAATCACATCCTCAATAACCAGCAGCATCCAAGATCACCATCTGTCCTGAATTTAATGATGCAAGCTGCAAAAAAAGAATACTATTAGAGTTGTCACAGTACTGTTACAACAATGTGTGTTAAAAAGCAGCTAGACAGGCAGTTCTGCCAGCTGAGTTGTCAGGGCAGTAAACTCTAACAAGGTATAACAATTATTTATGGCACTGTAGAGCTCAGCCTCTTTACCCAGATCAGCTGCAGCCAGAACAGCACGCTTTGCTGCAACCTGAGAGCAATTGAGAGAGACTCCTATAAGAGAATCATCAGTCTTAAGGTGCTCACTACAAAAAGGATTGCATCCACAGCCTCTCTGGGCAGCATGTTCCAAAGCTCCTCACCACTTTCTGTGAAGAACTTGCCCCTGATATCCAACCTAAATCTTCCCTCCTTCAACTTCAAACCATTTCCTCTTGTCCTGTTGTTATCTCGTAAAGAGTTGACTCCCCTCCTGTTTGTAGGCTCCCTTTAGGTCCTGAAGGCTGCACTGAGGTCACCCCACAGCCTCTTCTTCTCCATGCTGAACAAGCCCAGCTCCCTCAGCCTGTCTTTGCAGGAGGTGCTGCAGCCCTCTGCTCATCTCTGTGGCTCCTCTGGCCCCTCTCCAACAGCTCCCTGTCTTTCTTGCACTGGAGGCCCCACACCTGGACGCAGTGCTGCACATGGGGCCTCAGGAGGGCAGAGCAGAGAGGGACAATCCCCTCCCTGTCCCTGCTGCCACCCCTCTGCTGATGGAGCCCAGGACACCATTTTTGCTTTCCAAGCTGTAAGAGCACACTGCTGGCTCACGTTCAGTTTTCCACCCACCAGGACCCCCAGGTCCTTCTCTGCAGGGCTGCTCTCAAGGACTGCTCCTCCCAATCTGTAGGGATGCCTGGGATTCCTCCAGCCCAAGTGCAGAACCTTGTACTTTTAGTGCAATAGCACTGGCAGCCACTGAATTCCCAGGGCAAGGGATCACATTTCACTCACTTTCATAGTACTCAAAGCATTTTGCTGTGGGACTGCTTCTCAGGGTGTAATCTGATGGCTTCTTTCCTCTGTTGTCTCTTGCGTAGATATTTCCTCCAAACTCAATCAGCATCTCCACCAGATCCACGTTCTTCACTTTTGCTGCATGGTGGAGGGCTGTCTCGTGGAGTTTAGCAGCATTCACATTCGCCCCTGAGACCAGAAAGGAAAACAAACCTGTTTATGAAAGCCTCATTTGACCCAAATGTTAAGGAGTGGTTTTAAGTAGGGAACAAAATCTTATTAACACAAGTATGAGTGGCTAGAAAGAGATCCAAACCAAACACTACAAACAGGAAACCATACTGCTGAACAAGTTCTCAGTGCTGCCAGTGCGTGAGTTTTCTTCTCTGGCTTCGTTTTCTTTGTAGAGAAAGGATTTTAGTCAATGTTACTGAGTAAATAAGCTGCTAAGTGTGAAGTTCAAAAGTGCTTCCTGAACCTATGCTGCCTGAAGCCATTCCCAGTCACCCCAGTGGAGTGCTCACACACAAACAGTGATGTCCTTGTTAAGCACTGGATGTAGAAGCTTGCCATCAGACACTACTGCAGGATCAAGTCTTTTCTGGGGAATCAGTCAGTCCAATCTGAAGGTAGGTGCCCAAAACAAGGAGCTGGAGGGATAGAAAACAGATTGGCTTAGCTACAGAAGTTCTAGACAACTAACACTGAAAAAGCCAAATCCTCCCAGGGTCAAATCACTTCATGGTAAGCACGGGCAAATACGAGAAGCCCAGTTCCAAGTGAGCAGCATGAAAAGTGGAAGATGAAATCTGGAGTTGTGTAATGCTGACTTGAAATCCAGCAAACTCACCTAGGAATAACACTAAGCAGATCTCCCAGAGGCATGAGGTGACCTCATCTCTGCTTTCTTGCACAACATCAAACCCTGACATCTCTCTCTAAGATTTATGCAAGGCCATATGACTGTGTCAACAAAACTGAAAGTGTGTATTCTAGCTGCTATCACTGAAATGTTGTTCCAGGGGGCTACAGGGGTGCTGATTTTCATTGAAAAAAGGAGAATGGAATGAAGCTTTGCCTGATTGAATGCCAAACTTTCCTCCTTTACCATCTTTGCCATGCTGGGAATGAATAAGCTCTTGGGCAAGAGCGTCATAGTGGAGAACCAAAAGGGAAATGCTGCACACAGTCAGCCCAAAACAAACGCCACAGCTGCCCTACCTGCCTTAAGCAGCAACTTCACACAGTCCAGATGCTCCCGGGCACAGGCCACGTGTAGGGGTGTCCCAAAATGGCAGTCGTGAGCCTCCAAGTTGGCACCGACGTCTATGAGGAGTTGCACACAATCTGAGCTGCCTTTAGAAATAGAAGATCTGAGTCAAAAGGAAGAATCCAGCTCAAATAGATGAGATCAGCTTGAGGCAGGAGCAGCTTGTTTAATATTTGAGGCGATGGGTGCAAAATAGAAACACTTGTGAGCCAGATGCTATACCATAGGACAGAGGCTGAGAACAGGGCACAAGAAACAGCTACATCTGCACAGCATTAACCTAGAGCTAATGATCAAACCAACGTGATTCCGAGGGCTGGCACTAAGCAGCCTGTGGTTTGCAGAATTGGTTGCATGGCTGAATTAGCCCAGGGTGGATGAGATCACCTTCGAGACCACAGCAGCCTTCATTTTTCCATGTGACTTAAGGCACTCAGCAGCACAGTCTTAGGAAAAAGGCTCAACAGGAGAAAATTAAGCAGGAGCTGACAATTTACAATGGCTGCTGCAGTTTTCCTCTCTTGAGAAGATGGGTTTTATCTGCCTAAGATCTGATCCCCTGCCCATCACGTGGGATGAAAGCACCCAACACAAGGGGCTGCTTTATTCCCCCAGCACCACTGTGCTTTGCATTCTGAGTTCATTTTCCAAGCTGCAAATAACTGTGCAAAGATAAGACCATGCCAGCTTACCGTTCATGCAGGCTTCATGAAGAGGGGATGCTGTGTACAGGGGAGGGTTCACTTTGGCACCATGGGACAGCAGCACTTTCACACACTCAATGCTCCCTGAGGCACAGGCGTCACAGAGTGGAGTGCTGCCATCAATATTCCTGGCATCCACCTCCAAGGAAGAAGAAATCATAGAATCATAGAATGGCCTGGGTTGAAAAGGACTGCAATCATCATCCAGTTTCAACCCCCCTGCTGTGTGCAGGGTCACCAACCACCAGACCAGACTGCTCAGAGCCACATCCAGCCTGGCCTTGAATGCTTCCAGGGATGGGGCATCCACAGCCTCCCTGGGCAAATGTTACATGCTCACCTTACGTGAGCTGCTGTGGAGGAGCATCCTCTTGACTACATTTTTAATGTTATTACCCCTAGCACTGTCCTGAGCTCAGGAAATAGTTGTTGGCACTCTCAGCATCCTGGCTGGTGCTGTTTCTATCGCTCCCAGAGTGCGTTAACATCACAGAATCATAGAATGGCTTAGGTTGGAAGAGTCATCATATCATAGAATCATCACAGAATGGCCAGGGCTGGAAGGGACCTCAAGGATCATGAATCTCCAACCCCACTGCCACATGCAGGGCCACCAACCTCTACATTTAATACCAGACCAGGCTGCCCAAGGCCCCATCCAACCTGGCCTCCAACACCTCCACGGATGGACAGGGCATCCACAGCCTCTCTGGGCAGCTGTTTCAGCACCTCACCACTCTCTTCGTGAAGAATTTCCCCCTGACATCCAACCTAAATCTCCCCTCCTTCAACTTCAAACCATTTCCCCTTGTCCTGCTGTTATCTACCCTTCCAAAGAGTTGAAGCTCCAACCTCCTGCCATGCACAGGGTTCCTAGCCAATAGATCAGGCAGCCCAGGGACATCCTGAACACTTCCAGGGATGTAAAAAATAGCTACCACAGTTTAGGATGCTCCCTCTCTCCTAATGCTTCCCTGTTGCTCTCCTGTTGAACATTACCAGTGCTGCAGCTGAGCCAGCACAGCACGATGTACAAGTACTCCTTGTCTGTGCCAGTGCAAAGTCCTGCTTTGTGATGGGCTGAATATGCAATGAGGAGCACAGCACACACACACGTGATCAGTTTCACCAGGTTCACTCTGAGGACAGCCAACCTCAGCGTGTGAGATGTCACAATCCACTGAAGACTGTTTCAGCAGATTCTTTTCTGTGTAATAAAACTAAAGTAAGAAGAGAAGAAACTTAAGAATAAGCCTAAATCCAATCATGTTCCCCGCTCCACTCTTAGCCTTATGACCACAGAATCGTTTGAGTTGGAAGGAACTCTGAAAGGTCACCTAGTTCAACTTCCCTGCAATGAACAGGGACACCTACAGCTCGATGAGGTGCTCAGAACTCCATCCAGCCTGACCTTCAGCATCTCCAATGATGGGCCATCCACCAGCTCTCTGAACCCTGACTCATCCCAGCTGGCTTTAGGTACTTGAGTCATCTCAATTAGATTACCCCAGGCTCTGCCAATAGTCAGCGTGGAGAGTGGGGGAGAGAACAATTTCCAGGAGGTTGTTTAAATCTCCCACAAGTTCCAATACCCTCTGAAGAGGTGTGCCTCCCTTTGCTGACTATCAGGAAAGCCCAGGATGACTCAGGCTGCCTCTTCACAAAAATCACAGGATGTTTTCATTTGGAAGGGTCCTTTAAGACCAAGTTTCAGCCCCCCTGCTATAGGCAGGGACACCTCCCTCTTAGATCAGGTTGCTCAAAGTCTCTCTTCGACCAGGTTGCTTAAAGTTCCACCCAGCCTGGCTTTGAATGCTACCAGGGAGAGAGCATTCACAATTCTTAATATACCAACAAAATGTTCAGAGCCAGATGGAGTGAATCCAGACCCCAGAAATAAAATCAGACATCAAAATGAAGTGGACTTTAAGGCACTGTTCTAGGTTAGGACAAAACCTGGCTCTGGGCAGCCTGATTGAGCTGTAGGTGGCCTTGCTTACTGCAGGAAAGTTGGACTGGATAATCTTTAAGGGTCCTTTCAAACTCAAATGATTCTACAATTCTGTGGACATCATCTTACAACAGTACTTGGGGCTCCTCTTGACCTCATGAGGATGAGAGCATAGCAACAGCACTATAGCTACAGCACAGACCACGGAATCACAGAACAACCCAAGCTGGAAGAGATCTATAAAGATCATCAAGTACAGCAAGTACCCATCTACAGCATGGCGGCTTGGTTTCCACGTGGATCACAACTGAGCACTCACTTGGGCCCCTGCAGCCAAGAGGAGTTTGACACACTGCGTCTGCCCTCGCAGGCTCGCCTCGTGCAGGGGGGTGATGGAGTCGTAGGTGACGGCGTTGACGCAGGCTCCGTTCTCTATCAGCTGCTGCAGCTGAAGGATTTCTCCCTGCCTGGCTGCTTCGTGAACCGGGGTTCGATCAACCCAGAAGCCTACAGAGGAAAAAAAAGATCAGTGATTTATTATTATTATTATTATTTTTAAATCCACGTGCAGGGGAGATTCTGCGCTGGAGAAAAGCAGCTCTGCTGGAATGGGAAAACAGGCTCGTAGATTCACAAACACAGATTGGCTTGGGTTGGAAAAGACTTTAAAGATTATATAGTTTCACACCCCTAAGAAGAAAGAGATGGGAATAAAAAACTTATTTCTTACTGTATCCCCAATCCAGCATGCAATGCTTTGCACTGGAGGCTCTCCATTGGTCTGCTCATAATGCTGCATTCCCTTCCAGTATTTGCTTGAAGCTTTCCTCCTCAAACAAACCCTCCAGCAGGTTTAGATTCACCCCATTGTGTTCACACCTAACCAGCACTAGGAGCAATGTCCTTCCTGTCTCCAGCTAAAATCGCTGGAAATGGGATGTCAACGATGGGAAAAGCACAGTCTCACCTATTTTCACACTTCCTTCAGTAAGGTAAGCTTGTCCTCTCTACAAAGGCACATGCCTCAGTGTTCTGCCAAAGCAGGGTTTATAAGAGCAGTCTGGTGCTGCTTGCTTTCAGGTCAATGACAACAACAATTGGCAAATGACACCTTAAAACTACAGCTCCTCCCAAACTACCTTTCTGTAGAACCTGTTTCAAGGCAAGCACTCACAGCTGTGGAATGGGAGAGAAAGGGCAGAGATGAGCAGAAGCCTCGGTTTACACAATTTTGAGGATGATTTCATAGAAATGTTTGAGTGGGAAACGACCCTTCAAGGCCATCCAGTCCAACTGCTCTGCAATGACCATGGACACCTGCAGCTCCATCAGGTGCTCAGAGCCCCATCCACCCTGACCTTGATGGATGGATGGAGCATCCACCTACTCTCTGGGCAACCTGTTCCAGTGCTTTACTACCATTCCTGTAAAATACTTTTTTTTTTTCCCTTATCTCTCATCTAAATCTCTCCCTCTTGGCATATTCAGCCTGTTTCTTGGGGAGATTTAGGAAGACCTTGCACTTGGATTTATTGAACCTCACGAGGTTCTCCTGAGTGCACTCCTTGAGCTGTCTGGGTCTCTCTGGATGCCATCCCATCCCTCAGGCATGTTGACTGCACAACACAGCTTGGTGTCATCTGCAATCTTGCTGAGGGTGCACCTGATGGCACCACTGATGTCCTTGACGAAGATATTAAGGAGCCCCAGTCCCAGCACTGACCCCTGTAGGACAACACACGACACTGATCTCCATCTGGACACCGCAGCGTTGACCACCACTCTCTGAGCACAACCCCATCACCATCAAAGGGTCCACCCATCAAATCCAAATCTTTCCCACGTGGAGTTAAAGGCTCATATAATCGTTAGGGTTGGAAGGACCACTAAGATCACCCAATCCAACCATCAACCCATGCCTCCAGTGCCACATCTCCACGATCTTTCAACACCTCCAGGGATGGTGACACCCCCCCTCCACCCCACCTCATCCCCCGCCTCCCTGGGCAGCCTGTTCCAACCCCTGATCCCTCTTTCAGAGAATAAACTGCCTTTAATACCCAACCTGTGCCTCCCTGGCACATCTTAAGGCCGTCACCTCTCGCCCCACCAGCAGTACAGTATCTCCCATAGGACGGTTAATCAGGGCCCCATCGCTCCCCTCCCTTCCCTGACCCCAAATCCTCCCCAAAACACAAAACAACCGCCCTCTTTCCTCTCCTCCACACAGCCCATCCCTGCTCCCCCGGCCCCACGCACTGATGTCACCCCGCAGCGAGCCGCTGCCCCCGGGGATCGCCATAGCCCCAAAAGCGCCGGGGACGATCCGGTGTTCAGCGCTCCGCCCAGGAACCGCCCCACGCTCCGCCCCGCAACGCACCGGGGGACGCTGGGAGACGTAGTGCGGGGGGAGGAGAAAAGGGGGCACTGGTGTGTATGGGGTACTGGAGTGGGGAGAGGGAGGGCTGGTGTATAGGGGGGGGACTGATGTGGGGGGAGAGTTGTTACTGCGGGGACTGTTGTGTGTGGGGTCAGGGAGAGGGGACTGGGGTCAGTGGTGCGGGGTGAGAGGGAGTACTGGGGTCACTGGTGTATAAATGGTAGTGATGTGGGGAGAGGAGGGGTAAGGGGTACTGATGTGTGGGGAGAAGGGGGTACTGGAGGTACTGGTATGGGAAAAGGGAGGAGTGGTGTGTATGGGGGGTCAGTGGTGTGGGGAGAGAGGGGATTGGGGTCAGTGGTGTGGGGTGAGAGAGGATTGGGGTCAGTGGTGTGGGGTGAGAGGGGGTACTGGAGAGACTGGTGTGTGGAGAAAGGGGGACTGGGGTCACTGATATGTGGGGAAGGGGGCACTGAAGGGATTGATGTAGGGAGAGAGAGGTCTGGGGTCACTGGTGTGGGGTGAGAGGGGTACTGGACAGACTGGTGTGTGGGGAGAAGAATCACTGGTGCATAAATGGTAGTGATGTGGGGAGAGGAGGGGTAAGGGGACTGATGTGTGGGGAGAAGGGGGTACTGGAGGTACTGGTATGGGAAAAGGGAGGAGTGGTGTATGGGGGGTCAGTGGTGTGGGGAGAGAGGGGATTGGGGTCAGTGGTGTGGGGTGAGAGGGGGTACTGGAGAGACTGGTGTGTGGAGAAAGGGGGACTGGGGTCACTGATATGTAGGGAAGGGGGCACTGAAGGATTAATGTGGGGAGTGAGGGGTCTGGGGTCACTGGTGTGGGGTGAGAGGGGTACTGGACAGACTGGTGTGTGGGGAGAAGAGTCACTGGTGCATAAATGGTAGTGATGTGGGGAGGGGAGGGGTAAGGGGACTGATGTGTGGGGAGAAGGGGGTACTGGAGGTACTGGTATGGGAAAAGGGAGGAGTAGTGTATGGGGGGTCAGTGGTGTGGGGAGAGAGGGGATTAGGATCAGTGGTGTGGGGTGAGAGGGAGTACGGGGGTACTGGAGAGGCTGGTGTGTGGAGGGGGGGACTGGGGTCACTGATATGTGGGGAAGGGGGCACTGAAGGGATTGATGTGGGGAGTGAGGGGTGTGGGGTGAGAGGGGTACTGGACAAACTGGTGTGGGGAAAAGGGATGCTAAAGGGGCTGGTTTGTGTGGGGAGAGGGGGACTGGAGTAACTGGTGTGAGTGTGGGGAGAGAAGGGGACTGGGAGGACTAGTCTGTGGGGAAGGGGGCACTGAAGGGGTTGATGTGGGGAGAGGAATCTGGGATCACTGCTGTGTGTGGGGAGTTGGAGGAGTGGGGTCACTGGTGTATGGAGAGAGATGATCTGGGGGGATGAGTGTGTAGGGAGGGGGGGACTGAAGGGATTGATGTGGGGAGACAAGGACTGGGGTCACCAGTGTGTGGGGAAAGGGGCAGTGGGAGGACTGGTGTGTGTGGGGAGAGGGAACAGCGGAGACTGGTGTGTGGAGAAGGGCAACTGGGGGAACTGGTGGGGAGAGGGAGGTGCTGGGGGAACTGATGTGCGAGGAGAGGGTTTCTAGGTGGACTGGTATATGGGGAGAGGGGATACTGGGGGCTCTGGTGCAGGGGAGTAGGGGTACTGGTGTATGGAAGGTACTGGGGTGTGGACAGAGTGGTTTCTAGGGGGACTGGTGTATGGGGAGAGGGGGTACTTGAAGGCACTGGTGTGAGGGGGCTTGTTGGGGGAAGTGGTGTAAGTGGGAGAGGTTACTGGGGGTCCTGTGTGTACTGGTATGTATGAGGTACATGTTTGTATGTGTATGTTTGGGGGAGTTCTTGCAGCAAAAAGAAGTTTTGGGGGTGTTGGGGGGGGGGGGGGTAGGAAGAGCATTGATAATGGGTAGAAGTGGGGCAGCTGGGATGTGGCGTGTACCACAAACGTGGAGGTTCTGGCATGGAGCGAGCTGCTCTTCGTCACCAGGACCAAAGCAAGTTCCTCATTAATTAAGTAATTGATTGTATTACCTCCTGGAAACGGCACGTCACACATGGAGTGTAGAGCTGGGCTTCTGGCCTCTCCGTTGGCAGATTTAATGGCTTGTATAAAGGTATGAGCTCACTGTTTTTTTTTCTGGTCCTGCGTATGCAGTGTTAGAGCCAATGGCTGTTCTGCAAAAGGCACACACAGATTAAAAACAGCAGAAACAAAAGCACAGGAAGGTGATTTGTCACAGATTTCAGTAAGAAATCAGTGAAAAGCTGAAAACGAACCCTGAATCCCTTCAGTCCCACTTGATGTACACAGCAGAGTGCAACAGCCCCCCATCTTGGAAATCTTTATGTAAAGCTTCCTAAATAACTGTGCTCAGAGGCAGCAGCAGAACCTGCAGCCACGTACCCAGCTGATGAAACCACTGATAAATTGCTGGTGTCTCAGTGCCACAGGAGGCAAATGCAGTATCAGCTCAGGTGCTGCAGGCACACAGCTCCAAGCACATCCCTTCCTTCAGTTCAGGAGCAAATTGCTGATCAGTTTCACAGGACAAGCCACAGCAACCATGCTGCAGGAGGTAGGAGCGTGTCACACTGGGGTCATGCATATAAGCAGCACTGCCCTAAATTCTTGCACGCTTTTCTCTGCTTCACTCATCTTGGCAGCCAGGGTTAAAACCACAGTGTCGTGTAATACACATCTCATACCTTCCCCTCCTGCTCTGTCCCTTAATTACAGCTTTTTGCATTAGAGATGTAGGAAAAAGAACCCAGGCTGTGCTGTTGTCTACTATTCATCTCCATTTTTTTCTTCCCCTGAGAGTGAAGTTCCCCCTCGTGTACTCATGGCCAGAAATACAAAGCATTTGTTGTCCTAATTCCCAATTATTTAGGTAGCTGAGTAAGAAGACTTGATGACTGTATGTTTCTTTTTGCCCTGGCCCAAAAGAGAAACCAGACCTGCTTCTGCACGGGCAAGGAGTTAAATTTGCATGCTGGTTTGAGAAATGCAACTTGACTCCGTGCTTCCTGTGCTGCAGGCTCAGAATACTGGCACCTTCATTTTGCTGGCTTTGTCTGCAGCTTGGACCTGTGCCACGTTGATAGCATCGTTAACCTTTTCTCATTTACATCCAGGTCTGGAAGGAGGGAGTGTGTGTGTCTGTTGTCACGTGTGTCCTCCTTCCCCCTTGCATTCTCTCAGTCTTCCTCTGATATTCTTCCCAAAGCGCTGGAGGCAAATTAACAAAGAGATACAAGGAATGGATTAAAAACAAAGACCCCTCACCCCAAACAATCTGCAGGAGCAGATCTGCAAGGAGAACTCCTCCCTCTGAGAGCAGATCCTGCAGGATTCCTTCCTTCCATCCAGGCTCCTGCAGTTGCTGCTCGTGCTTTTGTTGCCCGTTCATTTTGCAGTTTTGTGGGTGTCCATCAGGAGCTGTGAGCTGAGGAGCACCTGTTTCCTTTTTCCAACCACAGCTGCATCAAGTCTGAAACCAGAAATA
The DNA here is from genome assembly GCF_951394365.1 of Tetrao urogallus. Lineage (NCBI taxonomy): Eukaryota > Metazoa > Chordata > Aves > Galliformes > Phasianidae > Tetrao > Tetrao urogallus. The sequence goes on from NC_136813.1 coordinate 192,525,301, forward strand.
AATTTAAAAAAAGAAAGGAGAAAAAAAAGAAGACATTTAAATCATTTCTTAGAATGTAATCTATTGCTTCTTATTTATTCTGCAGTTTACATTGTGAGTAAGCAGCACAGTTATGATTATTATTATGTTGTTTTTTTTTTTTTAGGAAACTTCCTCAATAAAGATTGGAAAAATCAATGGTGAAAGGAATTGATAAAAAAAAATAAATATTGCTTTGTTCATCATTGAAAAGTGCTACTGACACTCATTATTTTTGACTCATTTCCTGGCTGGACCTTGTAGGCTTTGTAGCGTGTGTTTTTGCCATCATAAAAACACAATAAAACAATTGAAGTTTGATTAGAGGCTTTTGTAGTTTGTTAGTTTTAATAGTTTTGGCCCTGTTCCCTCAGCGCTGTTAGAAACACTCGAGTGTTTGTCATCACAACTTGAACAAAATTTGGTTCCCCTCGGAAGCTGCAAGATGCCAAAATAGCCCAAAAGCAAATATAAGAATAAATCAAAGCAGAAACTGAAGCTCTTAACCGTGTTTTACTGTGCACTGTGAGCAAATACTGGAGTTTGACTGCAATAAAATATGAGGCATTTTCCAACAAACACAAGAAGCAATATGTCATTAATGGGCACGTCAGGAGGTGGAGAATTAGTTGGGATTTGCTGAGAAATTAACGACTGGGAGGCTGGGAAACACAACTTCGTGTTTCAACTTTTTCTTTGCTGTTTGGTTCAACGCTCGTTTATAGAAAGCAGAGCAGAAATGGAATGGAAATAAAGCTCTTTCCATCCCCCCTGGATTAAACCAGGAGGGCTGAACCTTCAGCAGCCTGGCTCTGTTAGCATCCTGCTTACAATGCTCAGAAGTCTTCACACCAATCTTCTGTGCTACCTTTAAAAAGAGAACTGCAGGTTTTTGTTGTTGGTTTTTTTCTGGGCATGCCAACAGAAATGGCCAAACACATCAAAATAGGCAACTAAAGTTCTCTAGCCCCACTCTTCTCTTTCAATGAAGGTCTTGAGCCAACAGTTCCCAAGTAGAAGAGAACCACCAGGGAGATCAGCACGGTCCCAAAAGGCACCTGCAAGATTTCCATCTGTTTGTGTTTTACTCATAAGAAATCAGTAAAAATGAAGACGTGGCTTTAATTTGTTCTCACAGCCAATGAAAGGCTTTTCACACCTGGGCATCAGTGCCACCAGCCAGCCGTGGAGTGCACAACCCCAATGGATTTGGCCCTGAGGTCCACCCAAACAGCAAGACTTACTCCGAATTACCTTCAGCCACAAACAGCCTCCTCCCATCTGTGTTCCTTCCACTGCAGACAAAGGACAGTTCACACTTCAGATGCTCCCACAAGCAGGGGAGGAAGAAGGTGCTTCAGCAAGCCATCAGTTTTCTAGAAAATGGATAAAAGGAGTCTATGAAACTGTGATATCATTGCCACATTGGGTTGAAACCAGCCTAGGGCTTCAGAAACCAAGAAAAAGCCAAGCCTAACTTTGATGCCACACATAAAAAATACATTAATTTTAAAAAGAACAACCCAACGTTTCCATACATTTCAATGCCCTCTGCTGTCCTCCAGTTTACATGCAGCAGGAAGCAGGGATCATCCCACGCTTGCAGGCTGGGTTCATACACTTCATGCCACAGCTGGGAATCCTAACACTGCCCCACACAGTCAATAAGGATCACAAAGCAAATTATTTGCTTTATCTCTGCCTTGTTATCTTTACACAGGGGGCCACTACCATTTCCAGGAACCCCTGCTTCCATCTCCCAGTTGACTCATTTCATTGCAATGATTTTCTGTCTCTTCTGAGGAGGAAATGACCGACGGCGACCGCGTGCATCATTCGTTTTTTTTTTTTCTTTTCTTTCCTTTTTCTTTTTGTCTGAATAAAAGCAGAACCGGGTGCTCCGATGACCACTTCTTTATTTTAGACTTTTAAATATACCAGAACAATATGAGTCATTCTTTCAAAGAAGCTGAAATAGCGAGTTGCCAGGAACTGGGCTTACACCAAAGTTAGACCATGGGCTTTTCTCCTACAAAGACTTGCAGGTGTCGACCTGCCCAAGAAGGCACCAAGAACCACAGAGAAACTCCAGCTAGAAATGGTGCCTGAGCTCCACAGGCTCCAGTTCCTACTCTCGCCCACCAAAAAATGACAAAAATTCCCTCCAATTCCTTATGCTCTCATAACACGAAATGGGAATAGATCACCGAGAAAGGAGCTCTCACCAGAAACCTGACTTTTCCTGCTCAGAAATAATTCCCCGTACTACAGATCCGCGTTTCCTTACGACTGCTGCAAAGGTTCCATCTCACCCAAGGATGGATATCAGAAAAAAGTGTTTTACAGTGAGGGTGGTGAAGCAGTGGAACAGGTGGTGGATGCCTCATCCTCAGAGGCGTTGAGGGTCAGGATCTGGGAACCTTGATGGAGCTGCAGGTGTCCCTGTTCACTGCAGGAGAGTTGGACCAGATGGCCTTTAAGAGTCCCTTCCAACTCAAACCATTCAGAGTCTCTGATTCTATGAAATATTATGTCATGGGAACTTGGAAAACCTTTTTTTTTTTGTTACTGCTTGGCTAGCAATGCTAACAAGAATTCCAGTCGGTAGGATCTAGGAGGACTCTGGCAAATCAGTGATCACAACTACATGGTCAGAGCATGAGATTGCCATCGCTGACTGCACAATAATGGAAAAACATCCCTTATTCTTCCCCATGTCTTGGGTTCTTCACTGCTTAGCAGCCCTTTGCACACTGCTGCTGTGGTTGTGAGATGTTGAGATCTTCAACAGCGTGACACCGACCTCTGGCAAGGCCTTGAGGAAGAAGTGGCTTACAAATGAGCTGTCACGCTGTCATCCCATTGGTCTTTCTCCTTTATTTTTTTTTCATAGAATCATAGAAACTTGAAGGTTGGAAAAGATCTGCACAATCATCAAGTCCAACCATCAACCCATCACTACCAGGGCCCCTCATGGAATCATTAAGGTTAGAAAAGACCTTCAAATATTCAAGTCCAATTGCCAGGACGTCACCACCATACCTACTGAGAATCACAGCCCCCCAGCATAGAAAAATACACCCAACCAGAGCTAAATCAAAGCCTGGACACTTCAGCAACATATGCTTTGCACAAAGTCATAGAATCATAGAATCATAGAATCACTAAGGTTGGAAAAGACCTAAAAGATCACCCAGTCCAACCGTTCACCTATTCCCAATAGCTCCTACTAAACCATGTCCCTCAACGCAACATCCAGTCTTTCCTTGAACACCCCCAGGGTCGGTGATTCCACCACCTCCCTGGGCAGTCCATTCCAGTGCCTGACCACCCTTTCTGAAAAGTAATACTTCCTAATGTCCAGCCTGAATTTCCCCTGGCGTAGCTTGAAACCATTCCCCCTGGTCCTATCACTAATGACACGAGAGAAGAGGCCGACCCCCAGCTCACTACAACCTCCCTTCAGGAAGTTATAGAGAGCAATAAGGTCTCCCCTGAGCCTCCTCTTCTCCAGGCTGAACATTCCCAGCTCCTTCAGCCTCTCCTCATATGGCCTGTGTTCCAGATCCCTCACCAGCTTCGTTGCCCTTCTTTGAACACGTTCCAGGGCCTCAATATCTTTCTTGCAGTGAGGGGCCCAAAACTGGACACAGTACTCAAGGTGCGGCCTCACTAGTGCTGAATATAGGGGAACAATCACCTCTCTGCTCCTGCTTGCAACACTGTTTCTGATGCAAGCCAGGATGCCATTGGCCTTCTTGGCCACCTGGGCACACTGTCGGCTCATGTTCAGCCGAGCATCAATCAATACCCCCAGGTCCGTTTCCTCTACGCAGTCCTCCAGCCACACCGCCCCAAGCCTGTAGCGTCGCCTGGGGTTGTTGTGGCCGAAGTGCAGGACCCGGCATTTGGCCTTGTTGAAACTCATCCCATTGGCTCCAGCCCAGCTCTCCAGCCTGTCCAGATCCCTCTGTAGGGCGTCGCTACCCCCAGGCAGATCCACGCTTCCAGCCAATTTGGTGTCATCTGCGAATTTACTGAGGGTGCACTCGATGCCCTCATCGAGGTCATCTATAAAGATATTGAAGAGGACAGGCCCCAGCACCGACCCCTGCGGAACACCACTCACGACCGGTCGCCAGCTGGATTTGACTCCATTCACCACCACTCTCTGCGCCCGGCCCTCCAGCCAGCTCCTTACCCATACAAGAGTGTACCCATCCAAGCCTCTGACTGCCAGCTTCTGCAGGAGAATGCTGTGGGAGACAGTGTCAAAGGCTTTGCTGAAGTCTAGGTAGACCACATCAACAGCCTTTCCTTCATCCACCAGATGGGTCACTAGATCATAGAAGGAGATCAGGTTGGTCAAACAGGACCTGCCCTTCATGAACCCATGCTGGCTAGGCCTGATCCCCCAGTCACCCTGCACATGCCGCATGATCTCCCTCAAGACGATCTGCTCCATAACCTTCCCTGGCACCGAGGTCAGGCTGACAGGCCTGTAGTTCCCCGGATCCTCCTTACGACCTTTCTTATAAATGGGAGTCACATTGGCAAGCCTCCAGTCATCTGGGACCTCACCAGTCAACAAGGAGCGCTGACAGATGATGGAAGTGTTTTGGATGAGCCCAGATCACCCTGTTCCTTATTTATCTGAATTATTTATCTACTTTTTCTCCTTAAGTGCTCATTTGCTCCTCCCATCCTTGGGGCAGAATCATCCCCAGGCTCTGCATTTCAGTGTTGTCAAGAGGAACAACATTCCTGGGGGTTTAACAACCCGTGGGACCAGATGCTTGAAAATGTATTGGAAAAAAAAATCCTATTTAAAGAGGGCAACCAAGTCATTCTTTATGTTCCTCACTGTACAGGGACACTTCCCTAAGAACACCATGGAGGTGAAGATAGATAGCTTTTCCCCAGGAAAGCTGGGGAGGGACTTTTTATAAGGGCAGGTAGTGATATGACAAAGGGAAATGGTTTTAAACTGGAAGAGGGTAGATTTAGAAGGTAGATTTAGCTGTGAGTGAAAGCAATGGGGGCTGAAGGATGGGGATGAAGGGAGAGCCACAAAATTGCTCTGAGGGGATCAGGGACGGAGGTGAGGGAAAGGGCCAAGAGCTGAGGGAAGAAATCGGGGGACTGAGGGAAGAAGCTGAAGGAAGGGACTGGAGACTATGAAGGAAAAATCTGTGAGAGAAAAATCTGTGAGGAAAGGGGCTGTGGAGAACAGAGCTGAGGTCTGTGAGGGAAGGGATGATGGAACGCAATAGGGGCTGAACTTCATGAGGGAAGGGGCTGAGGGACGGCAATGAGAGCTGAGATCTGTGAGGGAAGGGGCTGAGGGATGGCAATGGGGGCTGAGATCTGTGAGGGAAGGGGCTGAGGAATGGCAATGAGGGCTGAAGGAAGAGACTGAGGGAAGGCAATGGGGACAGAGGGAAGGGGCTGTGGAGAGTAGGGCTGAGATCTGTGAGGGAAGGGGTGATGGAAGGGATTGAAGGCTGAAATCTGAGGGAAGGGGCTGTGGAAAACATGGCTGAGATCTGTGAGGGAAGGGGCTGAAGGATGGCAATGAGAGCCAAAATCTGTGAGAGAAGGGGCAGAGGGATGGCAATGGAGGCTGAGATCTATGAAGGAAAGGGCTGAGGGATGGCAACAAGGGCCGAGATCTGTGAGGGAAGGGGCTGAGGGATGGCAATGCAGGCTGAGATCTGTGAGGGAAGGGGCTGAGGGAAGGGATTGAGGGCTGAGATCTGTGAGGGAAGGGGCTGAGGGAAGGGATTGAGGGCTGAGATCTGTGAGGGAAGGGGCTGAGGGACGGCAATGAGGGCCGAGATCTGTGAAGGAAGGGGCTGAGGGATGGCAATGCGGGCTGAGATCTGTGAGGGAAGGGGCTGAAGGAAGGGTTTGAGGGCTTAGATCTGTGAGGGAAGTCGCTGAGGAAAAGCCATGGGGGCTGAGGGAAGAGACTGAGGGAAGGGGCGGTGCAGAACAGGGCTGAGGTCTGTGAGGGAATAGGGCTGAGGGACAGCAATGAGAGCTGAGATCCGTGAGGGAAGGGGCTGAGGGAAGGGATTGAGGGCTGAGATCTGTGAGAGAAGGGGCTGAGCGACAGCAATGAGAGCTGAGATCTGTGAGGGAAGGGCCGAAGGACGGCAATGCGGGCTGAGATCTGTGAGGGAAGAAGGGGCTGAGGGACGGCAGACGAACGCCGCCGCGCCGCGCTGACCCGCGGGAAGAGGAAAGCCGCGGGCGCGGCCGCGCTGTCTTTCCGGTTCAGTTTTCACTTTCTGTTTTTTTCACCCCTCCGCCGCCCGCCCTCGGCCCGCCCTCTCCTTCCCTCCCCGGGGTTGCCTTCCCCTTCCTGGGGGCCGGCGTTGTGCTGCGGTCCCGCAATGCCTCCCCGTTTCTCCTGATTCCCCCTTTTCGGCCCGCCCGGCCCCGGAGACCGCGGTGCCGCGCGGGGAAGGGCCGGGCGGGCGTTATGGCGTGAGGGGACGGAGCGGAACGGAACGGAGAGAGCCCCGAGCATGGGAGAGCGGCGGGACGAGGCGGCCCGAAGGCCGGGAGCGGGTGAGCAACGCGGTGAGGGGACCGGGGGGACGCCGGCTCTGTCTTTTCCTGCTGGGGATTTGGCGGAGGGGGGGGGGGGGGGGGGTTGGGCGTGGATTTGCCTCCCTGTGCTCCCTTATGAAGCGGGGTTTCTCAGAGATTTCCCTTTTCCCTTAGGATGAGGGATGGGAGCAGCCCTCGGCCCTACAGGCAGCCACCCCAAGGCCTTCAGGCCCCCTCAGCTCTACAGGCAGCTGCTCCAAGGCCTTCAGACTCCCTTGGATCTACGGACAACCACCCGCATGCCCTTCAGACTCCCTCAGCCCTAAGCCAAGCCCTTCAGATCCCCTCCTCTCTACAGAAAACCACCTCAAGACCCCATCAACCCTACTCCAAGGCCTCCAGATCCTCTCACCCCTACCATAGCCACCCCAAGGCCTTCAGACCCATCCACCCCTACAGGCAGCCATGCAAGGCTTTTAGACCCCCTCAGCTCTACAGACAGCCACCCCAAGCCTTTCTGACCCCCTCAGCCTTACCCCAAGGCCTCCTGACCCCCTTAGCCCTGTAGGTAGCCACCCCGAGGCCTTCAGACCCTCTCATCTCTTCAGAGAGCCATCTCAAGGCCTTCAGACCCCCTCTACTCTATAGGCAGCCATCTCAAGTCTTCAGACCCCCACAGCCCTACCCCAAACTGTTCAGACCCCCTCACCCCTACAGACAGTCACCCTAAACCCTTCAGACCCCCCTCAGCCCTACCCCAAGCCTTTCAGACCCCCTCACCCCTATAGACAGCCACCCCAAGCCCTTCAGATCCCTCAGCCCTACCCCAAGGCCTTCAGACTCCCTTGGATCTACGGACAACCACCCCCATGCCCTTCAGGCTCCCTCAGCCCTAAGCCAAGCCCTTCAGATCCCCTCCTCTCTACAGAAAACCACCTCAAGACCCCATCAACCCTACTCCAAAGCCTCCAGATCCTCTCACCCCTACCATAGCCACCCCAAGGCCTTCAGACCCATCACCCCTACAGGCAGCCATGCAAGGCTTTTAGACTCCCTTAGCTCTACAGACAGCCACCCCAAGTCTTTCTGACCCCCTCAGCCTTACCCCAAAGCCTCCTGACCTCCTTAGCCCTGTAGGTAGCCACCCCGAGGCCTTCAGACCCTCTCATCCCTTCAGAGAGCCATCTCAAGGCCTTCAGACCCCCTCTACTCTATAGGCAGCCATCTCAAGTCTTCAGATCCCCGCAGCCCTACCCCAAACTGTTCAGACCCCCTCACCCCTACAGACAGTCACCCTAAACCCTTCAGACCCCCCTCAGCCCTACCCCAAGCCTTTCAGACCCCCTCACCCCTATAGACAGCCACCCCAAGCCCTTCAGATCCCTCAGCCCTACCCCAAGGCCTTCAGACTCCCTTGGATCTACGGACAACCACCCCCATGCCCTTCAGACTCCCTCAGCCCTAAGCCAAGCCCTTCAGATCCCCTCCTCTCTACAGAAAACCACCTCAAGACCCCATCAACCCTACTCCAAAGCCTCCAGATCCTCTCACCCCTACCATAGCCACCCCAAGGCCTTCAGACCCATCACCCCTACAGGCAGCCATGCAAGGCTTTTAGACCCCCTCAGCTCTACAGACAGCCACCCCAAGTCTTTCTGACCCCCTCAGCCTTACCCCAAGGCCTCCTGACCCCCTTAGCCCTGTAGGTAGCCACCCCGAGGCCTTCTGACCCTCTCGCCCCTTCAGAGACCATCTCAAGGCCTTCAGACCCCCTCTACTCTACAGGCAGCCACCCCAAGCCCTTCAGATTCCCTCAGCCCGACCCCAAACTCTTCAGACCCCCTCACCCCTACAGACAGCCACCCCAAGCCCTTCAGATCCCCTCAGCTCGACCCCAAGGCTTTCAGATACCTTCACCCCTACAGACAGCCACCTCGTGCCCTTCAGACTCCCTCAGCTTTACAGACAGCCACGCCATGTCCTTCAGACCCACTGAGCCCTACATAAGCCCTTCAGACCCCTTCACCCCTCCAGACAGCCATCCCAAGGCCTTCAGACCCCCTCACCTCTACAGACAGGCATCTCAAGCCCTTCAAACCCCCTCACCCTTTCAGACAGCTACCCCATGCCCTTCAGACCCCCTCAGTCCTATAGACAATCATCCCAAGGCCTTCAGACCCTCTCACCCCCGCAGACAGCCACCCCAGTTCCTTCAGACCCCCTCAACCCTACTCTGATGCCTTTGGACCCCCTCAGCCCTATCTCAAGGTCTTCCAAACTGTAGCAAAACTGTTTTAATTTCTCCTTGGGAATGCATTGGCCATTCCAGGCTTCCCAGTTACTGTGTGTTCTGGTAAAGATAAAATTGGGAAGGGTGTCGTCTTTATTTTGTTGTTGTTGCTTCGTGGTCTCTCCTTGGGAGCTGGGTGAAGCCATGCAGATGCCCTTCAGGAAAGCAGGATGTGAAAATGCAAACATCAGTTTATGTGCAGGATGGAGGCTGGGAGGCCTTTGTTCCCATTTTGGACCCTTGTTGGGATGGGAATCAATCAGCATTACGATGGAAAAATTGACATTAGAGGGGTGTTTCTGCACTGGTTTTGCACAGTTCTGCCTCCCCATCATCCCCAGACTTGTATGCACTCCTCAATAGGGGGAAATCTGGATGGACAGAATTCCCTGGATTGTGTTACTTTGCTCTGACACTGGCTTTACACATTGCTAACCATATCCTGGCCTGCATCAAAAGAAGTGTGGTCAGCAGGGTGAGGCCTCACCTGGAGTACCATGTCCTCATGTGGAGTCCTCAGTAGAAAAATACATGGATCTGGTGGAGCACACCCAGAGGAGGACAACAAAAATAGTCCAAGGGGTGGAGCACCATCGTGCCAGATTTCAAGCTTCATTGGCACAGATCTTTGAGGAGTTGTGTGGTAATCCAGAATGTTGAACCTGTCTATATTAAAAATAGTTTCTTTTATTTTCTCTTCTGCTGTTATTTGGTGATTTGCTTCATAGCTTAACTGCAGGTGAAGGGAAGGAGCACTGGAACAAATCATAGGATCATTTGAGTTGGAAGGGACCCTTAAAAGCCATTTAGTCCAACTTTCCTGCGATGAACAAGGACTTGTACAGCTGTACCAGACTGAAGCATGGATATTGGTTAAAATCACTTTGAGACAGAAAAGTGAAATAGTTATCATTTTTGGTAAATGCTGTTTTGGCATTGTTTGGCTTTTTTTCTTTCTGATGATAACGATTTGATAGTTCTTGTGGTTATCTAAAATTGGCATGTGTGTGGGTAGATCTGATTGTTTGGCTTCATTTCTGTTTCTGCTGGAAACTGTAAGTGTGTCTTTGTAATTTCCAAAGCCAACGGGTTCACAGAGAATGTGTGGTAGAGCTCTGTCTCTGCGTCAAGGAGAGCAAGAAAATGGAAGAAAGTCAGCGCTGAAAGAAGAGCTTCTATAGTGAGAGCAAAAGGAATGCCATCAAACAAACTGAAGAACAGATTCAACCCTGTTTCAGGCTTTCTCAAGCACAAAAGGACTGATTGGAGGAGTATAGCTACAGCTTTTCAGGCAGGTCTGCCCAACGATCTGCCCAATTTGTCCAGCCACAATCCTTTTTTTTTTCCCTTTTCCCAAATGGAAAGCACATGATGAAACATCATGTAGCAAAGGCCATTACTTTGCCATCATTTGGGTCTTAAGTTGCTGTGCACACTTTTACAGCTCTCCCTCAGCACTGGGTCTGATTGTCTCGTGGCAACTGGTTTTGTAAAGAAAGGGACTTCTTAGTTGTCTGAATGCTAAAGTGGTGATGATGGTGCTGGATTTGGGAAGAGTCAACGCAGACACCTGCAAATGAGTGGCTCCACAAAGTGGCAACCCAACAGAAGAGGAGAGCTGGAGAAAGAGGAGGCTTTGAGGAGAATCTGTGAAGATGAAAGACAGCAACAACTGTGTGATGAATGAAGGAGGGCAAGCCTGCAATAACCACATCTTCAATTATGTGAGCAGCTGAAGGTAACAGGAAGGAGGTTCAAAAATCAAAGAAATTGTACTTGGAAGGTTTCTCCAGAGCAGGATTCCTGCTCTGAGAAGATTGTCACCAACATCAGAATGGGGCAGCTCTGGCTTTGCCCATCCAAGAGTGGGCACTCCCATGTCTCTGTGACCTGTCCGAAGGCCTTGTCACCCTCCAGGGTAAAAAAAAATTCAAGTTCCAGAAAGGTTGTTGGTCCTCTGGGCAGAGTGGTGTCTCTTCTGAGTGGGTGCCCTGCATCATCTTACTCCTCAAAGGTGATAAAAGTAAATATTGCCTACCTGGATAATTGCATTTCCCTGTGTATCTAGAGGGAATTTTAAATACAGCCCAGTGCCTGTTTGGGTTTTTTTCTTTATTTTTTTCCAGCTTATCAGCAACCATTGTGAGTGTTTTAGGTACATCAAACCAGGAACCTGCAAAAGATAGCAGAGCTCTACAGTTGGAAGGCTCTTTGCATGCCAGCCACTCTTCTTCTGAGAATACAACATACAATGCAGAGAGGTGGTTTCTTTCTCTTCTTTCTCCTGAATGCTTGTGCTGCCTGTGAAGGTTTGTGGCTTGAGGACTTCCTGATGAAGAGCTGGTATCTCGGTGTTTAATAGATTCATTTTTTTTCCCCACAAATCTGAGGGGATTGTAGAACCCATTTGTAGCATCCTGTGGGTGCTACCTTTGGAAAATGCTGAACGTTATTGGAACCCCACCTTTCCACCCTAGAAATGTGAGGTTGTAGCTGTCTTTGGGTGTGAGGAATAGGAAGGAAGAAAGCAAGAAAGTGAAAGAAAAAGAAGCAGCAAAGCTGCAAATGTGGCTGATGCAGCAGGAGCCGTGGGAACGGGGCGCTTGTCCGGTGTAGTAGATTGTGTTCTGAGATTGAAAAGCTTTGAAGAGCACACATTACAACACAAGAAAAGCCTGAAAGGCTCAAATAAACCAAATCACTTCCTGCTTCAGTGCCATGCTAACCATCCCACGCTGCCTGGACCTGGTCCTCGTGGGCACGGGACACCTCCTCCATAGCAGGACCACACTGCAGTCTCTGGGGTCTGCTTTGGTTGATCAGTTTGCAAATAGTCTGCCTTAATTTGGGCTTACACTGAATGAGTAAAGAGGCTCCTGTGTAGTGGTGCTGCAACACTGATGAACCAAGGCTCATTATGAAAGTTGGGCTGCACGGGCTGTAGCTAAAAGAAGCTCGCAGGTGAAGAGCTGATCAAGCAGGTAATAATGTGTGTTTTATAATTAGAGCAGGATTTAAAGGGACAGTTCATGTAATTGTCATAATAGTTACCACGTGCTGGAGGTGAGCAGCAAAATCAGAGTGGGAGATGAAAAAAGAAGAGAGCAAGTGGATGTCAGTGGGAGGAGGGTGGTCTTAAGGAGTTTCACCTTGCAGTACGTGGACTTCCCAGTGGTGTGAAGTGGCATGTGATGCCCCAACCCATGCTGGGAGCAAGGCCTGCTGTTACAGCTCACACTAATGGTGGCTCTGCAACCCAAAAATGGAAGAGATGAGATGGGGAAGGGCTGTGCGGAGCAGGATGCACACCCATGGGCGAGCAGTGTGACCGTGTTCAGCCTGCATTGACCACGTGGATTTTGGAGATCTGACAGCATTCAAATACATGCAGCAAACACTACTAAAACATTAAGGTTAAAGAAAAGAGAAAAGAAAACCTTGTTTTCTAGTACAAGCCTGTACTGGTAAGTGGTTCAAAAAGCGTGGGTTTTCCTCCTGGGCTGGCTTTGGAAGTCTCCACGTGGTGAGGCCATCCAGAGGTCATTTGCATGAGCAGAAAGAGGATCCTGCTATTGCAGAGCCTGAGCTGCTTGGCCTCAGCTGGCCCTGCTGACTGACATCCAGCACAGAATCTGGAAGAGGAACAGCAGCGTGGGACTCCTGGGTGCATTATGAACTGCAAAGGTGACTGCTCTCTCGGAGCTGGAAATCACCAGGACTGTGAAATTTTATCGAGAGGACTTTTTTGGGCATGGATAACATCCAGTGTAGGTTCATTTGGGCTCTGTTGGTGTCAAGCCATGCTGGGCTTCTCCATCTATACATCTATCCATCATCTCCATCATCTATCCTTTGTCTATCCAGCCATTCTCCATCCATCCCACTGACCGTCTGTGAGAAATCATCCCCCTCTCCCCTTAAGATGCCAAGGGATGATGGTGGCACATCCAAGCTGCTCGGAGGGAAAGCTAGCACTTTCACTTTTGCTTCTGGTAGGCACTTTCACTTTCCCCTGCTCAGAGCCTGCTCAGTGCCTGCCAACCTCAGCATGAGGGCTGCACTCAATGCAGCCAGGGTTTTGCTGGTCTTTCTGTAAGCGCAGAGCTGAAGGAGCCTCTTTACATCTGAAAGGGGACACGGAGGTCGAGGTGAGCTGTGGGATTCAGTGCCACGCTCTGCCTGTTCCATTTCGCCTGTTTATGTATGACTGAGGCAACTTTTGGGGGGACTTTCATTTTTACGCTGCAGCTGAACTGGAAAGGAACAGAAAGAGCAATTGTTTGAGTTAGAACCTCCCAAACTTGTCAGTGATGTAGAGCTGCAAAGTAGGAGGAGCAGAACATTGCGTGGCTGTGGACATGAGTGTTATTGTGGTGCTCAGGGCAGGAAGCAGAAGGGGACATTGTGTTCTGTTCAAGTTTTTGAGCAGAGCTGGGACATAACTCCCTGATCTGCATCACGTGGAGGAGCCGGGCTGCCCTGACTGCTGCCTTGAAGATGCAAGAAGGTGACAGAGCAAAGCAAAAGGCAAGTGAGGAAAAAGTGAGCAAAGGCTGAGAGAAATAGCAAGATTTATCACATAGGCAGTGTTTCTGTCTTCTTTTTTCCCCTTGAGTTAGGAGGAAATGAAGAAACAGATCAAAATGTACCCTTTAAAAATAGGAGTCAAACCCCAAGGAGATTTCAGGGCAACAGCTGATGCCATCTTATTGCCAAAGCAACAGGGGCCTTTCCGTTGCAGAAGCTAAAATGAGAACTTATCTTCAAAAATGGCTGTGAAGTTCTTCTTAAAGGGGAACCAGCATGCAAAACTTGCTCTTTACATCAGGTTTGGAGTTTCCACGTTTCTTTCTTCATAGGTGATTGCTTTTTATGTTTAAAGTTCATGGGCTTGTAAGAAATAAACCTTTTTGATGCGTCTGTGTTGCAAAATCAGCTTGAGGTTTGAAATCCCGTAGATCATGAATCATCACCAGTGATAAAGCTTTCTAAATGTGCAATAAAGACCAAACCCAGGATTTCCTGTATTTCTGCATGGCTGTTTTATTTAATATTTGGATTTGAACAGCTTCAGGAGCATAAAAACTGCGGTGCTTTCGTTTGTCTACGCGTCTGTATTTGATTTGTTGATTGGGATGTGGATCTCCTGTTGGTGGGAGGCTCTTGGGAAGTGTTTTACTGGAGTTTTTCTTTCCTTGGGAGATTTGTGGAGAGAATGTGGGCTTTGGGAGAGCAGCCAATTGAGGCTCTGAAGTGAGAGAACCATGTTCTTTAAGACCTGAAAGCTTTTAGGGTTAAACTGGTAGCCCTAAGAAGCGGATCTGATCACAGACCAGGAAACCTCAGTAACTTCTTAGCAGAAGAGAAAACTCTGACTTGCTCAGAGATCATAAAGTTAATTTACCATCAGGTTTTGCTTCTGGCAGTTGTGAAAAATTTTACTTTTTTTTTTTTTTTTTTCTGTTGCAAAAGAAGAGTTTGAAGGGTTTGATGGCAAACTGGGAGCTCCTGTTCCTCCTGGCTGAGGGCAGTTAGCTTTCAGACAAAGCGCTGTGTGCCTGGAGGGAAACTGCTAAAAAAGTTCCCTTGGGTGCTGCAGAGCTGATGGATCAGCCCTGTGGAGATGTTGTTAAATGAGCCATGTGCTGATATCTGAGAACGTCCAGAATTAATATTTGGCACCTGCTTTTGGCTTCATTTCTTATGATCATCTTAGAGGTCTTTTCCCAGTGTAATAATCCTACGATTCTTTCACCAGGTTTGTATCCGGAGTTCAGAGAGTCAAGTTCCCTTTTGCAGACAGCGGTTTCGGTGCTGCAGAATTCCTACTTGGACTCTACATCTCAGGATGGTTTTTGGTACAGCCAAGCAATTCTGGTGGAAAATGACGTTTTTCTGAATGAGGTAAGGCTGCTGGGAGAGCAGGGAGTTGCTGGAAGCTCAGAAAAGGGCAGTGTTTCTCACCTGCATGCATTGTAGTGCCCCATTTGCAGCTCGCAACTGGAGAGCTTTTGCTTTCTTCTTCTTCCTTCCCATTCTGATTAGGAACAAAAGGTCAATTCATCCAGCATTGCCAAGTATTCAGCAGGACTCCTGGAGCAGGCCTTCAGGCACAGGCTGAAATGCTGGTTTGATGCTTGGAAGGAGAGCTTTAATGGCTTTGCATATCATGCATAGTTCTGCTGATTCACAGCAAGGCAGATGCCCACAGTGATATTTCTGCCATCATGCCTAAGCAAGCACTAGATTTAACCCCAAGTTTCCCTTTTTCCAGCATTTACGAAACCACTTTTAAATGCCTTCCTATAGTTTTCTTGGCATGGAATAGGCTTTCCCTTCTGAAAGCCTATCCTTGTGGAGCTGGCTGGCCTGCTTGTTGTCATGAATTAAATAGAGCTTGGAGGCCTTAGAATATCCTGAGTTGGAAGGGACTCAAACTCCTAGCTCCATGCAGGACCATCTAGGAAAGTCACTACAGAGCTGGATAAAATACAAGGAGGGGAGGAATTAAGTCATCTGATGGTTTTCTTGTGAGTTCTAAAGTCAAAATAAACCAAAGCACTGATGAGACCATTATTTTCTTATCTTAGAACACCATTACAAATATCTTATCCTTCCACGTCTTCTTTTATTACAGTGCAAAGGCAGCATGGTTGCACTTCTCTGCTGTCAGCACTGGGAACACATGCTGCTTTGTTAGACAAAAGAAATAGAGGTGACATAATCTGGCTGGAGCCAAACGCTCTGAGCTGTAATTGCATGATACATCTGCCCTCAAATCAAACAGTTTTGGCTTCCTTGGTCAGTGGAGAAAGTTTTCTCCAAGCACCCCCTCTTGGTATCTGTTCCATAGCTGAGACGGTTTGTCATCTGATGGCCACAGCTGGTCACTAAATGTGGTGCTTGACAAGCCCACATGTTGCTCAGGGAAAAAGCTCTCCAGTAGCCTGACAAAATGTGGTGAAAGGAGCACAGTGGAATAATGCTGGATATTCCCAGCTATGTGGTTTGGGGCACTTATGGTGGGAGTGGGTACATGAGCTGGACAAGCAGCTGATGTGACCACAGCTGGAGGGAGGTATGTGGGACACGCTGTGCTCACGTTCCCTGCACTGCTCAGTTGTTGGTTCTGATGCAAATGGAGTAGAACAAAGTGTCCTTGTGTCTTCTGCAGCTCAAAGCTTTTGTCCAAGCAAAGGAAGCAGCTGGATACAGCCAAGAGGAGCTTGAGGAGACCTTTGCATTTCTCCTGTTTGACAACGAAGAAGAGGTAACCTCAAATGTTTATTCAGCTTAGGAAGTCGATGCCAAGTGCTGACACGTGTGCTCCTTCCCAGCAAAGCCCAGCAGCTCTGTTAACAGAAGGTCCTGGCTCTTTGTACCCCACTTATGTACTGCTACATAAATGGTGCAAAGCAGATTCTGAAAGTAGCTCCTGGGATGTTCTAGAGATGGATCCTAATTTGGGTCTCTCCAGTTGGCTCCAGTCTGAGGTCTCCCTTGCCCTCTGTAGAGAACTGTAATCTGCCTTTGTTCCAGTGGATTTAGTCAAGTACAGGCAAATAAAACCCTTCACATACAATTAGAAGAGACAGGAAGACTGAAGACAGGATTTAAAAGCTGGTTTTGAGCAAATTCCCTTGGTTTTGCCATCTGCGTAGAGAGAAAGCCTGACCCTTTCTGGGAAATATTTTTCCTGCCTGTTTTCTCAAGAGGATGTGTTTGATTTTTGTGTGAAGAGTTTGCCTGCACAAGGATACTCAGGGAATCTAGGGAGAATTCATTTGTCACACGCTTCAATGGCACCATGGTAAATCCCTGTAATGATAGTTCTGTTCAGAATGAGAGTAGCCTGAATGCAGTTTAGTTTGATTTGGATCAAACTGCATCAAAATGAACCACGTTCAGTCTAAGTTTGGGAGTAAGCATTGTCCCATAGAGAATCCTAGAATCATTATGGTTGGGAAAGACCATTAAGACCATCTAATCTAACCATCACCACATCACCAACCTGCCCTCTGAAGCATGTCCCCAAGTGCCATATGCATGTACAGTTTAAGGTTTGTTTTAATTTCTCACCCACAAAGAGTTCAAATAGACTGTTCCTCTTTGGTCGGCGTGCGTTTGCTCTTCGCATGCTTTGGTGAATCCACTTTGAAAGTGAATGAAATCAGTTCTGTTGAGACACTCCCAAGGAAGTTATTGTGCCCCAGCAGGTGTGAGCGTGGAGTGAAAGGTGTTGTTTGCATTCATGCCGGCCCGTTGCAGTTATCTTTCAACAAATTTCCTGTGCAGATAAGGCTGGACTTTGAAATGCTTGCGTTGGTTCCTGGAGGAGTTGAAATTCTTCCACGCTTTCTAAAGAATTTTCTCTACCCTGCAAATGTAGAAAATCCTTCTGTTTCCATAGAGCAGCAATCCTTGAGAAGTACAACTCATTGTTTAGCACCCAAAGCAACACGTTTTCTTCTTGTTGATTTCAGCTGGTTTAGTCGTGTTCATGCTGCGGGAGTTTTGGGTCTGTAGTGATCTCTAATTGAAGTTCAGCACATAAATGTTTGCCTACTGCTAGCATTCTGCTGGCTGTTGCACTATAGATTTGGTTGCTGTGTCCTTTACCTTTGAAAACAGACAGCAAAACAGGCTGTTTCTTCTTTTGAAGGCAAAAGAGGTGTGTCAGACTGGCCTCCGTGTGAACAGCAGTTCCATTTCCATGCTTGGTGACCCAGCAAAAGGTAAGATTTCCATTTAGCTCACTGCTCTGGGAGCACTGCCTCATTTAAAAGCACAAGCCCAGATAAACCCTCGGTGTTGCCTTTCTATTTACTCAGTGGGAACTGCTTGTTACTTACCAGGTAAATGACACTTGTTTGGATCAAAGAAGCAGCAGGGTCTTCCTTTTACTCCTTCAACAAGATGAGGATGGGATATACTCCAGAACATGTATTATCTCTCCTCTGCAATTCAGATTTTTTCTCCTTTGCTAATAAACACTCATATCCACCCAACATGACTTTTTGGCAAGCCTCCATCTGCTCTAAAAAGTCCACTTGCTGAGTTTTTTTGCCAGCAGTTCTGTTAATAACTAGAGCAGATTGTGTTGTGCCAAAGCCCTTCACAGCCTGTGTCTGTTCCTTGCCCAAAGGCCTGAGGTCTCAAGGCACACAGTGCAGACCACATTATTCAAAGAAATCCTTCTGCCAGGAGCAGAATGTCTCCCAGTGCTTGTCCTGGAAATCTTTGTAGGCCAAGGCACCAAATTTTGGAATTGTCCATAGCAGTAAGTGCCAAACCAAGCAAGACTGGAAGTGGTTATTTACCTGTGCATATATCTTAGTCCTGATTGACTGAGATATGACAGTATGTCTCTTTGTAGAGATTTTGTCACACTCTCCTGGAAGAGACAAGTCCTTGCTTAATCCATTTTCATGCGCTGTCGTGTGTTGCAGGAAAAACAGACCATTCTTGTAATCTTGCATTGCTTTGTCTTTGCAGGGGTGTATATTTCCAAGTATGCAGACTGCCTTCATCCGAGACCTTGGTATCATGGAAAATCAGGCTTTATTGTCATTTGTAAGCTAATCAAGGTAAAATGCAGGGAATAGTTTTTGGAAATCACTGTACAATGCAGGCAGTTTTTAAGGATGCATTGATGCTTGTAAGTGTGACGAGGCAGGGTGTAAAATCAGCTCTGTTGAGAGCTGTTGGGGATTTTTGACCATGGGATGTGTCACATTAGAAAGCAAGGTATCAGACTGCTTTTGGCTGATGGTTTGCAGGGATGCAGAGGACCTTCCAAATTCCCAATAGTGTTTTTTCACTTCTTTCCCTGGACTGTTATGTATTTTTCAAGGGGTTCAAGGCAGAAGCCTTAGGATCAGAGTATGGCCAGGGTTGGAAAGGACCTCAAGGATCACAAATCTCCAACTCCCCTGCCATATGCAGGGCCGCCAAGCTCCCCATTTAATACCAGACCAGGCTGCCCAGGCCCCCATCCAATCTGGCCTTGAACACCTCTTAGGGTGGTTCAGATCATAGCTCCATTCTCTTCTTCCATGGGACTGGGGTATGGCCCCTCTCTCCTTTTCCCTTGAGCTCCTGCAATGACAACACATTACTCCTATTGTCTCTCCTTAGCACTTGTTTGTCTGCCATGACAAGCTCAGAGGAGTCCTCCTATTTGTGAAGATTCAAATGCTTTCAAACCCCTCACAGTAGGGAGAATCTGGCTGCCATTAGCAGTTTTCTTTGGGGAAAAAAGCGATCCGGCATCTTTTAAAACATATTTCTGCAAACACTTATGTGGGTTTTTATATGTCAGTGGCTTGTTTACTTTTTTCACACAGGGAAAGGTCAAGGTGGTATCTGAGAATTACACAACCAGCTACACCTGCCCATCTCCTGGCTATGATTGTCACGTTGCCATGAGCACGAGCATCATGTCATCAAAGAGCAGCCCCTGCCAAGCCTTTGAACAGAACCAGGTATGGGGTTTGGGGCAGCAGGGAAAAGCAGTGCTGGCTGAGGTGCCTTGCTCATTCCTTAACGTTTATTTTCTTCTCTCTCTCCCTTCTCACCCCAGTACTACGTGTATGAAGTGTCCGAGGGCAGCACTGCGGAGCGCCCCAGGCAGATCTGCCCATACATAGTCATTGCCTGCCAGTACAGGGAGCCAAAGGAAATGCCCATCTTGGCTAGAGAGAGCCTGTAAGCAGCTTGCTGTTATTCTGAAGTACTGCATTGCTTTTGTGGGCTGTTTTCCCTTCCTTGTTGCTGAATATTCCTCTTTTTCTCCCTTTTCTCTAGACCTGAACCTAACCACGAAGGTAAGAGCATCTGATTGCTGTTGTTTTATTTTCATAAATGAACCATTCTGTTTGCTCTCCTCTCTTCCTTTCCCTAAGACATTCTCCCTTCTGCCTTTAGGACTGTACTGCCCATGGAGGGGGCAGCTCTCCATCCAGGGCCAGCTCTTGTGCAACATTGCCCTAAGGACCCCATACAGCTCCACGATTCCAGCACAGCTGTAAGTTGCCATTTCCTTTTCTTTCTGCAGAGCATTGCAGCCACTTTTGGTGATGATTTTGGGATCACCTTTGGGTTCTTAGCAGACAGGTTGGTTGACTTCCAGCATCCATGTGGCAGCAAAAGCCAATTTTGTGTCTCCTGCTTTATCCCTTTGTTGATCAGCAACTCCTTGAACCCACACACATATATGTAGAGGGAATTCTCAGTGTCAGGAAGGGGTGTTGGGCAGCCAGCAGTGTCACAGTAGCAGCTGGAGGAGGACACAAGACCAGGCCCTGTACTACAGCTGGAAACAGTTATATTTTGTCAGTGCTTTGCTATGTAGACCATTTGGGGATGTTTATTCTAAAAGAATAATCCCTGTGTGGGACTTGCCCTGTGAGAAATGGGCTTTCTGACAGTGCAGATACAGTCAGCCACTTATGTTTACAGATTGGAAAATAAACCAAGTATTGAGGCAACTAACGTTCAAAAAAAAATGAAATACTAAAAATCTTCAGTAGTCAGAGGTTAACCAGCAGTCAGCAACTTGAAACAGCCAGTAACAGAATCATCAGTGTTTGGAGGAGTTTTCAGGCAAGATCTTCCAACCAGCTAAATGCTAAGCAAGCTGCATCTCCAGCTTCTCCAGAGCTGCTTTCTCTGGTTCTTAGTGATGGGGCCACCTGGGATTTTTGCTGTGGCTAATCCTGAGAGCCCTTTGTGCATGTGTTCTGACCCTCTGCTCCTTTCTCCCCATAGCCCTCACAACCTGGACATTAACCATGTCATGGGTTTGTCTGACTTGAAGAAAAAGCTTCCAGAAGCTGCATTTGGGAAAAGGAATTACATTGAGAATGAAGGTGAGTGTAAAAACCTGCCACTGTGGTGTGATGTCTGTAGTCAAGCACTTTGCTCTGCTTGGCAGAGGGCACAAAAGGAGGTTGGCTGTACCTGCATCTTTATGATTCATGTGCTGTTTGCTTTTTGGGTTGAGGTTTCGATGATCCTGGCAACTCTCAGCTCTTGAGAGTTGAGTTCCTGATTGGCTGATTGGCTGTGACTGCAGCAGGCACACAGTTACTGACACAGATACTGCAGGTTGCACACTGAGAGCTCTGATATGATTTGCAGAATATCCATGTGAATTTTCCTGGTATCTTGCACCAAAATAAAAGTAGGCTGCTGCAGTGCTTCCTCCAGTGAGTGTATCACCTGTGTGAGCCTGATCATGGAACTGATGAGGCTCCTTTGAGGTCTAGCATTCAGCTTACAGTGCAGATCTACACAGGGGGCAGTGCCAGGACATGGGAGGAAGCAGAAGTAGGGGAGGCCACAGCAGTGCTTGATTAAGGTGCCTTGGAGCTACATTCTTACAATTGGTTGATGAAAGAGAGGAAACGCTCATTTGAACTGAAGAATTTTGCTGTGAGATTCATAAAGGAGTGGGGTGAGACTGAGAACTTGCTTTTGTTAAACTCCCCTTGGGATGAGAGTGCAGACAGAATAAGGATGAACTGCAGCAGCACTTTAGAATGAGATCTTTACCTCCAAAAGGCTTCCTGTGTATATTGAAGCACACAGCAGCACCAGTTAAACTGTTTTTGTTAGCTACACAGATAAGACAGGAAACATCTCCTCTGAAGCATGAGCTGAAGAGGAAACTCACTATAACATAACTGTATAGACCAGCTTAGGAAATCTTGATCACAGCATTTGAAGAAAAACAAACCCCCCAAATCAGTATTGCCATCAGTTTCACATCCATCCTCCTGCTATGGGAGCACTGTTTTGTTTTGCTCTTGTATCAAGTTCTCTCTCTTTTATCTACAGTTTGCTTTCAGGGCGTTTACTTCAGTCTGTATGAAGTGGAAATATCCAATAAGGATCAAGATAAAATGGATCAGCTGTTAGAAAATCTAAGGAAAAGGGACTTGGTAAGTATTGTAAAATGTTTGGGGAGGAAAGCTTATATACACCAGCTGACCTCTTCTTTGGCTGTGACTGTGTCAGATGAGATTATTTGATTGAATTGTCTGTGCATTGCAAGTACCATTACTGCAAAGGAATCTTATTGGAAAGCAGAAGCTAACTCCCACACTGCTGGAATGATAATCACAAAACAAAAGACACGAGCTGTCATGTGCCTGCCTTTATCCCCCATGGCAGAAAAAACAGTCCCTGTCCAACTTCAATACAGATACACTGCTTCTTGGGCTCCTGAATATATTGAGGTTCATCTTTGCTTTAACAGACAATTTCCCCTCCATCATTGCTAAGTGAAGTGTTTTCCAGCACACTGAGGTCTTTCTGTTTCCAGTGTGATCTTCACATACACACACAGAATCACACAGAATCACCCGGGTTGGAAGGGACCTCAAGGATCATGTAGTTCCAACACCCCTGCCTAGCAGGGCCACCAAACATACACATTTAGATCAGGTTGCCCAGGACCCCGTCCAACCTGGCCTTGAACACGTCCAAGGACGGGGCATCCACAACCTCCCTGGGCAGCCTGTTCCAGGGCCTAACCACTCTCCTTGTAAAGAATTTCCCCCTAACGTCCAACCTAAATCTTCCCTCCTTCAACTTGGATCCATTTCCCCTAGTCCTGCTATTTTCAGCCCTTTTGAAGAGTTTACTCCCCTCCTGGGTGTAGGTTCCCTTCAGGTATTGATAGGCTGCAATGAGGTCGCCCCGCAGCCTTCTCTTCTCCAGGCTGAACAAGCCCAACTCCCTCAACCTGTCCTCATAGGGGAGGTGCTCCAGCCCCCTGATCATCTTAGTCGCCCTCCTCTGGACCTTTCCAAAATCTCCATGTCTTTCTTGTACTGAGGGCTCCACACCTGGACACAGGACTCCAGATGGGGCCTCACAAGAGCCGAGTAGAGAGGGACAATCACCTCCCTGTCCCTGCTGACCACCCCTCTCCTGATGGAGCCCAGGATCCCATTTGCCTTTCGAGCTGCATCTCCTTTTGACTTCAAGAGTCAAATCCCTGAGGTGCACAGCAGTTACATCTGCTGGACTATGGGGTAGGGTTGGCTTTGCTGCTTCTGGTTGCTTTGTCACTTCTGACACTTCCTGTAGATTCAGGGTTGTAAATTCACAGCTACAAACACACAGCTGGCTGTGCTCCAGTTGTGCAAGTGCTTAAACTCCATAAGATATTGGTAAGAGGCAAATTGTGCCTCTTATTGGTGACAACATGAGAAGAAAAAAGAGGGGATGGAATAGACAACGTTAATGTCCCTTCACATGTTGGGAGCCCTGAACTGTGCAACAGCTATGATTCCTTTATGATCTGATCTTTGGTTGGCCCCAGTTGGATCCTCTGATCCTTGTGGGTCTCTCCAACTTACCATATTCTATGATTCTATCAGAAGAAGTTCTAGTTGTGGCACGGACCCATTTGCACTGAAGTTCATCTGATGTTTATTTATGCTGTTCCTGTTTTCTTCTCATATTTTCACCAACGAGAGAGATTTTAATCTGCATGGAGACCTAAGTGCCTTTCTTACTGAGTTCTATAATGACCATTTGCTCTGATTCATTATGTCTCCAATCACTTAGGGTTAAAAAGTGCATCCTGCCAAACCTCACAGAGCTGAGCTTTAGAGGAGACAGGGAGATGAGATGGTTCAGTTGTGGCCATAAGGTCTTTGGCATTGAAAGCCAACAGGAACTTTTCCCTAAAGCTTCCCCACCTTCACATCCCTGTCAAACTGGATTAAACCACCTCCCATATTTCAGTGAGGAAACGTTCACAGTCCACTCTTGTCTGCTTCTTCCTTCCCAACATACAGTTGAAGGCCGTGGGTGAATCTGCTTTGGCAGCAGCTCCTGGAAGCCCAGGTGAAAAATGCCCTCTGCTTCTTTTCCCTTTCTATGGTTCACGATACCTGGCTTGCAAGTGAAAATGAAAGAGTGGCTGGGAAGAAGTGGGGTTGCCTGAGGACAGCCCTACCCCTGTAGGTGCAGAGTGACCTCCCAGCTTCGTGTCAGGTGGCAGATGAAGTACAAATCACCCCATTGGTGAGAAACAACAGCTGTTTTGTTGAACCAGCCGACGTTTTGGCTTTTTTATCTGTTCTGCTCTGCTGGCTGGAGACGATGGAAGCAAGGAGCTACTGTTCTGAATAGTGAATAATACACTGAAATTGTTCAGCATTTCCAAAGTTGCTCCGTTGTTATGGGGAGGAGTGAGGGTTGGGCATCGTTCCAATCCTCTGTTATGTCTGAGTGCACTGAATGGGATCAGTGAGGTTTCGCAGAGCGTTAGAAACCCTAGAGTTACTCATTTCCTGTAAGTTCCCTTTAAAGATGTGTCTGCACAGAAAAAAAGAGATATCCTAACGGGTGTCCTTGTGGAAGAAAGGGCGGCCCAAACCAAGCTCTGCAATGAGGCATGAGGCAACACCCAGCTACAAGGAAAGCCTTCATAAGCACATGTGTATTTTTCAGACATACAATCATCCGCTTCTGAGACAGTCACAGCAGTCTCCTGGGCTCAGCAGATGTGATTTTGTTTGTTTCTTTGCTTTTTTTTTGCTTTTTTTTTTTTGCTTTTTTTTCATACTGATGCTGCTAACAAGCAAGCTGCTTGGACAGAGCTTCAGCTTTTAGCTGGAGCTGTGGGTTCTGCTGTCTGATGCTCATGTCCAACTTTACTTTCCCTTCTGGGAAAAACCTCCCATTGTGCTGCTGAGAGGCCCAGAAACTTTTGAACCGAAGGGACTAAAACCATTGACCTTGTTTATTAATTGCAATCAGCTTGGCTAAGCATATATCTCATTTTAAGTAACAGATGGAAGGACTTTGAGAAGAATAACAACCTTAAATGGAAGACTTTGGGTTCCAGGTCCCTGTGACTCAAGTGGCATGGCAGTGTTCTCAGCAGGAAACGAGCTGGTGGTGTTGGCACATGTTCACCAGCAATCAGGGCTTGCTGACAATCATGTTGTGAGTTAAAGTACGCTTGGAGGGAAAGGGGGAGATTGCTCTAACTCTGTATTTGTCTGTTACAGGCAATCATCAAATATTTACAAGATCATGGAGTTCTAATCCTCCTGACGTCCTCTGCATTGGCACAAGATGATGGTAATGCATGGAGACAAAGAAACCAATGCTTGGGCTTGAATGTCCTGCCCTGGTTTGGAGACAGAGAATGAACACCCTCAGTCTAACCAAAACCTGTCACTTCATTTCACAGGATTCGACCCCAAGGAGCCTGTCAGCCTCCTGGCCCTGTTTCTGTTCTCCTCATCCCGATCAGTGTGTCTGAGAGGTAGGAGGTTCTCATTGCTGGTTTCAGATGCTGCATTTTGGGTGCAGGATCCTTCCCAGGGGGTCCTCACAGGCACATTCCTCTTGAAGAGCTGATTTCTCTGTTCAGCACCACCTACAGCTTTAGGGTAAAGGGTGTTAAAAGAGGAGAGCTGAATCCCATCTGCTTAGCTATGCTGCTGTCTGAACCAGGTCCCCGCGTTTCAATCCTTCACCACACATCCTTGTCCCTTTACAGCAAGTTGATGTGTGTGAAAAAGAATTGCTTTTCTTTCTCTCAGCCAGTTTTCAGCAGCATCTGCTCTCTACACTGACTTACATGATGGATGGGAGTCTGACTTACATCCATGAAGGTGCTCTGGAGCTCTGCTCAGGGAGTATAACAAAATATGGCATTTGCTGGACCCTGCACAGAGCTAATGTGGTTTGATAAGCAGCAGGAAGAAAGCCTGCCCTGAAAAAGGAGTGTATCATTTTCTGATGATATATCAAGTGAAATGGGTTCTGCTGGGCAGGGGCAATCTCAAGTTCTCTCACTATCTAAGGGCTTTCTACTGCACTACGTGGAAATGCAGATCCCCAAGCAGGATGTTAACAGGGGCCTTTTACTCTGCATAAATCCTGGCTGGCTTTTTGTTGAGTCACTCTAGGGATGAGCCAAGAGACCTTTCATGCCAGCACACACTGCTATTGCAATTTATGTGTGTGTGTGACAACTGGCATTGCCAGGACATTGCTGTCACCCCTGAAGATGAAATCAGCAGAAAAATCACCAGGACCTTCCTGCCCATTTGAGCATGGGCACCAGAAAGTTGTTTAGCCTCCAGCTATCAACTTTTAAGATCTGCCTATGAAACGGGCTTGCAGGTCTGATGAAGGCATGATGGTAACTTGGCAATGAGGAGTGCAGATTTTAAGCATGTTGCTGGTGATTGTGTTAATTGCTGGTTGTTAGTTATGGTTGTTAGTTGCTGGTGACTGTGATTTTAAGCATGTTGCTGGTGACTGTGTTAATTTGGCAACTTTTCTGGCTGTAAGAGAGAGATGCACACACTCGGAGGTGGTAGTTTGGATTTTCAGACCAGGGCAGCTGTAGGGTCAGGAGGTTTTTGCTGCAAAGCTTGAATCACAGAATCACAAGGTTGGAAACGACCTGCAAGATCATCTAGTCCAACCACCCTCCCATTCCCATTAGTACCACAAAGCAAGGGCATCAAGCTGGGTGAGGTGATAGGGGGAAAATGTGGAGATCAGGCTGGAGGAGAGAACTGACCACTCATATTGAACCCCATAAAAGGGAGAAAATACCCTCTGGAGCAAAGGGTTTTCTTTTTTGGCAAGAACTTCATGCTGAGAGAAGGAAGAACGAGGCCTGGAGGTGTTTGTCTTGAAGAAGGTTCTTGTGGAAGGAGGTGGGACTGGACCAGACATACGAAGCATCTTGAAGCAGAGATGGCACAGGATGTTAGTAGGAGGGTTGCTGCAGACGTTTAGGGCTGATGACGGAAGCATGGGCAGCCAGAGAACAGTGAAATGAAAAGGCAGCAGGAGGGAATAATGTTGAGCAAACGCTCCATGTTGTTGTGTGACACGGTCTGAACGCTGATGGCTTCCAGATATTTTCCCTCCGGTGCCAGTAAGGCTCCTGCACGTGCTGTCCCATTTCTTCCTGTGAGCTGCATAATTCCAGCCAGCTGTGCCTGTCCTCTGGGACTGAGATTTTACTTCATGGCTTCTCCTCTCTGTGATGATAACTTACAAGAAGATTTGGGAGACAGAAAATAATGGCAACTGAAAGGGACAGGGACAAAGAGAAAAGGGAGCGAAGCGCACGCACATGTTTAAAATCGCTCAGCTCTAACTTGAAGCATGAATAATGTTTTCCATTTCAAAGCCAGCAGCCTCTGAAGCTGTGTTCTTCCTGTCCAGACAGCTGACAGGAGGAATGTAGGGCAGCATAATACTCACTGTGCAGACGTGCTGCCGTGTTCCCCAGCCAGGCTCATAGGGATGCCTGGGCTTGCTGATAACAAGGAGCAGCATTGCCAGTGCAAGGCAGCACAAGGCCAATAGGTGAAGAAAACCATGCATCTCAGAGAGTGAGAGAAGTTCCTGCCTGCCCCAGGCGTGCCTGGATTTAGTCTTGCTGCGAGGGGAAATGATGGGGAAGGATGCTGGGGCTGTCAGCTTGGCCCTGCAGCCAAAAGAAACATGAGTTGGATTTTAATATGCAGATGGGCCAAGCCTGCAAAGCATCGGACTGGCTGCAGTCTTGCACTGGATGAATCATAGAATCCTTAGAGTTGGAAAGGATCTCTGAAGGCCGTCCAGTCCAACTTCCTGCAATGCACAGGGACACCACAGCTAGATCAGATTGCCCAGGGCCTGATCCAGCCTGGCCTTGGAAGTCTCCAGGGATGGGGCATCCACTACATCTCTGGGCAAGCTATGCCAGTGCCTCACCACCCTCACTGTAAACAATTTTTTCCTTGTATCTAACCCAAATCTACCCTTTTTGAGCTTGAAAGCATTTCCCCTTGTTCTGTCACTGCAGACCTTCCTAAAGAGTCTGTCCCTGCCTTCCATGTGCCTTAGCATAGCTTCCAGGAGGATCTGCTCCATAATATTCCCCAGCACAGAGGTGAGGCTGACTGGTTGGTAGCTCCCAGGGTCATCCTTTTTACCCTTTTTAAAAATGGGTGTGATGTTGCCTTTTTTCCAGTCACCAGGGACTTCTTCACCTGATTGCCACAACTTTCCAAATATCATTTAGAGTGGCTTGATGACCACATCAGCCAATTCCCTCAGGACTCTGGGATGCATCTCATCAGGATCCACAGACCTGTGGATGTTCAGGTTCCTCAGGTGGTCACAAACCTGACTTTCACTCATAGTGAGAGGGACGTTGCTTCCCTCATCCCTTCCTACCAAACCAAATGTTTGAGGGCTGTGTGGAGAGCAGTTCTCAGAGAAGACCAAGGCAAAAAAGTTGTTGAGCACCTCAGCCTTCTCCTTGTCTGTTGTTACCAGCCTGCCTGTATCCTTCACTGTGGGCCCTCCTGGACTTTCCTTTTTTTGTTTGAGGTACCTGTAGAAGCCTTTCTTGTTCTTAGCATCTCTTGCCAAGTTCAGTTCAAGTTGGGCCTTGGATTTTCTGACCCCATCCCTTCACAGCCTCGCAGTTTTTCTTACAGCATTCCCACAATACCTGTCCCTGTTCCCACTGCCTGTGCATTTTCTTCTTGCTCTTCAGTTTGACCAGCAGGTCCCAGTTCAGCCACGCTGGTCTCTTGCCTTCCTTTCCTGACTTGCTACACCTGGGGATGGAAAGCCTCCTTAAAGATGTGACAGCTCTGCTCCTCACCCTTGCCCGTGAGGACTGTTTCCCAGAGAAACACCTGACCACAGGAAGGCTCTCTGTCCCCCCAGTCTCCCTTCAGACCAAGTTTAAAGCCCTCACAATGAGCCCCATTAGCTTTTCCCCAAGGACCCTTTTCCCCCTTTGAGAAAAGCAAACCCCATCTGATGCCCACAAACCCAGTACCACGTAGGCTAAAAATCCAAAATTCTGGCAACAGCTGCAGTCACACTTAAAGCTAAAGTCACTGCTTAAAGCTAAGATCCTTTGGTTTGTTTCTGTGTCCCTATCCACTACAGCAGGCAGAGAAGAATAGATGACCTGTGCGTTTGATTCCTTTAGCCACCATCCTTAGGCCTTGAAGTCCCTTTTGATGGCCCTTGACCCACGTGTAGGTGATCTCTCCCTATATTGGAAAGCAGTAAGGAGTTGTGATCTGGCAGCTGCTCCAGGCTGGATAGTTTCCTAGTGACATCCCTCACCCGAGCCCCATGAAGACAGCAGACTTCTCTATGAAGAGAATTCAATTCCCTTTAGGGAGGAATCATCTACAACCAATATTCACCTCATTCAATGAAGTAGTCTTGGTGTTGGAGGAAGGTTTGGTTTGGTTTTGTTAGCATGTCTAGATTGAGTAGCCTGTTATCACCCGCATCCCAGACCTTACACAGAGGCACCTGGGGGGGTTGAAGCAGGCAAGGAGAGTTTTCATTTCATTATTTTCAGAGGTCTCAGTCCTAAATGTTAAGACTTCCCAAAAATTGCTGGAATAAGGGGACAAGACTGCAGAAGGGAGCTCGTGGATACACCAGGGGTCTTTCATCCTCGGTTTATCCACTTTTGATTCCTGTATGCCATTCTTTTGTACCTTGCAAAAAAAAAAGACAAACAAACCTGATAAGCTTTTTGTGGGTTGGCTCTGGGGATTTGCTCATGCCTTTCATGTTCTCTTATCATGTAATAGTAAAATGATTTGGGGAACGTAATCCTTTATTGATATAAGTAAAATTCTTTTCTTTTTTCAGTTGAAGGACATAATCTAAAATGTGAAAGGAAAGCTAGTGACATCTCTTTGAAAATAGCCTCTGTTTTGCCTGGACTTCGCTATGCCTTGCAGAAAGCCACCAATTCTTCGTGGGGGGACGCGCTCGGTACCAACGTGTGCATCAAACAGCACTTCCAGGAGTATGCAAAGCTTGAAGAAAATACACAGCAAGCCTCCAGCCAAATCACCGAAGCTTCCTGTTCTTCTTGCCTGTCACCAGCCAAGGATGAAGGTATTAAATCCTGCAGAGGACACTCCGAGCAGTCTTTCTCCCAGCTGCAGCATTACTTCTCCAATCCCAGCAGCTACACTCTGGAAATGTCTGCTGCCTTAGGATGCTTGGCTGGTGCTGCTCAGTCTCTTTGCAGCAACTCAGAGACTGACTTCTCTTTAGCTGTACCACCAGACCCAATCCCTCCTGATGTAACAGGTGGAAACCCAAAGGCTGTTCTGGGGCTGGACCAGAGCAAAGGGCTCACAAAAGATGTCAGTGCATCTAGCAAGCTGTGGGTGAAGCAGAACAAGAGGAAATCCAGCGGAACTGCTGTGACAAGCACCAGGAAGAAATGGTCACCCCTCAAGATGCAAATACATCCTGTGGGGGATAGCAGTAGGAAAAGGAAAGCGACCAAGACAGTCAACATCACGTTCTCTTTTCCTAAAAAAACAGGGCTTACAGCCAACTCCAACGAGCCCATGCTTAAATTAGCCCATTTACAGTTTCCTCACAGAAGGAAAAGAGGTAAGTGCTAAATAATTGGGGCTGACTTCCTCCTGCTTCTCCGGGGTATCCAGCTTGGATAGATGGCTTTATTAGGAGCCACGTCTCCTCGTGTTCCTCCCGGGTGCTCAGAGCTGATGGATGTGGAATAAGTCCTTGCATGCCCTCCCTTTTCCTTGTCCCAGGTGCAGAGGTGCTGTCTGCAGAATTTGTGCACAAAACACAGTCTGAACCTGTCCAGAAGAGAACCTCAGCTCCCAGCAGTTCTGGCTCAGAAACAAAGAGACCAAAGATGCTGAAGAATTCGGATGTGAAAAAGGCTTCTGTTACTGAAAGCACTGCAAAGCCAGTGAAGAGTCAGGTGATAAAAAGCGTGGCTAACAGGCCATCAAAACCTCACACCAAAAAGCCAGCAGAAAGCGGTAAGAATGCTGCTCCTTATGGAAATATTTAGCTTAAAAACAGAGCCATCCAACATCACTGTCAGGTCATGACCAGGTAGTGGTAACAGCACATTCAGCAGCTGTCAAAAGGGCCTTTTGATACTTAGGGTCTGGATTAGGGTCAGGTCTGTTACACTGCAAAACCAGAGTGGGGCTGTTAAACCCTTTGCAGACAGACTGCAGTGGATTTAGGAGGCAGCTAGGATAGTCCCAAAGTGCAACGTCTGCAGGTGCTGGCTGGGAGTCTGCTTTTCAACTGAGCACCAGTATTGGACTGCCAAAACAAATGATGGAACAGGAGAGACACTTTCTGCTAATTTGTCATGTTTTCTCACACTCACACTTTGATGTCTTTTCAGATTTGTCTCTGGTCTTTATTTTCCCTCTTCGTGGAGGCTTTCAAGACTGGTTTTACCACTTTGGCTCAGTTTATCCAATTTTCTCAGTCTGTTATTGCCACATGCTGTCAGACTTCCCGATACGTGGCAGTTTTTATTAGCTCTGCTGTCACGTGGAGGTTTCTGGAGCAGTTCTAGCCAGTTCTCTGGCGTGGGCAGTGTGTAGGGTGGGTCCTGCTGTTGAGTTTGGTTCATTCAGAGGAGTCTGCCCACACTGCTGTTTGTAACTCATAAAAGCTGAACACCAGAATCTGCCAAAAATGCAAAATAAGAGTGTTTAGCAGTGACAAACACTCAATTGATGTGTCCCACGGTGCATTTCCCAAGGATATTAAACATAACACACAAAACTCCAGCACAGTTCTTATCTTTGCATCCCATGCCATGGATTTCTGAGAATTACCCACTTCCTGAAGTCAGGATCCAAACTCTGGGTCCTTCTGCAGCACCCATCACCTTCATACCACGGAGGTTTTGGGGTTTTTATGAACGTGCAAAGCTCGCGTTGGAGAAGCATCCTTTTCCTGACAAACAGGTCCTTAATGTGGAGATATTGGAGAGGTGCTGGATGCCACAGCATCTGTCTAAATGCTGTTCATTTTGAGCCCCCTCTCTCTGACCTTCACTTACTCTATTTTTTTTTTAATGCAGAGTGGAAGGATCCATTCTCCATCCTCCCAAGCGAAGTTTCTTCCCAAAGCCAAGCAGCAGACAGCCAGATGGGTGAGATTTATTCCAGCAGCATCTCTGGCCATGCTTTCGATACGAAGGGCAGTGACTACGAGTCCCATGCCTTGAACTTGCTGGCAGACCTGGCTCTGGGTTCCTGTATTCCTCCCTTTAACCTCGTGGACAGCAGGATGATCTCTTTGTCCTGCAGCTCATCCAGTGACTCTGCCAAGGAGCAGCAGAGTCATCGTAAGCCCAAGTCCTCACGCAGTGCTTCCGACCACGAATACCACAGGGTAGACAAGCTTGCAAAGGCAGCTGTCTCGTCTACTAAAGCATCTCCAAACCAGAAGCTTCCCCCTATTGGAAAAACAGAATTAAAAGACTCAACCCCTATTCCTGGAGAGAAAAGCCTTGGGCTTAACAGCAAGAACAGCCAACAAACGTCTGTGCTGCCTCCAACACAGGAGGCCACCGAGGTGAACAAACACTCCTTCATCTCCTCCGAGCACTCCTACGCCTCGCTGATGCCTGAGCACTCAAAGAAACACAGAGGTGTCCCCTACCCTGGGTCAGTGCCCTCCAGAAATGGGACCAGGAGCTCCCGAGCAGCACCCCTGGTTGGGAAGGTCCTGCCCTTCCGCCACCAGAACAACACCTGCCCTCAGAGCCCCTTTGAGGCCACGATGGCAAGGCGCAGGAGCAGCCTGCGGCCTCCGAGGCTAAAAGAGGACTTTGCCAAATCCCACACGGTCAGCCACTGCGGTGAGTCCATGAAGGTGACGTGCCAGTGGGAGGAGGAGTATCTCTTCCATTTGGACAGCAGGTACACCAATGATGCCCTGGAGAAAACAGTCATCCGTGCCTTGCATGGGTAAGTCAAGCCTGGAAGGCCATCTGCAGGGGACATCTCCTGCTGGAGCACTTTGGGAATGGGATTTCTATGCTTTTTTTTCCCTTTGCTTTGTATGATGATTGCCCTTTTCACTATGCTGAGATGCCCCATTTTGTTGTGTCAGAGGCTCTGTGCCTCTGGAGGTAGAATGGGTGCCTGGAGCTGTGCACGGAATTGCCTGTTTGCAGCTGTGAGTGTCTCTTATTTTCAAGTTGGAAACCACATCAAGTAATGCAGCTGAGCACTTAGAGCCCCCATGCACTGAGGTTTAGCACTGGAGATGAGTTACCTTTGTCAAGCAGAGGGAAGAGAAGGGCATATAGATGTCTGTGCTCATTGCAGGGGAGTTGGATTAGATGACATTTAAGGATCCCTTCCAATTCGGATGATTCCATGACTTCAGGCTGTGTTTGCTTTCTCTTCCAGGCCTTGGGACTCTGATCTACCCGATGACGTGGAAGAGATGAAGCTGATACTTCACATGTGGGTAGCTCTGTTCTACAGCAAGCCCAGCAAACTCCTGAGCAGCACGAGGAAGGTGGTGGAGCACAGCAACCCCAAGAAATACGTCTCACTAAACAGCACTGGAGACTTTTTTGAGCTGAGTGAAGACAGTGATGATTGCTTTGAGTTGGAGACGTGCCCTGCGGATTCACGATCAGACCCTGACCAGACTCCTAGCAGCTCTCTGGATCCCAGCACACGCTGCCAAGGCTGTTTCCACCCAGAGGAGAGCCCTGCAGACTCTCAAACTGATGCTGATGGGACTCCTGGTGTTGTAGATAGTACGGTATCATCCTTTTCAGGGGAGGAGGAGCCTTCCTCCACAAGCTCAGAGAGCCCTTCCCTCACTGAACACGCAGATCAGAGCAACCTGGCTGGAAAATACAGAGCTGAGGAGTGTGTACATGACATCTCAACTGTCACTGCAGTAAGAGCTTGGGGTGTGGGTGCTATGAGCCTGCAGGGCACACGATACATTTTGTGCAAGTAGGTTCTTGTGGGAGGAATGGAGCAGGTGTGCCCATGAGCTCTCTTGGAGCGAGGGAGTACAGCTCCCTGAAGCATGATACATGAAAGTCACTCAACAGTTTGCTGCCCAATGCACACATGCACAGGGTTCTCAAAAAAAAAAAAAAACCCAGAAATTTTCAGGCCTCAATTCCAGTTCATAGCCTGAGCTGTATCTCTGGGCTCAGAGAAAAGCTGTGTCCATCACCGACTTAGAGAACAGGAGCACAAAGTGTGGGAATCCCAAAGAATTGGAGCTAGTAAATATCAATTTTCTCAAGGCCACATAAACACAAGCATCTTCTCTCCAGGGTCTGAGCAAACCCTCAACCACTGGACTTCTCCAGACCCTGGAGAGAAGACTGTGAAACCCTCAGTCACTGGAGATCCAGCATGGCTCAGTTTTTTTAATCAGTCTAAAGGTCTCTACTCTTAAATGAGGGAGAAGGAAAAACACAACTATCCCAGGATGGAGTTTCAAAAGCCTGCCTGTCTCCTCTGGGCATTTTCCAGCTTGTGAATGATACTTATTGGGATTTCAGTACCGTTTGGTCTGTTCTTAAGTCTCCTACTGTATAAAGTAGATAAAAAGCTTCAAATCCTTTCTCTGGCTGTCTGTGGGCATGGCAGTGACTCCTTTGGGGTAAAGGTTCAACCTGGACTAATTTGGGAAGCAAACTTATCTCCACAGATACCATTGGGGTGGTTGTACTGACAAAGTCTGGGTTTTTAAGATGTCTTATGTCCTCATGTATGGGATTTCTCAGTTCCTGCCTTGAAGGTTAACCTCTGAATTATGTTGTTTCAGGTTGAGCCACTCAAGGAGGAACTGATGGATGCTGGGATGATCCCCAGCCCTTCCAATGAGCTTGGTGATGCTGGTGAGCCCCAGACTGTGCTGGGCAGGGAAAACCCACACGGCCAAACTCTGAGTTTCAGCCCAGCTCCCCAGAGTGATGCCCTGTGTGCTCAGCATGGAGGTGGAGAGCAGCCTGAGAACAGATGGGCAGGTGGCCCCAGTCCTGAAGAAAAGGGGAGCATGGAAGATGCTGGACATGGTATGGACAGCAGCTGGGCCACCAGCAATGGACCCCAACGTTGCTGTGATTCGATGCCCTCAGAAGCAAGTCTCAAAACTCACTCAAACCCCATTGGATTTGGTGAAGAAGAGAGGGAATCACAAGACCCCATAGGACATACGGAAAAAGAGGAGGAAAAGGTAGAGGAGGGAAAAAGAGAGAAAGAAGAGTTGGAAAATGAAGGCACGTTCGCAAGACCTGTCGATTTAGCGTTTTCAGAAAGAGGTGATGTAGAGCTGGTGAATTCAGCACCTCCAAAGGACTTTGGCATTCCTGGAGATGGCCCTATGTCCATCCCCACTGCCTCTGTGTTACCCTGTGAGAATGGACCAGTGCCAGCACCGTCGGGTGGGACTGGGGCTGGACCTCAAGGACTTTCTGGTGATGCAGCCCTCAGCCTGAGTGCTCTGCAAGAGCCCTGGGGGACTTTGGCCACCCCAAGGGTAGAGACAAATGGTGTGGGTTTGGCACACGCAGACGGACCCGTGTCAGTGCTGCCATTGTCCCCCGTTCTGAGCCTTGTCCGTGGGGTTACCGTCATGAGCAGCTGCAGATCTGCCAGCGAGATGCTGAGGGATGGGTTGGAACAGAAAGATGAGGATCGTGCGCCCTCTGCAGAAACACGGGGGCTTGCTGGGAGCAAAACTGCCTGCACAACTGACCCTGAGTCACCACGAGGCCAGGAACCCTTCCTAACCCAGTCCCCTGACGCCAGCTCTATCTGCTTCGATGGAGGAGCTGATGTGGGGGCTGCTCCGGGGGACCAGGTGGCCACAGTTCTCCTCCAGGCATTCCTCCAGACTCCACCAAGGAGTGGCCCAGGAGGGAGCCTTTCCCAAAGGTGTGCAGGTGATGTTAGCACTGAACTCACTTTGCTGAACGCTGGTGAGTCGCACCCAGACCAGAACGAGGTTTTGGAGCAAGGGCAGCATGGCAGTCCTTCTGCCAACCACACAGATGTGCTGGATGAGCCCTCGGGAGCATGTGATGGTCAGGGCTTTGCCTTCAGCTGTGCAGCCTGGGCAGGTGGCTCTGACACTGAGGCAATCACTGACGTGTGCCTTGGTGCAGAGAAGCCCCTTAGTAGCAATGAAATGAGCGTAGTTGATGCACCACAGGAGCTGAAGACCTCTCTTTGTGACCTGTTAGAATCAGGTTCTTCCTTCTCAATGAGAGAGGAGGAGCCTGTTGGTGATGTATCACCTCTCACTGTGGCCCAGCACCAGCAAAGTTCTCCAAACAGCCCATCCCCGCCTTCTCCCCATCGGGACCCTTCTCACGGTACTGCTGCAGACCCCCATTGCTGCTTATTAGAGCAAATTGAGCAGGAACCAGACCTGTGCCCACGTGGAAAGCCCTGCAAGACAGTGGCTGCTGTAAAGGAGAGTGTGGCTGCTGAGAACCCAGCACTGGATGGCTCCTTGAAGCCTGAATGTGCAGAAGGAGTGAAGAAGGACTTGGGGCTGTGCCACGCAGAGCCTGCAGAGAGCTCTCCTCTGGATATGCTGACACCTGGAGAGCCAGGATCAAGGCCTTGTTCTCCTCTGCGTGGGCATAAGGCTGAGCCAGACCCAGTCTTTGGCACAGGCCCCAAAATGAGTCCAACTTGTGCTCCAGATGCTGCCCCAAGCTCCAGCTGCATGGGACAGCTACCATCAGATGCTGACAGCAGGTGTGCCTGCCCCGGGAGCCCTGAGGAGTGCGAGGGAGGAAGTAGCATCCCTCCTACCACCCCTGCATCATTTGGAGCAGGGGAGTTCATGCCCATAGGAAAGCCTGCGTCTTTGTGCAGCCAGGATGACTCTGCCATGTTGGCTGATCCAAATTGTGCTGATGAAGAGTTGGAAGAGGGAGAAATCCCTGTTCAGTCAATGCCAACATCGCTGCTACGTGCAGACACTGGAGAGAGCTTAGAGGTTAGTGACACTGGGGACATTTTGGATGCTCTTCTGAAGGCAAAACGCTTCCCCAGCACAGAAAAATGTGTGGGTTTGAGCTGGGAAGATCCATCTTACCGGTCCTCCTCCAGTGACTCGGACTGGGAGAAGCACTTGGGACGCACTGCTCACCCCCTTCTTACACCCAGGGGTTGCCACTGCTCAAGGTCCATGGGTGCCACGAGGACTGACTGCGATTCCTCATCCTCCATGAGCTTGGGCTGCTCGGAGGGATGCAGTGAGGAGTGGGGATCGCTGAGCACTGAGGAGGGCTGCTGGTGGCCCACCAGCCAATGGAATACCAGCAGCAGGCACATGCCACCCTATGTCAATATCACGGACAGCTGGGGGATCTCCAGGGATTACCTGAACTTCACGGTCACCACAAAATGCCCAGGCAGGATGGGAAGCTCACAGGGGCAGACTCATTTGCTGGAGTCACTGATGGGGACGTGGAGGGGTTTTGAAGAAATCACCCAGCACACTATGGACATGGAGCATCTCCGTTTCCATTATAAGCTAAAACAGATCCTAAGGAGTGGGACACCACCCATTTCTACCTCCATTTTTCCTAGAGACTGCTCTCCCCAGCCATCGTCTGTGCGAGGAGCTCCTTCCCCTCACTCCCTGCGAAGCAGGAGCCCTTTGCAGGTGACAATCCTGCCCTCAGACACACGGCCACGTGGCCTCAAGTCCCACCAGCAATACAGCCACCACAGGGACTCCTCCCATTGCACTCCATCGTGGGACACCTGCTGGTGGCAGAAGAGCAGAGCCAGCTCCCCGAACCGGGGCTGTGCAGCTCCTTTCCATCTCAGCAAGCTGAAATATGAGAATAAACTGAAGGACTCCCGTGGGGACATCTCGGTTATCCTCGATGAGTACGCAGAGTTCAACAGGGTGATGCTGAGTAAGGTTGACACAGAGGGTGAGAGCAGAGGGAAGGGTTTGGCACACGGGGAGACCGTCAGCGCTCGGCGCTGCACATCCCTCCCCAGGAGGACTGCTGCCTTTGAGGATGTGATCACAGAGCTGTGCAGCACGCTGCAGTTCCGCCTGCGCAGCGTGGCAGAGGAGGCGTGCAGGCAGCCTGGGATGTTCTACCTGGTGGAGACAGGAGAGGAACCCTTCTTTGCAAGAGTGAAGGTAATGGTTGGATGGGGATGGGAGGCTTTGGGGTCCAAGCCAAGGGCAGAGGGAGAATTACTGAGGTTGAATCAAGTCCAACATCAGCCCCTCGTCACCGTGCCCATTAAAGCATGTCCCTAAAGAGAATCACAATCAGTAAGGTTGGAAAAGACCTCTAAGATCACCAAGTCCAACCCCATCCCCACTGTGCCCACTGATCATGTCCCCAAGTGCCACATCTCCACATTCCTTTGACGCTTCCAGAGACAGTGACTCCTCCCTGGGGCAGCCTGTTCCAGTGCCTCACCACTCTAAGGATTTTTCCCTAATATTGAGCCTGAGAAGCTCTCATGCTCTACAATCAGGAACCATCACAGCTGGCTCTTGCATAGTTGTGAAGATGTTTCTTCTACAAGCACGTAACAATTTCTCTTTCAGACGTTGCTGAAGAAAGATGGCCACGTAGAGATTGAACCTCTGAGCTTCTGCAAAACAAAACACCGGGACACCAACTGGCTGCTCGTCATCATCAGGAACGAGGACATCTCCTCACACATCCACAAGGTGAGGGCTGAGGCTCAGGCATGGAGCTGCCCAGCACAAAGGACCCAAAATGGATTTATTTATGGGAACAGAGCCCTTCAGGTGAGCTTTGGCTCATGGGCTGCAGGGAATGTGCAGCAGATTGATCTGCCTGTAGCACCCACGGTTGTAGAGCTGGGGCTATGGAGACGGGTGCATCAGGGTGGTGCAGACAGAGGATGAGGTGGGCTCTCCATGTTCTCTTGGACCACATGCTGTTTTCACAGAATAATTCTGCCTTGAGCAGGTCCCGTGTTTGCTGAGGCTGAAGCACTGTCCCAACGTGGTGTTTGCTGGAGTGGACAGCCCTGAAGACATCGCAGATCAGACGTACCAGGAGCTGTTCCATACCGGTGGCTTCGTGGTGTCGGATAGTGAGGTGTTGGAAATGGTGACGTTGGGTGAGTCCCTCGTTTGGGTGCAGATGATGAGCAGGTTCAGCTCCTGGCTCCATCTGCAGATTTACCAACTATTTGCTTCCAAAAACTTACCACGGGCATCCTCTCCTAAAAGGGAGCAATTTTTGCCCTCTGATCGGTGCTTGAGACCCCATCTGCATAAATGGGTCCATATCATGGCTCCCAGAAATATCTAAGTACTGGCCACCAAAACCATTGGGGTGAAGCAGGGGATGTGTAGTGACGTCCAGCCTGGACAGGGAGGGCAACAGGGAGACCTGTTTCTCTTCAACTTTTCAATGGGATGGAAAAACAGATCCATATTCCTCCTGGAGATGTGCAGTGGTAGAACAAGTCTCACACTTCACCCTGTTCAGAATCAGGGGGATAAATCTGCAGCAGTGTGTTTTCAAATGCTGGGATGGTATCCCAAAGAGGCTGTGAGCCCTCAGCTCACCATGGCAAAGCCCTGAGGGCCCCACTGTGCCCGGCTTCCAACAGGACCCTTGCTCACTCTTGCTGTCTCCCCAGGGCAACTGAAAGAGGTGGTGAAGGTCCTGGAGAAGCTGAACAGAAGCGGGAGGTGGAAGTGGTTCCTCCACTACAAGGAGAGCAAAAAGCTCCGAGAAAACGTCAGGTAATGGCTGCAGAGCAGCAGATCCTTTGTCCTCAGTGTCCTTGGCAATAGGGCAGGGATGTAGGCACCACAGCAGAGCGTGGGCACGCAGGGGGTGTTGGGTGCCTCCAGCTGGGCTTTGGCATCTCACAAGATGAACACGAAGGTTTTTACATGACAGCTCCCCTTATCAGTGAGCGTGGCATTGCCAGAAGTCGGTATTTGCACAGTCACAGGTAAAACACAAGGATTTATTTTTTAATCTCTATGAGGGAGCAGCAGGACTGGGACCCGGAGAGAAGCTGGCCCAAAATGCTGCGCCTCGCACACGATCCCAGATGAGGTAGAGCTCTGGCAGTCGCCCTGTGCACCCTGCCGCATCTCCATAAGGCAGCTCCCCCTCTCTTTGGCACATGAGCTGGTTTGTTCTCAGCGAGCAGAAAATACTGCAACGAGCAGAAAATACTGCAACAAACGGGGAGAACTCTGATCCTCTCCCCCCTGAGCACACAGCAGTAGCACACGGTAGTTTTTAAGACCCGGTTTCTCAGCCAGCTGAGTTACGACAGGGAGGTGCCTCAAAGCTTTGGGCAGCACGTTTTGGCGAGGACTCGAGCTTGTGCCCCTCTCCCTGCAGGGTGGATGCCAACGCCCATAGGAAGAACTTGATCCTGAAGTCATGCCAAGACCTCATTGAGGTGCTGCATTACCACGCGTGCGATTCCAGCTCGTCCCCCAGATCGGAGTACATGAAGTGCTTGTTGAACCTGCAGGTCCAGCACGTCAGCGCCAGGTTTGCGGTGTATCTCACAGGTGAGGGCAGGCTCCGGGCACCCCCTGACAAATACTGCCTCGTTCAGCTCTCGTTGCTGCTGCAATGGCTGATTTGAGGTGTGGAAAAGCAGCTCTGCATCGTGAGTCAGTGTGCTAACAGGCAAAACAAACAGATTTTTGGGGGAGGTCTCCTTAATTTTGGCAGTTGTTCTGAGCCCGGGGGTGGCTCTGTGTCACACGCTCCTGGCTGAGGCTGGGAAGCTCTCCCATTAACCTGCAAATACAGAATAACTGCGGTGGGATCTGGGGGTATTTTCTGCAGTTTTCAGAAGAATCTCATTTGCACGTCTGCCTTACAGTGCCACTCTTTTTGCAGAAAAGCCCAGCGTCAGCAGAGACGTCTTGGAAAACAAAGGGATCCTCGTGGCCGACATCAGCACCTTCCTGGGGATGGCACAGAAAGTGGCTGCCCCGTTTAGGAGAAGCTGCTGGTAAGAGGGAGCTTGAGATCAACCCCCCCCCCCAGGCTGCAGATTGAGGCATAGGGATGGGATGAAGAGCACCAGGAGCAGCTCCTGGGGGCTGGCAGGGAGTTGACACGCAGCAAGAACCCGTGCCAGCATCTCTGTCCTGCTGTGACAAAGCTGCATATTGGGGCAGCTCCTCTCTGAGCCCTACAGTTCTGCTTGGGGTCTTCCAACCTTCCAAAGGACAGCCCCAAAAGCACACAGTGGCCAGGGGAAGGGTGACTTCAGTTCTGTATATAGGAATTATTTAAAGATGGCTCAGTGCAAATTCTCTTGCAGATTTGCTTCCTGCCATCGAGTTGGGCGTAGGACAGAGGTTTTGTTAACGTTGCAGTTTTTAAGTTATTGTGGTGGTTTTTAAGCAATTAGTGCAGCTGACAAGGAAAGGAATAGGAAAACCAAATGCGGTTTACTTGAGGGGTAGAAGCAATACTATGAGCTCTGGCTTTCCACATGACTGTTACTGTACACAAGTGCATGTGTTGGATGCTGGGGGGGGGGGGTAAGGGGACGGGGTGTATTTCAAATGCCATTTGGGGACCATTGTCAGACTCTGGGGAAGCAGAAATCCACTCTACACTACATTTCAAGTCACCCACGTTGCCTCCATTTCATTGTGGGGATGTGAGTCTCCTCCAGCAAATGGAAAACCCTGTAAGTGCTGGAAAAGAACCTCTTATTTATAGTAACTCAGACCCATGTGCACCGTGAAGAAAACAGCACTAAGGACCTTTGTCAGATACCCTCTGTCTTCACGTGGAGAACATTTTTTGTCCTTTGTTGTTTGTTTTTTTTAATGAAATGACATAAACTGTACAGGATGACTTTGTACATAGTTTGACTAATAAAAGCCTGAAGCTTTCCTATGGACCTTCTCCCTTACCTGTGCTCACTCAGCAGCTCAGAGCAGGGCAAGGCTGTTCCACTGACTTTTTTTACGTGCTCCTAAAGTAAGCAATATCCAAAGCCACAGCAGCGCCCTGCAAAGGAATCGCAGCAGCAGGAATTACCAATACTGCTTGTAGGCGCCAGGGGGCGGCTGCAAGGAGAGAGCGCGCCGGGCCTGCCTCCAGCTCCACGCTTTGCTGCTGCTGCATCTCC
Source organism: Tetrao urogallus (assembly GCF_951394365.1). Taxonomy (NCBI): domain Eukaryota; kingdom Metazoa; phylum Chordata; class Aves; order Galliformes; family Phasianidae; genus Tetrao; species Tetrao urogallus. The sequence goes on from NC_136813.1 coordinate 192,567,142, forward strand.
TCCCGTCAAAAGCCAAACTGAGGACAGCCGAGCCCCTTTTCTGAGTAGGAAATGCTCTGCCCCACACTCACGTTTCACCCTAGCGAGCAGAAATGCGAGGGATCTCAAAGAGGCGATGCTGCTCGTGCAACTGAAGTGAATCAGACCAGAGCACAGGACTGGTTTTCCAGAATTTGGCTTTACTTCGCAGTACAGAAATCATTTGGAGCCTTCAGGAGACACAAGAAGCACAGGCTCTGTCATATCAATACCGCAGTGCCGTTTGGTCCGTCCCAGAAGCCACCGGGGTTCAGAAAATACTCCCACATCTTGCCTGCTCTGTAATTTGTTCTCTCAATTTTATTAAGATTAAAACACAAAGGAGCCTTAGGCACAGCTGTGTCCCAACCGATGTAAACAGTTTTAGAAGCTTAAGTGGAGGTTAAGTTCCGTGCCCAGAACTAAGCCAACATTTGCTGCTACAATAGATGTGGTCTTTGTCCATAATACAACTTTGCCACAGAGTTAGATTGATGGGAGAGAGACTCGAGGGATGCTGTCCACAATAATGGAGTGCTCAGTTTCTATTTTCCTTGATATCAGGTTTGAGTGACAACCGTCACGTCTACTAGCTCACCAGAAGCACATAATTGTGAAGGATGTTTACAAATGATTAAAAATACAAGGTAAGACACAGCTGTCAATGAGTTATTTCAATCCGCACCAACATCTACGTCTGCAAAAAAAATATATATAGTTCAGTCTGCCTTTCACTTCAAGGTTAGTCATTAAATCAGTAATTTGCCAGATTCTGGACAGCAGCCCTACTAGAATGAAATAATTAACACATGATATCCAAAAGGGGAACATTACCAGTGCAGTACTCTTCAATCTCTCAGAGATGGGATTACAAAAGCAGGCCTTACAATATTGAATTTCATACAGTGTTCATTAAGTTCCTTATATATTCATATTAGCCGATTTAATTTCTCTAATTAGAGACTCTCATTACTGCTGCTCCTCCTCCCCGTAGATATCGTTCTTCTTGCGTTTCATCTCTTCAAAGTCAAACTCTGATCCCATCATCCTCTTATAAATATCTTTGATGTCGTCGCACGTTGTCTCGAAGTGAGTGGTGGCGTCATAGGTGCGAGAAATGAAGATCTGGAAGGAGAAGGAAAAGAGGCAGCAGTTACAGCACCAAAGCTCTCCTCCTTCAGAAGCCACCCCTGGGCACAGCCCTTACAAACCTGGCTCTCAGTTCCCAGGTCGGTCGGTGCAAACAGGTCGCTGATGCTGACAAACCTGGAAGGAGGAAAAGAAAGCTGCTTCAGCGTGGGTTTCAAGTAAGAAGAGCTGAATTAGAGGTCGCTTAGAGGGAATTCAGGATTTCAGCATCTCTGTGAGGCTGAAAGGCATTCAGGTCCCAAAGCCCAAATGGTGTCCTGGGCTCCTTTAGAAAAAGGGTGGCAGCAGGGACAGGAGGGCATTGTCCCTCTCTGCTCTGCCCTCGTGAGGCCCCATCTGCAGCACTGAGTCCAAGTGTGGGGCCTCCAGCACAAGAAAGACAGGGAGCTGTTGCAGAGCGGCCAGAGGAGCCACAGAGATGAGCAGAGGGCTGCAGCACCTCCACTACAAAGTCAAGTTGAGGGAGCTGGGCTTGTTCAGCTTGGATAAAAGAAGGCTGTGGGGTGACCTCACTGCAGCCTTCCAGGACCTGAAGGGAGACAGGAGGGGAGTCAACTCTTTACAAGACAACAACAGGACAAGGGGAAATGGTTTGAAGTTGAAGGAGGGAGAATTTAGGCTGGATGTTGGGGTGGGAGGTTCTTTACTATGGGAGTGGTGAGGTGCTGGAACAGCTGCCCAGAGAGGCTGTGATGCCCCGTCCATCCCTGGAGGTGTTCAAGGCCAGGTTGGATGGGGCCCTGGGCAGCCTGGTCTGGTATTAAATGGAGAGGTTGCTGGCCCTGCATGTGATCCTTGAAGTTCCTTCCAACCCAATCCATTCTGTGATTCTCTGCCTTTGTCCTCAGCTCTGCACTTGCTGCAGTGTGGGAGGTGAGGAGGGGTGAGCTGTGTGCTTACTTCTGCTCAATGGGCTCCAGGAGGTCCAAGGCCGGCTTGATCTCTTTCTCTGGGTCCGCGGTTTCCACAGTAGTGCTGGCGATGGCGATGTACTTCCCCTGCGCTGCCACGTTGTGTGCAGAGGAGATCATGCAGACGTAGATATCTGGGGCAGGAAGCACACAGCAGCAGATCAGGACACGCCAGGTGATCAGGCCTGCCCCATCCCAAACCCCCTCTGCTTCACCCACACTCCTTCCTGTTCCCCTAATGCTGCATTTCCCCCCATCCTGCACGCAGCCCTCAGCCCCCACACACTTTCCACCCACTTCTCCTGGAGGTTCCCACGTGGCACTGTGACCACAGGCACACAGACCTCTCTCTCTCACACACAGCTGAAGTGCAGCCTTGCTGGAGCCCAAAGGACTTCCAGACATTGGTTTGCGTGCTTAAACACATCAGGAAAAGTGTAATTAATATTCCAGCATACAAAGGTGCCACTGCAAGGCTGCAGCAGCTTCCTGGAGTGGCACAGAGCTGCCACCAGGAGTTAAGGAACTGAGGGGTGCCCAGAAGCAGTGACACTGAACAAAGCCAGGGAGCAGAAAAGCAGAGCCATGTGGGGATTAAAAAGCTTCACGTGAGCACTGCACGGCCCAGAAGGAAGCCAGGAAGCTTCCCCTGGAGGGAATGCACACTGAAGGCACCTCTCCAGAAAAAGAGCACGAAACCTGCCACAAGATCTGCACGAAGTACTTCTTCCTTCCGGGGATGTGCACAAACCCTGAGCGCCGCTGCTCTCCACACACACCTGATTTCCGATTGACCTGATTCTGTGGAATGATGATCTGGCACGAGTTGGCATCGTTGGTGTTCTTGATGGGGTGGCTCAGGATGCAGATTACCCGGATCACTTGGCCAACCTTTGTGACACGGTCCGAGACGTAGCTGGGGTCGCAGATGAGCTGTTTGCAGCGAGCAACCTGCAGAGAAAGGGCAGCGACGCGTGGAGGCGCACGGCTGGACGGCGTGCAGACTTTGGGGGAGGAATGGCAGTAATCTGAGGTGGCTGTCCTGCCCCCAGCTGCACGAGGATTGTATTTGGCTGTCTGCTCCAGCTCAGCACAAATCACAGCCCCTACTACACAGAGCTGTGTGACCGATCACATCTCCCCCTCGTTACTCAGCGCGTAATTAAGCTCTTACCATTAGAGAGCCCGGTCCTTCCAGTCTGGGACCGTAACGTGCTGTGGTCAAGGCTGAATCAAACTGATAAGAACTCACTATTTCACATTATACCTCATTACCACGGTAATAGTTTCACATTTTGACCAATTTTGAAGCCTGCAAGCAGCCTGCACTTGGGCACATCAGTCTTACAGCACAGATTATCACCTCTGCTGCTAGCTGGGATACATCACCCGTGCCCAGAAGGGACACGTTACCCTGCCAGGGAGTGCTAAACTGTCCTGTGAAGCTCCCACTCCATTTGCAAACACATTTATAGCTTCCAAGCAACTCGCAGCACTCTTGCTAGTTTTATATTGCTGAGTTAAGAAGCTGTGGAAAGGCCGTGTGCCAGCAGGCTGAGCAGCTAATCCTTAATGTCAAGGGCAGAGCTGGTTTCATACCCAGGTTAGACAGCAGCGAGCAGCTTCTTTCCAGTTTTACCAGCCTGGTTTATTTAGAAGACAACATTGCTGCTCCCTGGAGAATCATTCCGGCTCCTGGAGTGGGATTACTGTATTGTTCTCCTCACATTAAGATTATCAGCACTTCTTAAGCTCACGACGTGAATAAACTGGCACCAGCCAAACAATTTAGCTTCAACTGAGGGGTTTTCTGCTACATTTGTTCAGATCGATGACTGACAGCCTCAGCCTAAAGGCAAGACAGCGATAATGGGAATAAGGGAAGAACCAGAGGGTACCATACCTCCCCTTCAGACTTCACACCAACAACTTTGCCATTTTCTATCACAATCTCTTCAATGGGCTTGTTCAGCATGTAGGTGCCTCCATATATAGCACTTAGCCTGCAAGAGTAAAGCCACTTCAGCACATCCCACAGGTTTTTCTTTCTTTCCAACAACCCTTCCAGCCCCTTGCTTCCATTCTGCTTGGACAAACCATGCATTATGCTTAAACCTCTTCAAACTATGCTGCCTAAATATCCACACAGCAGATTTGTCTGCCATTCAGAGGCAGCTGTTCAGAGGGCTGGAGCACTTCTACTGTGAAGAAAGCTTGAGGGAACTGGGCTTCTTTAGCTGTGGAGATGGCTGTGGGGAGATCTCATTGTGACCTTCCAGTACTTGAAAGGAGCACATAAACAGGAGGGGGAATGGCTGTTTATGAAGGTGGATAGTGAGAGGACAAAGGGAAATGGTTTTAAACTGAGACAGGAGAGGTTTAGGTTAGATGTTAGCAGGAAGCTTTTCCCCCAGAGGGTCGTGAGGCACTGGAACAGGAGGTTGTGGATGCCCCTGGATTCCTGGAGGCATTCAAGGCCAGGCTGGATGTGGCTCTGGCAGCCTGGTGTGGTGGTTGGCGACCCTGCACACAGCAGGGGGGTTGAAACAGGATGATCATTGTGGTCCTTTGCAACCCAAGCCATTCTATGGTTCTATGATCCTACAATTCTCCCTGCAATGCATCAGTGTTGGGAGTGAATTACAGGTGCCACTGCATTCAGCTAGAAGGAATCCACTTGGCATAACAGAGTCCTGCAGCATGAACGCCGCAGGCTGTGCTGGATCTCATCCCCCCAGCAGGTGCCACAGGAGAGCTGAGAAAACATTGGAAGCCAAAATCAGGTTCTCACCTTGCAAATCCCTGTGGCAGCTCTCCGAGGCCATAGAGGGGGTAAAGGTATGGGCTTTTCCCGTACCGAGCCAGAGACTCGCTGTAGAGCTTAATCCTGTTGATTGTTTCTTGGCATGGTTGATCGAGGTAACTGGAGAGGGAAGTCAGAAGATTTGCACCGTTTCATAAACCAAGACTTGAGGCAAAAAATACACCCAGAAAAGTGGAAACTTTCCTTTCCAACACGTTGCCTTGCCCACCCGACCGGGGAGCGTTTCCCTTTCTGAAAAGCACTCCGCATCACCAAGTGTTGCTCAGGAAGGTGATACTGCATCAGTTTGGGAATAGGACAGGATTTAAACATCAGCAGAGGACCCACCCCACGCACGCTGTGCTGTGTGAGACACCCAACCCACAGGCTCTGTTCTGAGCTCGGAGCGCTCACTGAAGCCACACTTACTCGTCAGTCCTGTACAAGGCGAGGGCATGGCCTGTGAAGTCTATGACATCTTGCCCCAGGTCAAATTTCTTATACACATCACGCATGGTGGTCTTCTTGGGATCGACGCCTTCGAAGGTGCGGGGGTCGTTCTCATCGAAGTTGGCCACGTACACTAAGAACTTCCGGAACCGGCGCTTCTCGAACAAACCCATTAAGCCTACAGACACAGACGTTCTGTCAGAACTCACACAAATGGTTTCTGGAACTGCTGAGTTCTTCAGCCGTCGCTCAGTGAGGCAGAGATCGGCCCCAGCTGCTAAGCAAGGCTCTCTGTTCCAGCAGGAGAGCTCCACGCAGCTCCTTCCAACTGCAGGAAAGCTTGGAGAGCAGCTTCCACCAGACCTGCTGAAACGCCTGACATGGGCTTCCAAAAAGAGACCTGTGTTTGGCATCTGCCACCAAAGCAAATGGTGCCAGGCTCTCTCACAGACTCAAGGAGCTAGCAAGCACTGCTGGCATCAAAATCCCAACGCAAGATTGCACAAGGCACCATTAATGTGTTTTAATCCTCTGCAAATTGGAGAAGCAAGACAGGGCTTGCTGAAACACAGCACCAGATGCAGCTCCGTGCTCTGTCAGTTTGAGTCTCTTCAGAAACTACTGACAAGGCAGTAGTGGGGCCAACCTGAAGGAACAACCGATTGCTTCACAGCAGCCACAGAAATAACCTGGTGCGAGGAAGGCTCCCACGTGCAACCAAGCTGCATAGAGGGAGCTGTATCTGCAGGAGTCACTGGAGCACACAATGGTTCTACATACATCATGCAGCTGAAGCTAACGGGCTGCCCTCTGCTAGCTCCTAATGCACACCACCGAGTTATTATGCAGTTTTACAGTGAAGAGGGAAGTGTGAGCAGCTGAGAACAGTGAAGACTGAGCTTGGTGCCACGTGGACTCGGTCATGCTGGTTTGCCTGCTGACAAATGCGACGTTTTTCTCATCATCCCATCCACTGAGGAACCAACATTACATATTTACAGGAAGCACAAGCCTCAAACGTAACCTTTGGATGAATTAAAACACTGCCAAATTCTCCTGCTCTGAAAGCTCCAAGAAAACAGTAACTCGAGGCTCAGGAAAGCCCAAGAGCCACAATGCAAGTCAGAGTGGATGCAGAAGGGCTACGTATTAAGCATAACCTGTGACAGTGATGGAGTTGCACACACCACCACATGAAGAGCCAAAAATGTCTTTCTGACACCAGCACAGATCACTTATCCTTCTACACAGACCTGTCTTGCCTTTATTTAGCAACGACAGCCTCAGTAGAGGAAAAAGTAAAACACAGCTACTCACTGGATGCCAAGGCTTCTGCCTCAGTGGAAGGAACTTTGTAGATCTTGCCTCCCTTGTAGACAAAGCTTCCCTCGATCACCTTGAAGTCTAAATAGCGAGTGACTTCTGTGTAGAGCAACATCTTTACCAGCTGACCTGTAAGAGAGGTTTGGCACAAGTCACCGGAATCAGCCTTCAGCTCATCCACTGCAGTCACAACCACTTTGCTTTCAGCTCCACATCGCACCCACACAGCTCTTACACCTTTGGGTAACAGACAGGGAGTGGCAGAGGTTTATTATTAGGCAGCTGTAATGCTTTCTTACAGGCAGTTCACAGCCTCCTCATCGTTACTCCAGCTTCCATCAGCCCTCTGAGTAAAAGCCATCCTGCAGCACGTTCATCCGCTGCTGCTCTGCTCTCTGTAGTTTATCTGCACTCAGCGTGGCAAACAAGGTCACATCTTTGGGCTGCAGCAGTTTCTCACCCTCACCATTCAGATTAGCAAAGTCTGCTCTGGCTTGAAATGCAAACACTGAGAGGACTTTGGAAAACAACCATTCAAGCCTTTAAAACGTGCCTCTGCTGCACCCACTTTGAGCCAGAGACATCTTTCAATTGGAGAAATGCACAGGCAAAGCAATCACAGAGCAGGAGCTGCTGCATGAACACCTGGCTGTGTGCAAATCAAGGGCAGCAAGCTTCCAGCAGCTCTGCAATGCTTCAGCAAGTTCCCCAGGAGATCACAGAATCACAGACAGCTGAAGGGCTGCTGATTTCTTTCCAAGCTGAAGGTTCCAGGCTAAGCTTATGAGGTGAGATTGGAAAGCTCAGCGTTGCTTACCATTAGCCATAAGGAATTTTGGAATTAGGTCCACGTTCCAGTCTCTTCCTCGTCCCATAGATTCTGGTGGAGTTCCTGGTAGATTAAACCTTTTATAGAGCTTTGGAAAGAATATAAAACTTATTGTAGCAGAGGAAATATCTATGTGTATACTTTCTCCCACACAGGCACACGCTTTCCACCCTCACATCTCCCCAGCAGAACATAAGCTCTTCACAGCAAGCTTTTGGCCAGGGTTTCATTTTGAATCTGACTTTTGATGCAGCACACAAAGCACATCCAGTGAACTCTCACAATAAGGATCAGGCAGCGTTAGTTTGCTCACCCATCCTCTCTTCCTGCAAGGCTTAAAAAGCTTGGCAATTTACAACCTGCTGAACCAAAGTACCTTTTTACTAAAGGTAACTTGATCCAAATCCTTCAGAAGAGGACAGATTCCTCCAGGTGTTGATACTGGGGAACAGATTGAAGTCTCTAACTTTAAGCAGCAAAGAGAGCAGTGCTTTCTCTTTAGGGATACACGATGTCACAGCAGAAGCCTGCAACCAAGTGAGGAAGTGCCCTCGTGGCCAGATGTGCTCAGCCTGCACCACAGCAGGGCACAGAGAACACCCAGCATTTTTTAGACCAACATCCACCACCAAGCACTGCAGAAAAGATTGAGCTGAGGGGTTTTAATGTCCAGCTGCTGGGTGCTGCACTGCCAAGCAATCACTCAAACACGGCGTGCTGACAATTGCAGGAAACAAGCGCTATCTACAAAGCAGAAACACAAGCCCTGCTTTCCTCCCCACCATGAGCTGGTGTGGAGGTACCTTAAAACAGTCTGTGTCAAAGGAAACCCTTAAAGAGTAATTATTTGAAATCCACCCTTAGGACAGCCAGAAATAAAGCCCCTTTACATGCCCGGGGAGGACACAAGGGCTGGGTGTCAGCTTCTGTACTTACATCCTCCAGAGGTGTAATGGATGCACTTTCCCCTCCATAGTAAGAGTTCCGATCCATGTGAAGGACTTTCTTCCCGTTCACTGACATGATCCCAGAGAGGATGCATTCCTAGAGAGGGAACAAAGATGCAAAAGATGCTCATCCTTGCAGACAGGCAGCACCACCAGCTCAAGGGGACAGCAAGAATATGAAACCTTGCCTTGAAGGAATCCAGGTAGCTTCCTCATAAACTCAGTCCTTAATTATTTGCCACGTTGGGTCACACAGGACAGTCAGCAGTGACTTTCAGAAGGTACAGGCAGCACAAAGAAGAAATAAAGCCATTTGGGAGCCTTACCACCTTGGTGACACTTTGCTCTCCTTGCTGTGTGTGCACCCAGATCACTTTGAGCAGCTGATCAGCTGCTGCACCCAACACAACACCAGAAAGCTGGGAGTAATCTTGGAGGGACACAGCTTGCAGTACTAGCAAAGTTGAATGTCCATTAAAACACAACTGACCTGGTCACCAACTCTGGCTTTCACAAACCAAAAAGCTCACCAAGAAGTTGCCTACTTGCATGCCTGGAATGGCTCATCACAGACTTACTGATCTTGCCTGTTCTGCCTCAGCTCCCTGCAAAAGGAGAAATGAGTTCATCCTCCACCAACCTCTGCCAATCATTTGGGTTGTCCAGCCCCAAGAGGAGATGGAGAGGAGGGCAGGAGTCAGACTCAATGATCCCTGGAGGTTTCCCACTGGGATATTCTGTCATTCTAATTCGTAGATATGAACCACATCTCAACGACCCCCCCAGGCCATTCCACTGCAGGAAGGTTGGGCTGGAAGTCACGCATCCAGCACCAGCAGCTGGCTCCTGCAGCACAGATCCACATTTTGGCTCTTCCTCAGCGCCCCACACGCATTTGCAGAGCACAGAAACCTCTCCTCCTCCATCACTTCTTCCTGCTGCAGAGTGTAGGAGATTTCTTTCAAACCCAATTATGGGCTCGTTCTGGTGGAACGAGGCCCTGCCAGTTCATCACCAATGGGATGCCACAGTAATTCAGGCCCCAAAGAGCAGAGCAAGTTTCACATTTAATCCAGGTAACTTCCAACAGTTTGCTCTCAGAATGGGACACTTCTTCCTGCAGAACCTCTCCACGATCCACTGCTCCTTCAGCCACCACAAGACTCTCTGTGGGCTCCAGATCCCATCCTGCAAGGCCCCCCTGCTTTGCAGCAAGCAGAGACCCTCCCAACAGACACATCCAGTCTCACAACGCCAGCAGAGAGAGCCACAAACCTCACAGCGAGGAAGCACTACACAAGCGAAAGTACAGTTGGCTTTTATGGTTGTCAAAGTGTTAATGATCTACCAAAGCAATGCAGGGCTGTTGCATCACCGTTAGCCACTGTGATCTCCTCTGTGAAACCAGAAATCAAGAGTGCTGGCATCACTGGTGCCATTTGCTGAAATGATTTGATTCCCTGGAACGTCTTCCAAAGCGCTGCCAGCCTCCAGGCCCAGCCCGAGATTTCAAAGTATCCATTGGAAGGATGAAGATACAGTAAAGGCAGCAGCAGCTACTTTTCTTCTGCCCAGATGTCAGCTGATTTCCTTCCTCCTCCATTTAAGGAAACTTCAAAGCGTTTGTTGTTGCCCTGTCACCCCAGAACAACACGCCCACTGCTTCCTATGAGAGCATCCCTTCAGCAAGCCATGCTGCCAGCATCACTCAGCAAATCTGGGTACCAGTAAGAGATCTTGATTACCTTTCCAACCTTATTTCATCCCCATTAAACGCCGATACGGGGATTAAGGCCAGCTTATCAGGTTCACCCTATCACCACAGTCCTCAGTGCTGGAATCCCACCCAGGCCTTTGCAGCCGTTTCCCATCGCAGGCGCTGAGCCGACGGCCCGTTCATCAAACACACAGGATGCACAATGGCTTTATCCTCCCAGCTCAGCAATTCCTTTGGGCAGCTCTGCTGGCTGAGCGTTCAGCTGTAGCTGTTCTCACACTCAGAAACATCAGATGTGTCATTTGGGTTGGGGAAGGAGGAAAACAAATAGGCTGCGTCAATCAGGGAAGGGCTGGAGAGTGTTTAGACTGGGGGGGAAAAAAAGGAAAAAAAGAAAAAAGGGGAAGCTTCTGAGTTCAAATCTGTGGCTTTCTGATTGTATTCTAGACATCAACCCTGCTCAGATTGGTAAAACTGAGCAGCTGCTGGCAGCAAAATGGCAGCAAGAGACAGCAGAGGGTGGTCCAGGTGTCCAGCTGGAACAAAGTCTCTGTGCAAGTGCTGGTCACGCTGTGCTGCTACACTCCACGGCTCCAGGCAGTGCAGGTTATGACACTCAGCTCCCAGCAATGGCTTAACGTTGCAGCAATCGATCTCATGTGCAGCACTGCTCTGTGGCGTAACAGGGGGTGAAAATGTAGAGACACTGCACCCAGAATACAAACCCATGGCAAAAAAAAACACCACAGGAGTGAGGGGAAACTCAGCAGTGGCTCCCCTCACTGCCACAAACTGGTCACAAGACAACTTTCTGCACGCAGACACCTCCAAAAAGTGTGGGAAGAAAGTGTTTCTATGGACTTTCTCCAAGTAGGGCAGCAGTTCAGAAAGGCTCAGACAGACCGATGGAAACCTGAGCCAGCGCTGTTTCATCCAACAGCTCCGAGGGGAAGATCTGCTTGGCCCTACAAGCTGCAAAAGCAGCGAGCATTTAAGCAATGCCCTCAGCGACTGGGGGATGATGCAAGGGACAGGGATGCTCTGCTCAGTCCTCACTGCCACTCTGATGCTCTTTCTAGGTCCTTACGCAGCAAGGTCTGTGCCTGTACGAGTGAAAACAAAGAGCCAGGCCTCTCTGCTCCTACAGAAAGTGAATCTGTACCTCTGTGATGGATTTACATTGCTTTCACATGGTGAGGCAGTTGGCAGGTAAGAAGCTTAGCTCAGCACAGCAGTGCCTGCAACGAGTGAAAACCCCACAGGAACGCAGGGTTCATCTGTTGGGGCTGAACAGGGCGCTTTGCTTTTATGCTCAGCGTTCACATCCAGCATCTGAGCACAGATAACCACCTCAGAGCTGTTAGGATTACGTTTGAGAAGCCATTCCCAGCAGCATCTGCAGTGTGGGAGAAAGAGGAGCTCCATGCTGGGCAGCCAGACACAAACATCTGCCCACAGCCAGCACTGCACCACGTGCAGGGAGCTCGGCAGGAGCACGGCGCCCTGATCTGAGCACCGTGAGGTTAATTGTACCTGATGTGCAAGCCTGGAGTACCAGCAGTCATTCAGGATTAAAGATGGGCTGTGATTATTTTTTCCCCCTCCGTGCTCCCAAGACACAGCTTGGCACTGCCATTAGAATGCATCAGAGGAGAGATGGGATGCATTGAGAGCCAGGAGTCCCAGCCTGCACCCTGCCTTCGTTACTGGGTGAAGAGATTGATATTGAGAGAAGCCATTCCCGGAATGCTCTCAGGTCAATCAGAAATGGCATTCACACACGTGCCCTGGTGTACTCACACAGCCCTGTGGATGCGGTCAGAACTGACCACTGCAACAAACTTATCTGCACCTTTTTTTTTTTTTTTTTATAAATGGCTTTTCTTTACAACCAGCAGCCGATTTTCACCTTGGAAGGAGAAAGAAAATCCCTCCAGGAGAGATCAGACGTTCACTGCATCTCCCACGTGGGCTGGGTTGGCTGTTCTACGGGTTTTGTCCCCACATCAGTCCCTAGGAATTGTAGGTGTGAAGACCCAGCACAAAAGATGGGCGCAGCGCAGCAGGCAGCAGTGAGCAAACAGGATCTCCAATTCATCTCACCCTCTTTAGGCAGCGCTCTGCCTGCACCAGGCTCTGCCCTGACACCACAGACCGTTAGATAGGACGAGGCACATCCCAACTCACCAGCTGCACCATGTCCAGGTGAAGCCCACCGTGCTCTAACTGGCATTTCAGAGGTAAAGGCCACACGCTGCTGTCCTGCAATCTCTCAGCTCACCTCAGAACCCAGATGTCATTTATTCCTTCTAACCCAATCGCTGATCATTAGCACAAGCTCGTCTCACGAGTGATTCCACAAGAGGCCTTTTGTCAAATCTACGCTGGCATTTGTCAGTTTGAAGTTAAGCACGGCGCTCACCAACTCGATACCAAGCTTCCCTCTAAAGCATAAATTAACATTTTAATGGCGCTCGCATCTATTGGAGGCCCAAAGAAGCTCATTAGATTTCATCTCCCCCAAAAGTCCCGCTTTGGTGAAGGCAGATGCAGCGTTTGGGGACAGCTTTCCCTATCAGAGGGAAGAAGGGTTTGGTTTTGGGTTTTTTTGTTGCCTTGTAGGTCATTCCTGACAGCTCAAAGGAAGAGCCTGCAGAGAGAGGAACGAGAGCAACCACCACAGTTGGCTTCACCCCACAACTCTCCCACACTCTGCACATTTCCTTTGTGCCACATCGTGGTTTTGTGACAATCCTTCCCAGAGAAACCAGATAGGAAAGCAGCTTTGTCCTCAGCCGCGTGTCAGCAGACACCCTGCCTCCCCTCAATCACAGCGCACATATTTGTATTTACAGGGACCACCAAAAGGGGAAACGGGGTGGGGGAAATATCACAGCCAGCCCCAAAGACCTTTCTCTGCCCATCCACCAATGAACAGGAAGAAACAAAAGCAGGAAAAGCTTGAACGAGAGGAAAACCTCTCCACCATATTGGATTTTCTCCTCCTCCTCCCCCCCCCCCCCCCCCCCTTCTTCAGACAATGCCTCTGATTTGCAACCTGCAATCCAGCACCAAGCCCTGAATAAAAGCACAGCAGATAAACCAAGCAGCAGCTCAGCACATCTCCCTGCTTCGAAGGCAGGCAGAAAACTGAAGCAAACCCCACCAGCAGCAGCGCTGCCATTTTTTTTTTCTTCCCCTGTTCTTTTCTCTCCTTCTCAGCCGCCTGCAGCAGTGTGGGGCCGCATCCTCCACAATAGGACAAAGCCACAGCGCTGCTCTCCACCCTCCCCCCCCCCCACCCCCTCCCCTTCCCCCCACCTCACCCCGAGTGCTGTCAGGAAGGGTGAACAGCAGCAAAAGGTGGGACAGATTCGGAGCAGGGGGAAAAAATTAAAGAAATAACGAAAGCAGAGGGATTTGACAGGCGTGCAGGGCTCACCCGCATCCCCATCCCCCCCCCCTCCCCCTCCTGCTGCAGTCAGGATGGAGAGCTGAAGGCTGCAAAGGCGGAGCAGCGCGCGGGGCTGCCTCCACCCTAAGATGGGCTCAGAGCTCTGGATGGTTCACAATAATAATAATAATAATAATACAAGAATGCAATTCATCCCCTTAGCGCTTTGTTGTCCCCACCTCTCCTTAAGTAACCGCATTTTCTGGGGGGCAGAGAATAGGGAACGACCCCCCCCTACCAAAAAGGGTATGAAGGGCTATGGGGGTACAGAGCAGTGCTGTGGGGAAGGGGGGTGGGATTATAGGGGGGCTATGGGGGAAGGCAGTCGTACAATGGGGAAGGGGCTGGGATTATGGAAGGGGGCTATGAAGAAATGCAGCAGTGCTATGGGGAAGGGGATGGTATTATGGGGGGGCTATGGGGAAGACAGCAGTGCTATGGGGAAGGGAGTGGGATTAAGGGGGCTATAGGGAGAAAGCAGCAATACTATGGGGAAAGAGGTGGGATTAAGGAATACAGAGCAGTGTTATAGGGAAGGGGTTGAGATTATAGCAGGGGACCTAAGAGTGTACACAGCAGTGCTATGGGGAAAGGGTTGGGATTATGGGGGGCTATGAGGGAAGGAGTTGGGATTATGGGGGGGGCTATGGGCATACAGAACAGTGTTATGGGGAAGGGTTACAGGGGTACACAGCAATGCTATGGGGAAGGGGTTGGGATTATAGGGGTCTATGGGGGGACACAGCAGTGCTATAGGGACAGGGTGGGCAGACCCAATTTAGAGGGAGGAGGGATAAGGAATTCTCACAGAATGAGGATGAAGAACACAATATGCAGTGGGGATGGGGGAGAGAATGAGGTGAAATGGGTGTGTGTGGAGGGGGGGGGGGGAAGGTGGACAACAGGAGCCTGAGGAAAGGAATGGTGAAGCAGCCAAGGCGATAACGGGGGGACAAGGGAGGAATGAGCGCGGCTGTGTGAGGGAGGGGGCTATGAGGGAGCGGGGCCGGCAGGGCGGCGGCTCAGGGCCCAGGCCCGAGCGGGGCGGTTCCTCCTCACCGTCAAGCCGGTGCCCAGCACGATCACGTCGTACTCCTCATTCATGGCGACGGCGGAGGAGGAGGAAAGGAAAAAGGGAAAGGTTTCTCACGGGGTCTCTCCGCCGGCCGAAGGTTGAGGCGAACCGGACGTTGAGGGGCCGCGGGAGCGGAGAAAATGGAGCCGCCGCCGTGAGGAGAGCGCGCCGAGGGGGGGGGGAGGGGGGCGTGGCTTCGCGCGCCCCGCCCCACCCCCTCGGCTGTCACTCATCGCCGCGCCGCCACGCCATTGGCTGAGCGCGCCATCGCTAAGGGGCGGGTGCTGCGCCGTGACGACGACGGCCGTGCCACCGTGGTGGGGGCGCGGCGCGCATGCGCGCTGCATCCTTTCCCTCCCCCCCGCTTTCAACCCCAACCTCCGCTTTCCCTCCCGCTCGTCGCAGCGCGGGAGGAGGGGTCACGTGGGCGGCGCGCGCATCGCTGCGGGGTTTGGTGCGAGGGGTGCGTGCACGCGCGTGCTGCTGGTGCACGGCTGCATGCAACGCATGGCTGTGTGCACGGCGATGTGTGCCAATGGGTGCTGCACGTGTGCAGCGGTGCAATGGGTTCCTGCTCAGGTGCAACGTGAAAATAGGCATCGGTGCAAGAGGTGCTTGCATAAGTGCAATGCCCACGTGTCCATTAGTGCAATGGAAGCCTGCCTATGTGCATGAGTGCAGTGCACAAAGGCAGGCACCCAATGTGCACGTGTGCTTTAATGCAGTGGTTGCCTGCACGCATGCATGCATGGGTGCATTGCACTGATGCACACTGCAACAGGCAGGCACCCAGTGTGCATCAGTGCAATAGGCACACACACAGCCATGCAATGGTGCACAGGTGCACTTCCAGAAGTGTAAAGCACCTCACAAATAATGCAAGCTCCCTTTTCTAATTTCCAGGTGTTTGCCACTGCCCTGAGAGCCATGAAAGGCAGATGAAAATATTCTCATTTGCTTTCTCATAAAAGCTCAGATTCACGAGCAAGCTGAGCTCGTTAGGAGGAACATCAGGGGAAAACAGCTATTTCGTGGCTTGCTAACATCACAGAAAATGGGAATGAAGCAGTTACAGGCTGCAGAATTACTATTTTATGAAGGGCAGATTTCTAGAAGCACTGAGGATCTTTAGAGGAACAAACCCACTTGGTAAGGGGCTGGCACAGCTTCCACTGCACTGTTAGAACCTTCCAGCACTCACTTCTTATCCTCCTTGGTGACAAAGAATCTCCTTCATGTCACAGATGGAGAAAGAAAGGTTGTGGTTAAAACCTCTGCTAACAGAAGGTCCATTCTGGTCCTTAAAAGCACCCCAACTTGTGCTCCAATTTAAAAGGTCCCCGAGGAGCACAGTGCTGTTACCCAGCTCAGTATCATCACAGCAAATTCTGTTCCAGGGAATGCAGAGTGGGGATTTTCTCGCTCAAACAGAGCTCAGCATCATCTTAAATCCTCCTGGGAAAACAGGAGCTGAGCGTCAAGCCACAATGTGAGCACCAGGGCTTGGGGCAGAGCAAAACCCAGCCTGCTTATAGGCCTCTCCTTTTCACCATCTGCTGTCACCTAAACTGGGGAATAGCATTGTTTGCTACAACTTGACATTACAGGTAGGACTGTGGTTGGCAAAGCTTTTTGTTCCATATAGATACAAAGAAACTGAACAACTTTAGTCCCTCTTACCTTTATGTACATTCCAGACTTAATGGCTACATTACATATCAAACTACTGTCTCTCTCACTTCAAGGAGCAGTTTTTTTCACTGCTGGTGAGAAAGCCTTGCTTGGCACATCTGGAATAACTAATAATTCTTTTTCACTCTGATCCCCACAAGGCTTAGGTCTTTCTGTTGATGTCAGCAGGCTTTGGGATCAAGCTTGGGCCACGTACAAGGCTGATGCAGCTTGACGTCTCCCTGCACTCATCCACACAGCAGCTTAGCCCTGACGAAAGGAGGCACTCAGAGCTCAGCTTTGCTGCACCATGTTTTCTCAGGGGCTTTTAAACACGGCAGCTTAACAGATTTGTGGAGAGCAGCTACATGAAGGGCTGTAAAAATGATGCAGGTTTCTTCTCCTTCAGGATGTCAGGCTGCATTGAGAACTGGGCAGGCTCCAATGGGTTCAAGCCCTGCAGGTGCCCAGAGATCATCTTGCAGCAGCCCACGAGGCACCTTCCTCTGATGGTTTTCCTTTGGGAAGCTGCAGCTGTTGGGATGCGTTTGCTGCTGCATAGGAAGAGGTGTAGCTCATCCCTGAAATTTGGAAGTGAAAGAAGAGCATCTGTGAACTTACAAAGATGGGGTCAGAAGAGGAGCACAACAGCCCACACCCAACATATTCATCCTCTCATTGAAATAACTGTATTCACAACATGCTTTCCCCTTAATTCATTTTCCAAGTGCTAAGTTTGATTCCTCTGCTGAGTCTCTGAGCAAAAATCCACTGTGTTAAACATGAATACAAACACTCATTAAACAATTACAAACATACCAAGCCGAAACGAAGTGGGTTTCTCTTTTTCCCAGCTGGCCTCATGAGTTGACACTCGTTTTTTGGAAAACCTGGATGACATCTGGTTTCCTTGCAAGCTGCTGTGCCAGGGTGCCCGTGCTGTCCTCGTTGTCCTGCAGCCCTGTGCTGAGCAGGATCTGTGCAGCAGCTGCATGCTGCCCAGAACACGCTGCGTGCAGGGCTGTGGGAGAGACAGGATGTCAAAAAGGAACTGAGACTGCATGCTGGCTTCGGCTTCAGCCCACTTCAGAAGCAGATGTTGGATCCTCAGTGAAGGAAACCGAATTATCAGAGAAAATGCACTGAAAGATAACTTCAACCAAGCAGCTGTACAATGGCTCAGCTGCCACAGCCTTCCCAGTGGGATGGTTGAACCCACAAATGCATGGGATACTTCTATTTTCAAGCCCAGCCATGCTGGCAGAAATGCTATGACCTGCCCACCTCCTCCTTTCAGGCTGTCTCTCCAACCCATCAAGTGATACTAAGCTGGCTGAGCCAAAGCAAAACAGGTTTGCAAACAGATTGGGAGGATTTAAGCCAACTTGGATCATTTTGAGTCACGGGAAAAGGGTGCCGATGTCAGGAGGGAAAGGCTGTGCAGCAGAGCAGAAGGCCCATGGGCTCATGTTAGCTGTGGGCATCTTACTGCTCTGTATTTGGGGTGGATTTAACAATGATGCATGAGAAAGTGGCTTGAAAAGATGCTGGATGTGACCTGGGTCCGTTATGGGCTCGGGCATCCTGCCAGTTCACTCCAGGGCTGAGGAGTAAATCAGAAAGGTTTCCCTGTACTGCATACAGCAAAGAGCATCCCATAGGAGGAGGCTGGAACAGCACTGCTCGCAGTCTGCTTATCCCAATGAGCCTTCCAGGCTGAGTCAGTTCAGCTCCAGCACAGTTAGGCAGCCCTGTAGCCCTGTTATAGGGTGGGCCAGCCTTATTCTCCTGATCTAAACCTGCATAGGGTGAGTATCTTTGATGCTGAGGGTCATTAGCTCCTGCTGTTGTGGAGCAGGATAATTCATGTAGAACACTTTGCAGGAGCAGATTAGGGTGGGAAACACACCAGCATACACTGACACAAATGCAGCAAAGCAGAACAGAATATGAGGAGAAAATCACAAGGGTCCCAGGGCTGGACAAGCTCAGCAAAACCCAAATTTACTCACTTGAGGGGGTGAGGGGAGAGACTGAGAGTTGCAAGACTGTTCAACCTCACCACTGAAGCGTGTCATTAAGCAAACCTGAAGGCTGGGGAAGTTGCCAATTTTAGCACTGGTTGAAACCATTTCTATATACTCTTTTTTGAGAGAGATGCTGATGCAAGAGATGCCTCATACTCTCACTGGTACTACTATAGCAACTCTGTTTACTTTCAAGCTCTCTGTTACTATTTGCTCATAAGCCATTCCTAGGCAGTTTGATAAGGCTTTAGAGATCGTGCAATCATGTCTGTCTGCCCACCTTAAGAGTTTTGAGCTGCCTAATTTCAACCATGCTTGATGAAGGGTACCAAAACTCCTGAAAGCTTCATGCAAAATAAAGCAGCTGCGTAAAAAGAAAGCCAAACGAGTGCATCCACAGAGGGGAAAAGCCCCAGCACAGGCTCCAAAACACCAGTAGACATCAGAAAGTCCAGCAAGAAGAGAGCTACTAAATGAAAGCTGCCAAATCTTTTTTTTTTTTTTTAAAGAACAGGGTTCATACGCTGTGCTGCTCCAAGAGCCTTTTGCATCCATGCACCTGGCAGCTCCTTGCAGGAGCAGATGCAGCACGGGCTGCTTTAGAGGCTCCTGACACAGTGTGTGAACACATAGCTCAGCATGCCTACCAGAACGGTTCTTCCCATCCTTTGCATGGATGTTGGCACCCAGGGACAGCAGCGTCTGGATGGTGCTCGTGTGTCCTTCCTGCAGTGGTGAGCACAGGCACGTGGGTTATTTGTTCAGCAAAACCAGCACAGTTCCTTTGCATTTAGAAGAAACGACACAGGCCTGAAAAGAAAGAAGGCCACACAGGCAATCTCCAGGTACCTGCGAAAGGCACAGAGGCAAAGTGAATGTGCCACAGTCAAATCTGGCACCACCAGGAGCTGGTACAAGATCCAGAGGATCTTAGAGCAGCTGGAAATCTTTGTTGTACGCTTGTAGCTGTGCAGATCCATTCCATTAGCCAGGGACTGCCCACACACATGGCCACATTGCTGCTACAGGACTCTCAGCTCAGCCTTTGCTCAGCCTTCCTGCGAAGCCCTTGCCAGCAATTTTGACCCAGAGGCCAGAAGAAGCAAGCAAGAGGCATCCCAGGAGCATAATCTGCAATTTTTTCTTCACAATTTCAAATTAAAAGCAATGCAAGTACTTAAGTTGATGCTACCGTGCAGGGATGCCTCTGGTGGTGGTGTTACAGCTAAAGACTCAGAGGAGGACCATCTCCCAGAGCAGTTTTGCTTTTGCTGATGGCTACAAAGGAGTTAATGCACAAATGACCTCTGACTTAGCACTGGGTGACAAAGACCTAAAGATGTTTCTTAATAGCAAATTAGTGCACTGATTTGTCAACAGATCCTGCCTTTTCCTCTCCTCCCATCGAGTAACTCAATTAAAATGCTTTTAACTTCTGCTAGCCACAGAGCCCTAGGATCCCTGACTTACCTTTAATAAAGGACAGCTGGCTGCTTATTAGAAGGACAATGTCACCACAGAACTGCTGTTGTCCCATGCTGTAAATTTACTGCAAGTATTATGGAGATCTACAGCTGCTCTTCTTGAGGTGCATCTCAGCTCAGAGAGAAGAACCTGCTGCTGACGTGCCCTGCTGTGCTTCTATCTGCAGTACCTTCAGACATCCACACTTCCTAAAGGATTGCTCCAGCATTTGTAATGCCTTGGGAGATGGACAACACCACACTCAAACACCAGCACAACCCATGGTGCTCTCTACAATGCCTCTGCCAGCAGCCAAATGTAAATGCTGCAGGGGGAAATGCAATGCAGCCCTCACACCCCTCCTGGCTGCACAAGCTTGGCCTGAAATAAATCCTCTCTCCCTAAATAATTGTATTTCCTTCTTCCCTGCAATGAATTAGCCTTTGTAATGTGGCATGAGAGTGGAAGGCCCTTATTTTTATCCCTACCACCCACTCTTTCCCCCATTATCATACAACTCAGTAGCGTCACATTCCCACTGCCCTGCTGCATGCACAGGCCCCCTCAGTGGCAAAGAACAGCAAAGCCAGGAACTGCTTTTGCTGCCACAGCCTCGGCAGCAAATTGAGTTGAAAGCATAATTTGATTTTCATGTATTTATAAATGCAAAGTAATAAAGAAAAAAAAAAAAAAAACAACAAAAAAAATCCCAAACACCAAAACAAATGATGCTGTAAATATAAAGTGACACTGAGCCTCGGGAAGGATGAGAAGCCCATCAAATTGCTCCCCAATCAGCCACTCGCCAAGACAGAGCTGGGATCTTCTCCAAGGCACATTATTTTCCCCAATGGCTTTGCTGTTCAACGTACCCTTGGCAACCAAAAGGGCTTTCAACATGGTTTCTTAGAGCATGGGAGAAAAGCTTCCTTTGTGGGAGCCAGCAAATGCCACGGCTGGGTCCTGCTGGAGGAGAATGCTGTTGCCAGCACTCTCAGTGAGTGTCATTGATGCTTTTGCATGGGGATGCTGCTCCATTCCCATTACAAGACTCTGAGCTCATGAAGTTTGACACACTGGGCTCTGAGCAGGGATGTTTCCTTTGGAGCACAGGCAGCCAGCAGCATAAAGCAGAAGTGAGACAGCAGGCCCTCAAAGGGAATCCTGGTCAGCAGGGAGGCTTTGGGGATCTGCTCTGCATGCCCAGGGAGCGTTGCAGGACACACAGCCTTACTCTTCACAGGCATGAGACAAGAGGAGGAGAAAGCTCAAACAACTCCGACTGGAATTCCAAACAACTGTTGTATGAAGGACACTGATAAGCACTGGGAGCTCCCTCCACCTTTCTACATCTCTTTTCCCATGTCTGGCTACAGGAAGGCCAGAATCCGACCTCCTGGGTCAAACAGTGTCCCACAGCACATGAGGCTTTTTCTGTTCAGCAAGCTGCTGGCGTGGAAACCAGCTTCTGATCCACCAGGGTCCAAACCAGCAAGACTGAAGAAAGAAGAGAAAGAAATCTGAGCAGTGTCCACCAATCCTATCCTGTCAGGTGAGAGATGAAGCTGGTGAAGAACCATCACCTCTCATGAACTGTTCACATCCACAGCTCCCATTAACCAGCAGAGTGGACTCCCTCCAGGCACTACATTTTGGTCCAAAGGTGATAGACTGGAAGAATGATTCCCTCCAGAGATGTGAGTTGAGTCTTACCCACAGCACGACCAACTGTATGAGTGGTAAAGGCAACTGCCCTATTGCCACCCACCTCTGCTCTCACTCAGTGCCACTCAGCCACGTTCCATGCAGGGGGGTTCACCCACCCTCAGCACAGTCAGATACTGTCAGGATTTGTGGTGAACAAAGCAAGTCAGACGTCCACCACCGTACAGACAGCTGGTCACACTTGATAAGGGTCTGAAAAACACTGAGTAGGGTACAGGGTTGGCCAGGAACAAACAGACAACGACAGAGGATGAGCTAGGGATGTAAATCCTTCATCAGTGGCAAACTCCTAAGCTTTTAGATGCCTGATGGTAGTGCACCAACTGTCAAAGGCTTTGCAGAGGAAACAGAGGGATAAGGACAAACCTTGGCTGCGTAGTGCAGTGCTGTCAGCTGTAGAGCTGTTGCTCTCCCGTTGACATCGACACCCAGCTCAGAGACAAGGAATTGGATGGCTCCATCCTGTGCTGTGACTGCTGCCCGATGCAGAGGCTGAGCACCCAGAGCATCCACAGCTGTGGGACAAGCCTGAAACAAAGGGAAGGGGGGAAAAGGAAAGCAATGAACAGCTTGGCCAAACTTTGAAGGACAAGCAGAGTCTGCCTGCCACAGCCACAGCAGCAACAGTGATCACAAGAGATGCCACCAAGTGGCACCAGGTTTGGTAGCACTTTTGCAGACCAGAGCCAGCTCTCTGCTGAGCTTAAGAGACAAGCAAGAGTAGTATCAAAATAGAAGAACCAAGCCAAAGCAGCAAGAAACAACCCATCTCCAGACTCAGCAGCAGAGGAGAAGAATTTGGATGTAGGTTCGAGGGAGAGAGATGGATGGAGGACCTCAAGAAATCTCTTCTGTGAGTCTCTGAATGCAACCACAAAGACACAAAAACAAGATGGGTAATAGGGAGAGTCCACAGCATACTTGTCTAAAAGGATATAACACATCCTCTTGCAGTCTCATGGTCTGACCTAGGAAGTCTTACTACCATTTAGTACTGCCATTAATCTGTCCAGTGCTGGTTTCATGGCTGTAAGCCAGGGCACCAGAGCGAGGAAATGAAATCAACAATTCCATCCTCATCGTCTGAAGTGTGAGACTGAAAAAAAATATTAGCAAACATTTCATACTGTTTGATACACAAACACAAGAGCAGGAACATCTCCTGAAGTTAACAAGCACTTGAACATATTTAGAGTACCAAACTGTCTCTGCAGGCCTGTCCTGCTGCATGCAGCTAGAGAATTGGGGTCCCACATTCCCTTTATGTGCTTCTGGCCCATCCTATGCCATGTTGGCAGCTCAGCTGGCCAATTCAGTGTGGCACAGGCAGGTTCACTGTTTGTACCATGCCAGCTTTCTGCCAGGCCAGCAATTTGCAAAGAGTCCAAGCCTTGGAATTGGTGCAGAAGAAAAACCATGAAATAGCAGAAGGGGTGAGAAGAGAGGAACAGCTCCACCTCCGTGAGAATCAGCCATTAGGTGGTCTCCAACCATCTCACATTATCTCAGCACTCAATAAATAATGCAGTGGTCTGGTTCCTACCATGCACAATTGGCTCTAATGACATCCCTATTATGCCTTGTGTGCCAGAGGAAATAGGAGATTACTGGGAGACAAAGATGGGAGCAGCAGCTGTCTCAAGAGAGGGAGGTCAGAGCCGAGCTGCTGCTGGTTCAGCAATGTGCCTTTGGTTTATTCACCCTCAGTGTGGCCAGAAGAGCCCTCATACTGAGCCCTGGCACTCCCAAGAGTCAGTTCTAGCTTTAACAACGCTGTCCCTGCAGCAGAGGGCAAGTCCTGTCCTTCCCTGCCACTGTCCCTCCATCCCCCTTCATCAGCCAGGGGACATTTCCCAGTCCCAGGATGAGGTTTCCTACACGAGCCCACTCCTGCTGGCAAAATCTCATTCATTTCCATGGGAAGTTTGCCTGAATTGCCTTGTTACAATTCTGTTACAAACTGATCACCTGTCCTGACAGCTTTAGCTCAGGTCACTGGACAAGGGAGCAGAAGTTCTTGGCACTTACCTGGTGTTTTTCCAGGAGCAGTCGAGCAATGTTGACATGCCCATTCTGGATAGCATCCATAAAGGGTGTGACTCCACAATTGTCCCTGCTGTCAGGTTTGTACTGGCACCTGAGAGAGAAGGCAAAAGCCAGGACAGAGTTGGTGGCAGGTGCAAAATTATCACCATCTCAGTTGCTTTGCACTGGTGGGGCAGCAGATCATCAGTGGATAAATGGGAAGATATACAGAGCCTATCTGCACACCATGCAAACTACAATCTGAGATGCAGGCCAGCTAGGGATTTTAGGGTCAGAGATGTGGTACTCAGCCAGTGCAGCTCATTCAGGCTCTACAGATATTTTCACTTCCCCTGCTCCTCAAAGAGATGAAGCTGGAAGGACTAAGGTGCACCCAGACCTTGCAGAGGAGGAAATCTTAGCTTCACACAACAATGTCACGTACAAAATCAGTGCCCACAGGTCTCAACGAGGCTAAAGCTCCGTTGAAATGAGAGAAGAGTCAATTAAAATTGAAAGCCTGGCTCAAATCACAGGGCTGCATTTATGCTGGGCAAAGCATGAACATGAATTAACAAGGCTGGGATGAGTAAGGCTAACGGTTGCAGTGGCTGCAATGCCTGGGGAAAGCTGCTCCAGCTCTTGCAGCAGGCAGTACTATTTAGGAAGGCAACAGTATCAGGATGACTGGGCACAGGCTGGTTTAAAGCCACTTCACAGCAGTCTCCCAGGAGCTGAAGCCTGGAAATAAAGCCTGGAGAAGATGCACAAAGACCAAGCTGGGCAGAAAACTCTTTCCTTGTTATCATATGGCCACACTGGAGGCAACAGGAATGAATCAGCACAGAGGAAGAGCCGAGTTATATAACCAGGGCTTATGTCACAGCGAGGTCTGAGGCCATCTGAGCCCATCCAAAGCTGCTGTTTGCCTGCAAGGCCCAACACCAGCCGTGAAAAGCCAGGAAGAAACGGAGACAGCCTCGGGATCGCATGCAGAGCAGCTGTGCAGCTGAGCTTCCCGGATGGAATAAACGCCCTTTGTGTGCTGGTGGCTGGATGGAGGAGGGGGAGACAGGAGATGTAGCACTGGGAGGAAGCTTGCTTACCGCTCCAGGAGCAGCTCCACAGCATCAAAACAGCCGTGCATTGCTGCAAGAGAGAGAGGAAGCAAAGGGTAATTTATGTTTCCATGTCGTCGTCCGCCTACGGTGAAACATAATCAGGTTTCGGACCCTTTTGGCTTATTCATGAGGCAGGGAGGAGGTCTGAGAGGCTTCTTATTCAAAGCTTCTGCTTTTATTTTTGTAATTAAAACATTGCCTCTGGGTCTCAAACCTTCTCTTCTCCTGATCCTATAGTAAAACAGAGGAAAAGTATGCATATCAGCCCCGTTTGCTTCTACTTGCAGACTGCACGCGTGAGAGAGTACACACAATTAAGCTGACACAAAGATCTTTTCCTGCCCGGTATTCCTTAATCCCTGAAGTGAAATCTATGAGATGCAAAACCAACACAAAGAGATGGTGAAGAGCTGGATGGCATTTGCACCCTTCCTCAGCCACTCAGACCGACCATCCCTCCCATTTCATCATCTTAATGAAGCATCCTCGCCTAGACAGCATCTCCGAGGCAAAACAGAGCAGCAGTGGGGGAGGATGCAAACATCACACACTGAAATAGCCTCTTTTTTTTTTTTTTTTTTTTTTTTTTTAAATAAACTTCATATTACAGCAATGTACAGACAGCCTTAATCAGGCTTTATTTTTTTCGTCTGGGTGTATGTGTGGGTTTTTGTATTCTGGCAGGTCGTTGTGCAAAACAAATGAAATAAAGAATAAATGGTCAAGCCAAGCTCAGGGCTGCGACATCAGGCTGTTTATCCACGCCATAGAAGAGCAGCCCCCAGTGAATGTGTTAACAGCAATAACCTTCAGATGTGGCTGCACAATAGCTGCTCTTTGAAAGCCCAACCAGCACTCCCACCCTCCCTGACGTTGGCTGTGTTTTCCTGCTCCCTTCCCACACAGCAGCCCTTCACCTGGGCTGATGTAAATTCAGGCAGAATCAAGCTGTGAAAAAGATTTTTTGAAACACACCAAGCTGTCTGAAAAAAGAAAAAGCCACCCAAGCAACACAGTTATATCCTTGAACAGCAACAGAGACACGAGAAAGCTGCTGTGCTTGGATCTGCTGTAGCACTCCACTTCCTCTAATTACATCTCCCCCCCTCTCTTGCCTCAGGCTATGGATATATGAAGAAGCAACGCATGAAGAATCAGCCTAAAAAAAAAAAATAAATAAATGGCAAGGGGAGAATATTACCCACCATCTACCCAGGGATAATGGTGCCAGGAAGGCAGCTGGCCTGGTCACGGGTTAACGAGCTCATATCCACACCCAAGGATGTAAACTCATGGAGAAGGCAGCTCATCTGACATGATTTCCCCCAGCAGCTCCAGCATCGCCTCTGGCCCCTCGCCTGTGCCTTGGGAGCTGCGTCTGCATGCTGGCACCAGCACTGAGCAGTGCATGCAATGAGCAGCAGCCTCCAGCGTGCTCCTGAGTCAATGTGATGCTGGGGGCAAAGGTGGTTTAACAGCTCCAGGCTTTCCTGCTGCCCCATTGCTTTTGCAGCAGCTGCTGCTCCACTGTGGCTCAGTCTGAAGTGGATATATCAGTTGTAATGACTGGAAATCAACAAAAAACGTGTTGAAGGCTTTGCCATGGGGAAAGTCAAACATGGTGGGGTAGAGATAACTCGAGGTAGAGCACACTGCTGCTGCTTGTAGCCCCATATCCCAAGTGTTAGGAGGCAGGAAAAGATACTTCAAGTTCAAGGTGTTCTGCAGGAAATTCCTCACCTATATTATATCCATTGCTCCATCCCCATATTCTGGACATCCATCTAAAGGCTGAGAGGGGCTGTGAGCCCAGCCAACTGATGCAGGCACGAGGACAGAAGACTTGGGATTACACAGGGAGAGTAGAACACACAGATAAGCAAGGATTACCCATTTCTCACTCACGCAAGCTGCTCCTCACCACTCAGCATGAAGCATCAAACAGCACATCAGCTATTTTTCACTCTTAGGTCGAGCCCAAGGACTACGGAGCAGTCAGTGCCTGTAGGCTGGGACTGTCACTGCTGATGAGCACAGCGTGGTGGACAGGCAACTGCTGAGGGCTGAAGAAGTGATAAGAATGACAGCCAAAAGGGTGATATACCCAACAGATTAATTACAGCACAGCAGAGGACTCCTCCCTATACCTCGGGTCTTTCCGGAGAGTCAATCCCTATTATAGTCTTTGGGAAATGAATTTAGGCAGCTGTGGCTTTAAGCAGTGGCTCCCCATGCTCAGATCTCCCACGGTGGCATGGATGAGCCCCAGGAAACAAAGCCAAATCCCCACTCAGGAACACAGCACATTTCAGTTTCAGGTAAGCTGTCATCCTGCAGCCCCAAGGCTGCCCCACACCATCATTCCAAAGTGCTGTCACACATCTTTCCCTTCCCTGACCCCCTTCATCATCCCACTGCATCTCTGGAGGGCAGAGTTAATGGGATTTCTGCCCTGGAAACACAAGTGTTATCTGTATCTCTGACCTTGCACATGTCTGTGGGTAAGCAGACCTGCTACTCTGCAAGCAAAACAAGATGTGGAAGGACAAACTTAATTCTGAATTAACAGATTTTGAGGCCATCCAACTTATTAACCATGAAGGACTTAACTGAGGTACACTGTGTGGCATTCATCAGTTAGGCATCCAGTTCTTAACAACGATGGAAGGAAAGTTCAAAAGCCAGAAACCAAACACAAACTGCCTCTGGGTTGCCATTCAGATAACTGTGCCTTTCTGCCTCCTACCACGCCTACAGATAATGTCTGAAGTTCTTTAGATCAGGTCACCCCCTTTATAGGTCCCATATATCTCCCTTTTAAGCCACAGAAAAGGGTTTAAAGAGGGAATTGGGCACAGCAGACTCAGCCTCAGTGTTCTCCCAGCACAGAGTACCTATGCAGAAAGCAGTCTGTACTTCTGCCCACTCAATGCTACCTCCCTTCTTAAGAAGAGCACAAAAATAACAAAACCTGCAATGCAATTCTACTGGGTGCTGAGCCTACCAACCCTACTGCTCTTCAGGTTTACCACAAAGGCTTGATCCACTGAGCATCTGGACAAGGATGGATTGGTTTGAGAGATGCATCCCTTACAAAAACTGGTGAGACTACGAACCAAATTGGGATAAGCACACAGATAAAATTCAGTGCAATGGGAACTGAGGACCCTCCAACCTCATTAGCACTGGGGACTGGACTCTCCTGACCTGCTGTGTGCAGTGGTGTTCTCCTGATGGTGCTCTCTGTGTCCCAGCTGCTCGGGGACACAGCCAACAGGTACTGGAGGACCTGGAGATGGCCCTCCCTGCTTGCAATATGGAAGCAGTTCCACCCATCCTTGTTCTTCAGCAGCGGGTTGGCTCCGTGCTCCACGAGCTCTTTGATCACCTCCAGGTTCTGCCTGGTGCAAGCCATCATTAGGGGAGTCCTGAAAGAAAAGAGATGATTAAAAGCAGTGCTTCCTATCCTGGTCATCCTACCCCTGTCATCCAGAGGGTCAGCTGTGGTTGTAGGTAGCAAACCATGGACAACACCACTTCTCCTAGCATGAGTGCCAACAAATGCCACTCAAAAACTTCTGATGCCAAGGAATTGTTTCAGAAGGAAGACTTTCAGAGCTTTGTCCTGTTTCACGTGCCTGGGAACAACCTTTGGTACGGAGGATCATTTCTACAAGCTCCCCAGCAGAACAGCATTTTCTCCATGCCATAGTTTTAGGGCTGTCCTTTGCACAGATCGTGTGGGGTTCCTGGCCAGCAAGGTCAGCAGGTACAACCTGCACACAGACAACAGCCCACCTTGCCCTGCTTCCAATCCCACACCTACTCACAGCTGGAACCCATGCATTACAGATTAACAACTCCTGCCTGGAAAGGTTCAGCCTCTAATTTTTCCTTTTTGGATAGGATAAATTCCTCATCTCCTTCTCCATTCTCCCTTGCAAGGACCAGAGAGGTTGTAAGTTTTATAGCCGACCCTGAGAGAGCACAGAGATGGGTGTCAGCTGAGGGCTTACCCTCGAGGCAAGGCATGGGTTACTTAAGGCAGTGAACTTTCATCTCCAGCATTTGGCTCTATGTTGATGACTCATTTTACTGATCTCAGCAGCAGCGATTTGTTTTCTTTAATTACCACGTTATCTAACCAACAGGCATTGGGAATAATAAAGGTTTAACTGTTGCAAATGGGAGCCATATTCACCATTTTATTGATCCAAAAACTTCACCCCATCATCAAACTCTGGGTGCTTGCACAGACTGGATAGAAATCTTGAGCTGTCCCAGAAATGATGACCAGCTCACCAGCACCAACTGACGTGTCAGCTGAGGACAAACAGAAATACATTTCCCCATTCACAAGAACAGCATAAAAAACTCTCCCTGTTGGACAAAGCATCTAACCCACAGTGAAAGATTTGGCTTTGACACGAGGACAAATGCTTCCAGTTTTAAGGATGTGCTGAGAGGAGAGAGAAAAATCTCCACTGATGGAGATTTTTAAGAAGAGATAAATGCCTGGCATGGGTAGAGCTGAGCCTGAAGCTCATTGCTTCCTGCAGCTCTACTTCCACACAGCTCTTCAGACCAGCACATATTTTTAATGCAGATGAGACTTTGAGGGCTAGGACAAGTGCCAGGATGTATGCAGTGTCCCATATTTAATCCGTGGTGCTGTGAACCTATCACAGAAAACCAGGCTTGCACACAGTTCTGAGATCTCTGCCTTCCTCTGCTCCCCCTGATGTCAGCTTGATGCTGGCACAGCCTCTAATTAGGAGGACTGGGAAGCTGCCTTTGCTTTTGTGTTACTGCAGCTTCAAAAAGGCATCGCTCACCTTTCATTCGTGCCAGGGGGAATCTCTGCTTTCTCCTGCAAGGTGCTAGAAGGAATTCCTTCCCCAAGAGCAGAGCTTGACAGGTATGCAGCACTCTATTTGAACCAGGCCTGCTACACTCATGTGGAACAGACCTTGTTTTCTACCCCCAGTGCTCATTCACTCACCATTTGATGATATGCTTCCTACGAAGCAGGCAAAAAAATAAAAGCCCTGAAGAAACTAGCTCTTTCTTGGGTCATGATGCTGTTATTTTATCAGTAGCAAATATTACTCAAAAGTCTTTGTTTGCTAGAAGGAAACAGGAGCAAAGTTGTTCTCTCTCTCTTTTTTTTTTTTTTTTTTTTTTTTTTAAATGTTTCTGGCTTCTTATTTCAGTTCCAGAGGAAAGAGATACACTGAGTCCTATCACACAACGGAGTGAAACCACCTGAAGGAGATCAAAGCTTTTAAATTGGATCTGCTAACAAAGTACTAACTTATAACCTCCATGATGAACAGGGGGAGAACAGTGAGAGAGCTGGAATTAAATTTGGCTCCTACCCTCAGATTTGTAGAATCACAGAATATCCCAAGCTGGAAGGGACCCATAAGGACTGGTTGACAACCCTGCACATAGCAGGGTGGTTGAAACTAGATGATCATTATGGTCCTTTTCAACCCAGGCCATTCTATGATCATTGTGGATCCAACTGCTGGCTCCACACGGCACCACCCAAAATTCAAACCCTACGACTGAGAGCGTTGTCCAAATGCTTCCCAGGAACAGAATTTGTGTTGGATATTAGGAAAAAAATTCTTCACAAAAAGAGTGGTGTTAGAAGTGGCTGCCCAGGGAGGTGATGGAGTCAAAATCCCTCATGTGTTCAAGGAATGTGAAGCTGCAACACTGAGGGACATGATTAGTGGGCATGGTGAGGATGGCTTGGACTTGGTGAGGTCTTTTCCAACCTTAATAATTCTATGTGGGCTGTCATGAGTTCTCCCCCTAGTCTCCTCTTTGGGTTGAACAAACCATAGAATCACCAAGGTTGGAAAAGACCTCCAAGATCATCCAGTCCAACCACCAATATTTCCCCATTAAACAATGTCCCTCAGTACAACATCTAAACATTTCTTGAACACCTCCAGGTTTAGGGCTTCACCACCTCTCTGGGCAGCGTGTTCCAGTGCCTGACCACTCTTTTGGAGAATTATTATTTCCTAATGTCCAAGCTGAATCTCCCCTGGCACAACCTGAGGCCATTCCATCTCATCCTATCGCTAGTTCCATGGGAGAAGAGGCCAACCCCCATCTTGCCACAACCTCCCTTCAGGGAGATGCACAAAGTAATAAGGTCACCCCTGAGCTTCCTCTTCTCTAGATTAAACAATCCCAGCTCCCTCAGCTGCTCCCCATAAGACTTGTGCTCCAGATCCCTCACAGGTTTGTTGCCCTTTTCTGGACACGTTTCAAGGCCTCAATATCCTTCTTGTATTAAGGGGCCCAAAACTGAACACAGTACTCAAGGTACAGTTCCACCAGTGTTGAGTACAGGGGGATGATCACTTCCCTGCTACTGCTGGTAACATTATTTCTGATACAAGCCAGGATGCCACTGGCCTTCTTGGCCACCTGGGCACACTACTGACTCATGTTCAGCCAAGTCTTGACCAATACCCCCAGTCCATTTCCTCTACACAGTCTTCCAGCTACTCTGCCCCAAGCCCGTAGCATTGCCTGGGGTTGTTGTGGCCAAAGTGCAGGACGCAGCACTTGGTCTTGCTGAATTATCGTCAGGTGCTCCTCACACATTTTGTCCTCCAAAACCTTCCCCATCTCCGCTTTTTTTGCTCTCAGAAGGGTTTGGATAAAGGCCACCTACCAATCAGCCCTTTTCAGACAATCCACACTGGCTCCCTTGGCCAGGAGGTAGGAGACACACTCCCTGTGCCCCATGGAGGCTGCTTCGTGAAGGGGTCTCTTGTAGTCCCCATTGGCAACCTCCACATCCATGCCCAGTGTCTCCAGCAGCAGGACCAGAAGGTGGAGGTGGCCGTGGCGAGCAGCCACGTGCAGCAGTGTGTCCCCAGAGCGGTCACAGCGTAGATTGGTGGCAGCTCCATCCCTCAGTGCAGCCTCCAAAAGATTCAACTTTCCTTGGCGGGCCAAGGTCAGCAGCCTTGGCCACTCTGCCATGTTCTGTGCCTGGAAAAAGAAGAGGGGAAAGGCAAAGTTACGGCTGTTCTGAAGTGGACGTTTCTCTCCCCTCAGGAGAATCATAGAACGGCCTGGGTTGGAAGGGACCTCAAGGATCATGAAGCTCTAACCCCTCCACTGCAGGCAGGGCCACCAACCTCCACATTTCACAGCAGCCCAGGCTGCCCAGGGCCCCATCCAACCTGGCCTTGAACACCTCCAGGGACGGATGGAGCATCACAGCCTCTCTGTGCTGCTGTTCCAGCACCTCACCACTCTCAGAGCAAAGAACTTCTCCCTGACATCCAACCTAAACCTTCCCTCCCTCAACTTAAAACCATTTCCCCTTGTCTTGCTATTATCTACCCTTTCAAAGAGTTGACTCTGAATAACACTTCCCTCTTCCTCAGCGACATTGGAGGGTTCTGCAGGCTTTGCCTCAGAATAAAGAGAAACATTCTTGTTCCTTACGGAGGAAAAAAGTAAAATTTTCATTTTTTCATCACAAAAACAACAAAGAAACTTCCTTCTTCCTTGAAGGGGGAAACAGAAAACAGCAGAGATTGGCCCTTCTCTAGGAACACCATAAACTTCTTTCTTCCTCAAGAAAAGCAAAATAGATAAATAGATAGATAATAAAAAGTTTTCTTTCCCCTTCCATAGGGGAAAAAAAAATATGAAAAAGGTGAAATTTCCTTTTTTCAGGGAAAAAAAATACACACAAAAAACATGGACTTGTGTTTTCCCTCGTTTAAAAGATACAATCAGAATTCCTCGTTCCCTCAGAAAAAAAAAATAGAAGTGAAATCTCCTTTTCCCTTGGAAAAACACCCAGGAAAATCACTTTTCTCTCAAAAAAGCAAAAATAGGAAGAATGTTGTTCCCTCAGAAAAATGCACAGGAGCAGCAGAAATTTCCTTTCAGGAAGGGGAGGGGAAGAAAGGAGGGGGAAAAAGGAAAGGAGGTGAAGGGAAAAGGGGGGTGGAAATAAGAGGGGGGGAAGGAGTAGGAGGGGGCAGAAGTAGGTGGGGGGGGGGAAAGTAGAAGGGGGGGGGAAAAGAAGGGGAAAAGGAGGAAGGGATAGAACAGAGGGAAGGAGGGGGGAAAAAAGGGGGAGAAGGAGGAGGGGAAGCAGGGGGGAGGAAGGAGGGATAGCAAATATATTTTTCCTTTAGAAAATAATGTGAAGTTTCCTCTCAGAAAAAAAAAAGTGAAATTTCTTTTTTCCCTCAAAAAAAAACCAAAACAAAATAAAACAAACCCCAAATTTCCTTTTCCAAATAAAAAAGAAGTAATTAAAAGCAAACAAGCAAACAGAAATTGGCTTTTTCCCTCGTGGAAAACGAAAGAAAACGAAAGAATCGTACGTTTTATCACGC
The DNA here is from genome assembly GCF_951394365.1 of Tetrao urogallus. Taxonomy (NCBI): domain Eukaryota; kingdom Metazoa; phylum Chordata; class Aves; order Galliformes; family Phasianidae; genus Tetrao; species Tetrao urogallus. The sequence goes on from NC_136813.1 coordinate 192,600,244, forward strand.
TTTATCATATTTTATCACATTTCACCACATTTCATCGTTCCTCAGAAATCAGAACCTCCACATTACCTCAGACCCCGCCCCCCATGCTTCAGTTCCTATCCTATCTCTCCCCCCCTACCCCCCTCGCATTACCACACCGGGACAGGGCCAGCCCCTCCCTTAGGACCCACCCGCGCTCCTCCTGCGGTATGACGTCACCGTGACGCAATCAGCGGCTCCGTGACGTCACACTAACCGTGCCCCACCCCCCACCCGGAACGGGCGGTGATAAACAAACTCCGGGAACGTTCTCTTCCTCAGCTCCTCAATGGCTTCTCCCGCCCTTATCCGGCCCAATCCGGAAGTGCCTTGCTATTGGCCAGCACCGCGATGCTGAGAGCTCTCTGATTGGTCAGCGTGAGGAAGCGGGGTGTGATTGGTCGGAGGAGAGCGGAGGCGGGGCCGAGCGTGCCGGAAATGGAGTGAGTGCACTTCCCCTTAGCAACAAGGCGGGCTGCAGCCGTAGGAGGAGCGGAGCGGAGGTCCTGGTCATGGAGGGGGGTAAAGAAGGGGGGCTGCTGTGACAAATGTTAGAAGGGGGGCGAGTAGGGGAGTTGGTGGTAATTGGCAGAGCGTGGGTATTGGGAGTTTGGCAATGGGGGGGGCTGTTGGTGATAGGTTCTTTAGCAATGGGGGTGGGGGCTGAGCCACGAAGGGGACCCTCAGCAATGGGTGTTTTTTTTTTGCAATAGGAGGGCGGTTGGTCCCTAGGCAGTGGGGTAGTCCTTGGAAATAAGGGGGTATCTGGGCGATGGAGGGGTCGTTTAGGAGTAGGGGGAGGGACTTGTTAATGGGTGCCTTGGATATAGGAGGGGGGAGGGCTTGGCAATGGGTCCCATGACTATGGGGGGGGGGGGTTCTGTGGTAGTAAAGGGATCCCTTGGTAATGGGTTCTTTGGAGATGGGGAAGGTCCCTTGGCATTGGAGGATGGCCCTTAGTAGTAGGGGTTATTGGGCAGAAGAGGGGTCCCTTGACAATGTTGGCAGGGGGAGTTAGCAATTAGGAACTCCCTTGACAGTTTAGGTAAGGGTTGAGTAATAGGCAATGGATCCTTTTGCCGTAGGCAGTGACCTTGGTCATTGAAACCCCCTTGGAAATAAGGGGGTCCCTAGGCAATGGGGGGGGGGGGGGGGTATTAGCTGTAGGTAGGACACTTGGTAATGGGGGATCCCTTGGCAGGGGGTTTCTTGGCAACAGAAAGGAGTCCTTGGATATAGGAGTGCTATTGGCAATGGGTCCCATGGCCGTAAGAGGGTCCCTTGGTAAGGGGGTGTCCCTTAGAGTAGGGAGGCCCTTGATGATGGATCCTTTGGCAATGAGAGACAAGGAAGGGGGGCCCTTAGTAGTAAGGGGCCCTTAGCAGTGGTGAGGATGCTTGGGAATGGATCCCCTGGCAACAGGGGAGCCTTTGGCAATGAATCTCTTGGCAACTGAGGGGGGGTCCTTGGCAATGGGTTCATTGATAGTGGGGTGAAGGATTGGTAATGAGGCCCTTGACAATAGGGGGGCCCCCATCCCGCATCCCATCTCTCATGAGACCTTTTGCTGTCCCTGGATGAAGCTGGTTCCCCAGCTCTGCCATTCACCACGACCTCATGCTTAAGAGAACTGAGGTACTCCAACAATTGGAGCCATTTAACGTTTTCAATAACAAGTGAGAAAGGGCAACTTTTTTTTTTTTAACGTCCACCTCCTTTGCTCACAGTCTGCCTTGCTTTGCTGTTTTTCTGCCTGCCTGCCCCGTTCTGAAGAACAAGGAGCTCCACAGGCCCTCCGAGTGCTGCCCCACAGAGCTGACATGGATGAAAAAGAGGAAACGCTGCAAGCAAAATGAGCTGAGCCCTGGATCCTGCAGCCTGTTACCCTCCTGGCTGCCACTGATATGCCAGAGAAGCATATCTTCTGCAGCACGGAGTAGTGATAAGAGTGTCTTTTACTGGTAATTCTCATACCAGGAGGAAGCCCTGGTATGCCTCTGGGGTGGCTTCGGTTTCTTTGCGTGTGTCCGACGTCGGTGCGAGTTGCTTTGTTTGTATGACTTCTGCTGACTGCTCTGCTTGAAGAGGAGAGGACTTCCTGCAGATTTCCAGTAAGATTTTTCATAAAAAACAAAAACAAAACACTCTTTGGATGATTTTGTTTGGCTTCCTACCTGTCCTTCTTAGTCACTGCTTTCTGTCTCGGGCATTTGCATTGCAAATTCTCCTAATGACGCTTTGCCTTTATGCAGCTGCCTGTATTTGATTCCTCAACGTACACAGAATGTACACAGGTTCTGGTTTTACATTGCCCTGTTTTGTTCTAACTGTCAGGCACCGCAGGATGAAGACTTAGAGCCAGGTCACTGTTGCAGAGGCATCGTCCAGATGTTGCATTGCATCAAGGAGTTTTAGCATGGGGATTGGACTGGGTGGTCTTCAGAAATCCCTTCCAACTGCTGCAGTTCTGTGATTCTGAGTTGTAAAAGCTCCTCCTGGGAGCTATTCAGAGAAACTCCTGACCAGAACACTGGGGCTGCGTTGTAACGCTTCTGAAAAGAAATTTCTGTATCTCCGTGCACCAGATGACTGTTTGCTAAGTTTGCCTTTTGCTTTGTTGTTTGTTTTTGCATGTTGGCAAAGCAGTGAAGCGATTTAAGAAAATGCACCTTACAGCTGATGACTGTGAAGCTCTCAGGCAGAGCGCTGAAGGTTTATCCTCCCTGACACAGCCACTGAATCAAAGGCGAAGCAGAGGAGATGTCAACAGGGGCCTCCAACCCTCTCATAGAACAAGGAGGCAACCAAGAGGTACACAGTTTGCTTCGGAGCCTGAGGGTTTTGGGGGAGTAAAACTACAGTAGAACAAAATGGATTTGGGTCATCTATCCTTGAGCTTGTGCTCTTGGAGGGGAATGAAATGTCAGGCAAGGTGAGTTCAAATGGGACTCAGGCATCAGTAAGACTTAGTAGGATGGCTTTTTTCTTTCCCTTTTCTTAGACAGTGCCTTGTGAATGAGATATCTTTAAGCTTCACTTTCATGAGCATCCGGGAATTAAATGTGTTAAAATCAGCTTGTGATTTATTTTTTTTCCAACATTTCCTCTTAGTTAAGCATCAGGATGTGTTGCAGACCAGGAGCAGGACAGAGTGGTCCTAGTGCACTCTTGGTGCTGACAAGTTGAATCAATGGGCTTCACAGATCAGAAAAGGGAGAAGCTGGGAGCAGTCTTTTGCCAAGCTTCAGTTTTGTTTATAGTCTCCAGTGCTTTCTGACATTGCAGCCAGGAAGCGTTTGGCAGGAAATGACTGTTTATGGTCTTAAAAAGAGTCCATCTCATTTAGCCTGCAGTTGGGGCAGCCTGATACAGGCTTGGTGATCTTCTCATGGTGCAGTGCTGGAATCAAACCTTGAAGTTACTGCCGAACTCCTTGTTAGCTCAGACAGTAGCAGTGTACTTTGTGCTGTTCCTCTTGACTTCACTGATACTTTTCCTTTTTCCTTAGCCCAAGGGCAGCAGAAGAACATCATGGATTACTTTAAGATCTCTCAGACACAGCAGGCAGTTGCTGGTAGGACAAAAAACATAAGCATCAAGGAAGAATTGCTGGATCCTTTCTTTGCTGAAGATGATGAAAGTAACATCTCCAATGTGATGGAGACAAGTGGTGACTCCTCCTCATTTCTGGAGGATGAGTGCATGGAAAACTCAAGAAAACGGCCTCTGTCTTCCACAGCTCCAAGCAGACTTCAGATAGAGAATGATTTGTGGGGTGAGCCTGAGAAGAAGGCAGTGGTGGTTCATCCTGAGCTCAGTCAAATCAAGCAAGAACTTGATGATGAAATAGAGATCGAACCAGTCCCTGATGCACACTATGGGCTCCTGGGGACTCGCAACTGGGAAATACCTCAGGGAAGCATTGAAGATTTGCCTGATGAAGTCTTGAGGATCATCTTTGCTTTCCTACCAGTGACTGATCTGTATCAAAGCCTGAGCCTGGTGTGCCACCGCTGGAGGATTATTGTTAGTGACCCAAGGGTAAGGACTGCTGTGACATCGATTCGAGCCTGGCCTTTCTCTTACTGCCCTGCTCTTTCTCAGTCTTGTGGTTGCTGTATCCCTGTCTTTCTTTGTACCTTTAAATCCCTTGATTATTCCCTAGTCCTTTCTTACTAGATATTTTTGGCATTCATGACCATAGTGGATACCTCCTCAGATGACAGCTTCAATACCAGGGTCACTTTACTTGAGCATTCTTCCCATACATGGAAAGAACATCCTGTAACACTCCACCAAATTTCCTTTCACTCCTTTCCTTGCACTGTGTCTTTTTTTCCCCCCAGCTGTGATCATGCAGGAAATCCAGGTGCTGGACTGGGCCTTATTCTTTTACAGCCAGTGTGCATCACTGTGTGCACGTCTGCCTGCATGTGGTGTCTGCTGTAGGTCAGTTTTAAGAGAAGGACCTTTAATTCTGTTTTTACAGAGCTTCATTCACCTATGGTCAAGGCCCTCGCATTGCAAACAGTTGTAAACCTGGTGTTGATCAACTTTTGCCCAGTCTAAGGAGCAAGATGTGGGAGGGCAGGGCTTCATAAGCACACAGATTTAAAGCACTCGGATCCCTCTCTGAGCAGATCTGTACAATAGAGCTGAAAACATACTCATTCCTTTAACACTTGGACACTTGAAGCCACACCAATGTCTCCCTGTTCCCATCACTCTAGAAAAAACAGCCTTTTGTTGGCAGGCTATGAGGAACAAGTCTTTCTTTCTCCCCTTTTTTTTTTTTTTCTCTGTCTCGTGCTAGATACCTGTTTCCATCAAGCTCCAGGGACTGTTTGAACTCCATGTCTTCTTTGGAAGTCATGTTGATTAGCTTATTGCCAGTAAAAGCCTATTGTCCTGCCCTTTGAGATGAAAGCTGGTGGTGTATGTTTCACATTCCAGTTCATCCCGTGGAAAAAGCTGTACCATCAGTACTTGGTGAAGGAAGACATGGCTCTGCGCAGGGTTGAACAGATCTTGCAGGATTTTGCCATAACAGATCAACGTAAAGAATGTATCTTGGGGCTCATCAGGTGAGTCTGCTTCAGCATTTTGTAGCTGTATATCCTCAGGCCTGCATTGCTTTGGGTCTTCTCCCATTTTATCCTGGTGAACTGCCAGGAGATAAATGGTGCTGCTTCCTGCAGGGTGACCACGCTGGAATGAGTGAGACTCTAATTATAATCATCCCTTTCAGCATCCTTTCCACTTACATTTTGTGATCTGTCATTTCATCACTTCTTTTTCATCTCCTGATCAGCCAAGGTCTCAACGAGGCTCAGCATATCTTTGCTTCAGCTAAAATGCAAGTATTTCATGGAGACTGTGAGATTTGTGCTCCTTTTCCTGGTCCCTCCCATCTACTGAGAGTTGTGTTTTTTTTCTTGGAGCACTACAGACTGTCTGCCAGGGCTCAGCAGTAAGCCCAACTTGAGTCCTTGATACAAACAAGTGTTCTGTTCAGATATCTGTAGACTAGAGAACAATTTTGTATGGCAGTTAAACGGTACAAGAAGAGTCAAATTGGATTAAGAGCAGCATGAATCTGTCTTCTGGAAGGAGAGTTTGAGACAGTGAGAAGGAACTTGCAGACTAGCAGCTGGCTGCAGTGAGGTATTTACATACACATCCATGTAACAGAACTGTTAAGTGCTTGGCTACATGACTTTAGGCACAAAAACAGGCTGCAAATACAAGTTTCTTAGCTGTAGGCGTCTCTGTTCGTTGCAGAGGAGTTGGACTAGGTGACCTTTAAAGGTCCCTTCCAACTCAACCAGTTCTATGATTCTATGATTCATTCAAATCCTGCGTCATTTGATGCCCAGGGGTATCCAAAGTGATAGCAGTTATTCCTCAGGACCTATAGCATATCATCTTGGTCTGTGAGACAGCACAAGATGCTAAATGGCACTCAGCAGCTTTGTTTAGGGAGTTGGGCTTAACCCTGGCATTGAAGGAAAGTGAAAATGAAGCTCCTGGACTGCAGACTTTGGACTCTTCAAAGATCTGCTTGAAAGAGCCCATAAGATAAGGCCCTAGAAGGAGGAAGGTCCCAGGAAAGCTGGTTAATATTCAAGGACAGCCTCCTCCAAGCTCCATAGTTGTCCATTCCAATGGATAGGAAGACATGCACAAATGCCAGGAAGCATACATGGATTAACAAGTAGCTCCTGGCCACATACAAACATAAGAAGAAGAAATGCACAGAACATGGAAGCAGGGCTGAGTAGCGTGGGAGGAACAGAGAGATGTTATCCAAGCTTCCAGAGTGAGATTAGGAAAGCCAAAGCCCAGCTGTAATTGAAGCTGGTCAGAGATGTCAAAGACAACAAGGATTTCTGTGAGTATGTTGGTGGCAGAATAAAGAGTGGGGAAAACACAAGCTCACTGCTGAATGAGATGGGGAAGCTGGTGATGAGGAGCTTGATGATCCTTGAGGTCCCTTCCAACCCAAGCCATTCTATGATTCTATGATTTTCAGGCATGATGAACAAGAAGGTCTTCAGGAGTAGTCTGCATGGATTCACCAAGGGACGTGGGTGCTTCTTGATGTGCTTACTTGATAGGACTTATTTACAAATGCTTCTGTTCCCCTTCCATGCAGGTGTGTCTCTGCCATTCCCACCAGCAGGCACGTAGATCCCAGGGCAGTCCTCCGGTGTTTGAAGTGTCACCACCTCTTCTCAAGGGCTGAAGTCTGCATCACAAGCAAACTGCCAGACTTACAAAGCAAGACAGGGGTAGGTTCAATGGTCATTCCTCTCCTTCACCCCACGGTTGTTGGTGCTTTAAGGTTAGATCTGCCCTCCCACATCTAGAAGTTTTCCTTTTGAAGCTTTACTCTGTACTGTTCAGGGGGATGGAATAGAATTTAGCTGTTCGTTGTGGCATTAGGGTTGTTTCACTCTGACTAAAAACTCAAAGCTTTTTGCTCAGTCTTCCTTCTTGTTCCCAGCCTGAGAAAATGTGGGCCATCATCACAGCAATGGTGCTTTTCTCTGATGGTGTCCATGACATCCAAAAACTGATGGCATGCCTGCAGAGACCCTGCTCTTCCCTCTCCTTTGTGGATGTGACTGAGACACTTTACTGCATTGCCACACTGCTGTATGCCATGAGGGAGAAGAACATCGCCATCACTAACAGGTAAGGGACGGAGAAATGCCTCTTTCAAGATGAGGCAATATGTGATGTACAGATCAGTGCTCGTGGGCAGTTCTGTTCTGTTGGCTGGGGCTCTGCAGTTCCTTGGTGCGTGCAGTTTCTCAGGAACACTGAGGATGAAGTAAGGATTAAGAACACACGTTCATATAGGAAGACTGGCAAGGAGCTGCACTGGAAAACAAATCAGTAGCCAGAAAAGAGGACAGTTTTGTAAGCTGCTATCTGCAAGGCTGAACACAGAAGATTTCATCCTTTTTTTTTTTTTTTTTTTTTTTAATTCAACCGTGGGCCATATGCTCATGCTACCAACCAGGAAAGTCAAGGTGCTCATTTGGCCTGTCAGTGACAGCTAATTGCTGGCTAAGATAATTAACTTGAGTAAAAGTCTGCTGAAGATGTGGCAGGCAGAGGGTGTCATTCACATGTGGTCAGAGTCACCCTTGTCCCATCTCCTTGGAGCACATGAGCAGAAATATGAATGACCACCTCTCTTCTGCCACTGTCTCTTCAAACCACACAAGGTTTATGATTTAGCTCAGAGGGATTTAAATAGCCTCCTAGGAACTGTCTTGTTTTGATATCTTGACCTATTTGAAGCTCCTAGAACAGCCAGTGAGTCTGAGAATTCAGTTAATTTAAAGCCATGGAGTTGCTTTGCTCCTCCCTTTGCACTAACAAAGCATTGTGAGGCACTGTGAGGGCTAACACACTTGTGTGACATGACTTTAAGGCAGTTTCTGGAACTGATTGACTTCACCCAACCTAACCCCAGATTCTGTCTCAATCTGCCCCACACTCTGTTACTGGTAGCGGTTTGGGAGAACACAAGGATCCTGTGGACTCTGATCCCAGGTCATGTTTGCATGGCAGGCACAAAATGTGCAAACCCAAAGCAGAAATAGAGCAGAGGCCACAAACAGAGCTGCCCCTGTGGTGCCTTTGTGGTCACTTTTCAAGGTATAATGAGCTGCACTTTGAAATACCAATATTGCCCCTACAACTCGCAAAGCATTCAAGATGTTGCTGTCTTCCAGGTGGCTGCAGAAGTTTCATCTGTAACTGATGATTCCTTAATGATAGATTCCCTCTTTTCCTTCCTGCCAGGATCCATTACAATATTTTCTACTGCCTGTATCTGATGGAAAATGCTTCTGTGACTGCACCACAGATGGTAGAAGAGGGGACGCCGTCTTCACAATGCAGGCAGGATTTCTGGTCCAGGTAACGACACTACAGGTGATCCAGGCAGTGTGCAGTGAGCCCTGGATGCAGAACAAACATCTCATAGCAAAGCCTGGTTGACAAGACTGCAAGATTCATAAGGATTACCACGGGACCTTGTTCTGCTTCTTGCCACCTTCTGCCTGAATTCTTAGGGGAAAGCCTTAAATCTGTGAAGATTAACTGAATTTAGAGGTCTTTGTTCTGCGTGTTGGCAGAACACAGTGATGGCTACTGAAATACTGCAGAGCCTAAATCACTGCTAAATATACTTCCAAATCAGTGCTCTCCCTGTGGATAAGATGCTTTGGAAAGAGGGAAGAGTGCTGCTTTAATTTTAACAGTCAGTTCCACTAGAAATGCAAGTTGCAGCCATCCAAAATGAGGGCTGGCATGCTGGTAATTATACTGTAGTGCAAGTGACATGGAGGTTCACCTATAAATACAACTGCAGGGCATTGATTCAGCTCCTCTTTTCTGAATCCTGTTTGGTGACTGTTACATATTAACTGTTATACATACAGTTGCTGTGAATTGTCACTAGATGGTAGCTTGCTTCCTAGAAAGGAAGGGCATTTAAGGGTGAAATACTTTTGTGGCCTTTAGAGAGCTAGGCTTGATTCCCCTTCTGTTGGACTGAGTCACTTAGCCTCCTTGTCCTCATCCACAGTAATGCTTTCATCCTTCACAGAGGTCTAGAAAAGGTAAATCCAATAAAATCATTCGTGATCTGTTGTATGACAGTGATGGAGACCATAATGGAAACAAAATTGAAGGCAAACAAGTGATGGGTTTAATTGCTTCATGGTTTGCCAGACCTTTTGTTCTATTCCTTCCTTTTCAAGCTTATTTTTTTTTCTAAGCAGAAATTTGCTTCTTTAATAGAAAATAAATCCTGAAAGCAGCCAGGTGCTGAAATGTCAAGGATATCTGGAGAAGCCTTTATACCTTTCCACATCCTGTGGGGGAGCAGAGCTGGTTCATGCTGTGGGCTGATGACAAATTTCAGACCTTTATGAATAAAACTACTGCACTCCAGCAGGAAGTGCTGAATGCCTTTCTGAACATTAATCACAGCTCTCAGCTTCCACGTGAGGCAGAGATCCTTGATGTCCTGCACTGAGGAATCTGAGAGCAATTTAAGATACGTGCTCTCAGAAGCAAGAAAACACCTCGAACTCTAAGATGCTGTTTGCTTTCAATGAGCCTAAGCCAAGAAAGCATGGCTGAGTGCCTTTGAGAGGATCTTTTCCTATACAACCTTTTGCAAAGTTTACTTTTTGTTTTTCCTCTTTCCAGTCTTATTATTCTCTGGAAGGTACTGCCTTTTTTGCACAATTAGCTTCTCCCAGTGCCAACCTCCTGCTTATGGGATGAGATAAATCATTTGTAGGTTTCCTTCTGCTATTAGATTTATTTATGTGGGAGAATGTTTATTCTTAATTCCTTTTACTTATTTAGGGTTTTTTTTTTTTCTTTTTTTAGTAGTTTGTCTGAAGTGAAACTGACCCATGAGCAGCAAAGGATTTTGAATCACAAAATTGAGCGTGGCCAAATAGTGAAAATTATGGCATTTGCAGGTAAGAGCAGCAACACAAACCAAGAGATTTTGTGCTCTCGCTCTCTGTACTGCAAAGGAACATTGTATAAAACCAAGAAAGCATATTTAAGAGGTGAGGGAAAAGTAAATTATCTCCTTTCACCTGCAGAGGATTTTCCTTTATGGAGGCTCAGAGGCAATGGATGCTGTGCTGAGCAGTCTGGTGGTGGTTTCCTGTGTCTCTACAAAATCACTGTGTCCAGATGACAAGAATGGGGATGTTCACAAACTCTTAACAGGTTACATGTAACCACAAACAGAGTGGAAAAAGAGCCTAACTTGTTACCCTTCTCCAAATGTGTGGATGAGAATCGTTGCCAAAGCATTTGTTAAATTAATGTAATGATGCTGTGGTAGAAAAGCTTCATCTTTCTGCATCTGTGTTGCATGTAGAAGGTCTTGGAAGCCTCAGACTTTTCTCTAGGGCATTCAGCAGAGTATCAGTGTCACATTCACATGCAAAACATGGATGAAATATGCTTTGGTACCGTTCCTTTCATGTTCTGGGCTGCATCACTTATAGGAACTCATGAATCATTCAGAAGAGCAATTCTGATGTTTCATTTGCCAAGCTGCCTCTCAAGGGAGCCAGTACCTCCATGTGTGATCTGGCTTCAAGAACATTGGAAAGCCAAAGTGATTATATTTCAGAGCTTTTGGGCTGCAGAGTGTAATTTTTCAAAGCTACTCCGCTCTGTGGCTTCTGATTTCACTCAAGTCAGTGTATAAATCCCCATTAGCTGCAAATAGTCCTACTGTGTGGTTAGTAAAGGATGGTAATCATGGAGCCATAAAATGGCCTGGGTTGGAAGGGACCTCAAGGATCGTGAAGCTCGAACCACCCCGCCACAGGCAGAGCCACCAACCTCCCCATTTCATAGCAGCCCAGGCTGCCCAGGGCCCCATCCAACCTGGCCTTGACCACCTCCAGGGATGGTTGGGGCATCCACATCCACTCTGGGCAGCTGTTCCAGCACCTCACTACTCTCTCTGTAAAGAACTTCCCCCTGACATCCAACCTCAATCTTCCCTCCATCAACTTAAAGCCAGTTCCCCTTGTCCTGTTATTATCTACCCTATACTATCTACTCTGTAATGCTAACAGAAGGTGTGCAGGTTCATTCATTCTTGACAATAGATAATTTTTGGGTGACTCTGTTCTTCAGGTACAGGAAAGACCTCAACGTTGGTGAAGTACGCAGAGAAGTTTGCTGACCTCAGTTTCCTGTATGTGACGTTTAATAAAGCTGTTGCAGAGAGGGGCAGGCTGGTCTTCCCCAGGAATGTTACATGCAAGACTTTTCACTCTTTAGCATTTGGAAGCGTTGGCAAACAGTGAGTGGGACTTTTTGATTCCCTATGGGAGAAGGGAAGAGGAGGCAGGAAAGGAAGATCTGAACTCAAAAAGGCTAAAATTATAGAGACAGTTGATTTCTTTCATCTGCTTCAAGTCAGTCTGATTCATAGAATCATGGAATGACCTGTGTTGAAAAGGACCACAATGATCATCCAGTTTCAACCCCCTGCTTTATGCAGGGTTGCCAACCACCAGACCAGGCTGCCCAGAGCCACATCCAGCCTGGCCTTGAATGCCTCCAGGGATGGGGCATCCACAAACTCATTGGGCAGCCTGATCCAATGTGTCACCACCCCTCTGAGTGAAAATAAACTGTGATTTACTGTGTCCATAGTCTTTCAGGTTGGGTGGGTCAGTGGCATTAGCACCCATGTGTGCCTGTCAGTCCTTTAGCTGTTTCAAGGTTGTTCATCCTGTTTATGTTTGTAGCCAAGGAGCACTTCACAGGGAGATAGAAAGCTACTGAGAATGGATTTTCCCTCTTTCTGGCTTAATTTGCTCACTTTGCACTTCAGTGGCTCTAAACTTTGCTTTCCTTTAGCAGAGGAGGGTTTTTCATAGCCTGAGTTGTACTAATAGTTCAGTTTCCACCATTACCAGCGATTATGTTGGCACATCTACACTGCAGACAGAAGGGAAAATGAGCCATGACACAGAAAAGGAGGGGAATCCTCTTTGTTGTTCTGAGAATGCTCTGTAGTTGCAAGAGTAAATGATGGGAATACCTCTCTGCCTTATGATTCTATCTATAAAAATATGTAAAATGAATGAGTCTGTGGCTCCATCAGGAGTATAGTGAGGACAAGTAGGCACAGGTTTTTAAGGTGTTCTGCTACCAGGTCAAAATAGGGTACATTAAACAGCTTCTGTGAGCGTTAGTGTGCATCATGGGCTAGCTTCTGCAGTGAGATTTTGGTGTGTGTTTCAACATCTCTTAATTTTTATGGCACAGATATAAAGAGAAAGGCAAACTGAACTTCTCGAAGCTCTCGGCGTACTCTGTGAGTTTTCTCATCCAGAACCGTGAGGGACAATCTATGTTCATCAGAGGGAAAACAGTCTCACAGACCCTTGAAAACTTTTTTGCCTCTTCAGATGAAGAGATATGTGAAGAGCACACACCTATTTGGTTCAAAAACACCCATGGAGAGAGAAAACTTGTCAGCCCAGAAGAAAAGAGAGTGAGTACCTGCGTCGAAAGAAGAGTTGGGCTGCAAGGTTTAGAATCATAGAATGACCTGTGTTGAAAACGACCACAATGATCATCCAGTTTCAACCCCCCTGCTGTGTGCAGGGTCGCCAACCACCAGACCAGGCTGCCCAGAGCCACATCCAGCCTGGCCTTGAATGCCTCCAGGGATGGGGCATCCACAGCCTCCTTGGGCAGCCTGATCCAGTGTGTCACCACTCCCTGTGTGAAAAACTTCTTCCTACTATCTAACCTAAAGTTAGATTTTAGTTAGGTTTTAGTTTAAAACCATTCCCCCTTGCATATTTCTGCAAGAGCTGTAGACTGTGGGCTGTAGTCATCCCATATTTCATTGTTCACAAGCTTTCATGCTTCAGAACTGACTGTCAAAAAATGTTTTTCCTCTGGTGCCAAATCCAAGGGAACTGGATTCTGATCGCTTGCACAGCTGGTATCTAGAGAGTAGATTGACATCTCTTGCTGCTCACTGCAAATGTCTCTTCCCTACAAGGCAGAATGAAAAAAGATTGGCATGCATTTGTATCAGTGCCTGAGCAGTGGTGTGATATTATGTGTGAACACAAGAAATGTTTCATTTGTCATTTTGATAAGTAAAACCAAACCCAAACATTCTAATCTGGACTATGAACGTATGTCAACAACTCTTAAAGGTCTGACATTGCAGACAATGGGCTGGAGTTGTGAAGATAAAGCTTTCTGCTGTGCATTGATCGTTTGTGATCAGGTCCAGCCCAGATGGCAGAATTCCAATCTGCAGTTCAGTTCAGAAGTTTTCTGGGAAGAGGAAAGGAATTTAGAAGGAAATACTGCAAGCTCGTGATTGGCTTTTACCAGCCACTCTACTATTTCCAGTTTTGCTGTGCCTGGACTTTTTTTCTGCTCAAAACAACCTCTCCACACCCTTCTGTTTTCTTTTTTTAGATCAATGTGGAAGAAGCAAAAGAGATATGGTACAACATGAAGAAGCTGGATGGAGATGTAGAGAGGAAATACAAGATCACTTGTGATGGTAAGAGCATATAGATGTCAAATAGCCTTCAGGTAGTGAGCAGTCATGCAACTACCAAGCAAATGGTAGGGCTAGAAGCTGCTATTCTTAAGATATCAAGACAAGCAAATGACCCTCTCTCTTTTCCTCAGGGTATTTGAAACTCTGGCAGCTCAGTAAGCCTCAGCTTTCGGGATATGATGCCATTTTTGTTGATGAAGCACAGGACTGCACGCCAGGTAAGTGGGAAAATGTCTGCAGCCTTCCTAGGTTAACCTTCCTGTTGGCTTTCTTTGCCAGGGTATATGAGGAGTAGCTCCCTGCTGCAAAGCATGTTGAGTAGGTTCTCTAAGGAGATCAAAGCAGACTGAATTGTGTGCTGAAGAACACAGGAAGAGGGGCAGAAGATGGCTTTGTCTTTTCAGCAGCTGTTAAATCAGCTCAAAGGCTTCATCAGACCACCTCCCACTTGTATTCTTTGGAGACCTGAACCTGGAGGTTTTAGCTTTGCCTAGGAGTGAATAATGAATGCGTGGAGAGCTTAAGGATGAGAATTAAGCAACAGACTAATATGGGTGCTACTGTTGTGGGTGTATACTACAGGCTACACGATGAGGAGGTGGAAGTTGGTGAGGCCTTCTGCAGACAGCTGGAAGTAGCTTCATGATCCCAGGCACTGGTTCTTCTGGGGGGCTCCAATCATCCTGGTATTTGTTGGATGAGCAAAACTGCCAGGCACGCGCAGTCCAGGAGGTTCCAGCAATGCGTGGAAGACAGCGTTCTAATGCAAGTGGTGGAGGAACCAACAAGAAGATGTGCTGCTGGAACTTGTTCTTACCAACTGGGAAGAGCTGATTGGAGATGAGAAGGCTGGGGGCAGCCTTAAATGCAGCAACTATGAGATAGTGGAGTTCAGGTTCTTAGATGGAAGAAACAAGTAAGTAGGATTACAACCCTTGACTTCAGAAGAGCCAACTTTGACCTCTTCAAGGATCTGCTTGGAGGTATCCCATGGGCTACAGAACTGGAAGTTAAGGGGACACAAAAGTGTTGGCTGACATTCAGGCACCACTTTTTCCAAGCTCAAGACCAGTTCATCCCTGAGAGTAAGAAATAGGGAAAAGGTGTCAGGAGAAATGCCTGGACGTGCAAGGAGATCATGGAAGAACTCAGCTGAAGAAGAAAGTCTACAGGATGTGGAAAATCGGTCTGGCCACTTGTGAGCAATATAGGAACACTGTCAGAGCATGCAGGAACGTAGCAAGGAAGGCTGAGACCCACTTGGAATTAAATCTTTGTGATGGAACAGCTTATTCTGGATGTCATCTCCAAGCAAGTGGAAGGGAAGGTTATCAGGAGTAGTTAACATGGATTCACCAAGGGGAAATCAATGCTCAACTAACCTGGCAGTGTAGAGAACCTGCTGTCACAGGACTGGACTATTTCCAGAGGTCCCTTCCAATCCCTATCCAGGTCAACGAGGCTGGGTGGTGGATTTGTGCTGGGCTCACACATGTGGGATTCAGACAATGTGCAGTCCCAGTCCAGGAAAAAACTCTCAGGCTAAAATAGTGGGAGGTTGCTTATAGAGTTCTCAGTGAGCTGCACTCTTCTCGTTGCTCTTCCATGACTTGCTTTCTTCTGTAGCTGTGTTAACCCTTTCTTAAGTACCATAAGTTGTCAGGAAAGAGATCTACAGGCACAAAATAACACAAATTTCACTTTGACTTTGTTAGCAGGCCCTCTTCTAATGCTCTTGTTTTTTCTGCAGCCATTGTGGATATTGTGCTGTCACAGACATGTGGTGTCATCCTCGTAGGAGACCCCCATCAGCAGATTTATTCCTTCCGAGGTGCTGTCAATACCCTCTATACAGTGCCTCATACCCATATCTACTATTTGACCCAGGTAAGAGCCTATGTTCATGGAATCACTAACAACCCATCACTACTGTGCTCACAAAGCCATGACGAGGGTCTGCTTTGGGTGGATCACAAATAGGGTGGAAAATGTCCTTCAGAAGGTGTCTAGCAGGCCTCTCAAGTTCATGGTCATGGAGTATTTGCCTTGCCTGGATTAGTGGTGTGATCTTCAAACTCCACACCCATCGTGCCTCTTACTGGAGTGATCTTGTGGCTTGAAAAATTGGCAGTGGAGTGTAGACCTTAGTGAATGGCCCATTTTGAGGACATCTTCTCTTTTTGTTTGAGTTCTCAGCTCCTTTTGAGTGTGCAGGGGTAGATACCCTCCTTGCTTGTACTATTTGTCCATGATATCTCCTGCCCTGTTCACCTACCAAGGGCTTGAGTTTCATAAGCAGCATCAGCCAATCTGAGTTTACCCCCAAAGAGATCTCCCTCTTTCATTCTGTACACATGATGTTTGCATTTCCAGGCTGGGTTATCTAATCTGTTGCTGTTCTAACAGAAAGCTCTCCCTGTTTCATTTTTTGGCCTCTTTAGCCATGTGGCTACATAGTTTTCACAGCTAATGTAAAGGAGGCACCTTTAGGACTCTTTGCAGAATAAATCAGCTTAAACCAACAAGACAGGTTCTACTGCAGCCAGTTCCTAAGCCAGAACTGCCATAAAAAAGCCTGTCCATGCAAGCTGCCTTTTCTTTCTTGCACCTTGCCAAGGGGCAGCAAGCAGGGACAATTACATAGGAGCAGAGGCTCTTGTCCCTGCCCACAGGACAGCTATGACATATCCCTACTGGGAAAGAGTCTTATTGAAGTTGAGAGGCTGAAAACCATCTTTTGCCCCTATATGATAGTCTTATCTCACAGCACAGTTCCTATTACCTTAGCTGGAAAAGTGATTTCTTGGAATAATTTGAGGGGATTTGGGTGCTTTTTCTAAGAGAAATGTTGTCCAGAAGTTTGGTGAGAGCTGTATGCTCCATGTATAGTAATGCTGTTGTAGGTTATTACAACATCTTTTCATGCTATTTCCTTCACTTTTCCATATAGAGTTTCAGATTTGGTCCTGAAATAGCTTATGTTGGAGCAACCATTCTGGATGTCTGCAAGGGCATCAGGAATAGGACATTAGTGGGTGGAAACCAAAAGGGTAAGTTGTGTCCTTGCACCACACAGTTCTGTTCAGTGCCCAGGAGTAGCAGACCTGCATCCCTGGAGGCATTCAAGGCCAGGCTGGATGTGGCTCTGGACAGCCTGGTCTGGTGGTTGGCAACCCTGCACACAGCAGGGGGGTTGAAACTGGATGATCACTGTGGTCCTTTTCAACCCAGGCCATTCTATGATTCTGTGATAATAAACAAAACATCTCTGGATTAATCCTGATTTATGAGGATCTTTGTTTTTCAGATACCCACTAACTGGCAGTGTCTTTGTGCAGGTGATATCAGAGGCAACATGGAAGGGAAGATAACAATGCTGTCACGAAGCAATTTCACTGTGTTTGAGGACGCTGCAAAGCTTGCTGGAAGAGAGAGGCAGATTAAAATACACATCATTGGGGTAAGGGAAAATTGCCAACACATCTTGCACATCCCCAAGCCTGTCAGCACCTGTAGCAACAGCAACACCTTGAAATAGCTGTGGTTGATCTTCTGAGTGTAAGCAGCTCCTGTGTGTGCATGTCTGCAGAAATTCATGTGTGAACTGCAGGGACATTTGAGTGCTGCACATTTCAGAAGCCTCAGAAGAGTCGTTCATCTTCACGCTCCGAAACACAGGGAGCTGTGATTTAATTTGAGATGTTCTTCTGCACCTAGAGATGCAAAATAAACTCTGGGCAGCACCTTTACTTGTATTTATTAAGCCAAATAGTTGTAGTTTTTTGGTTTGTTTTTTTTTTTCATTGTAGGGACTTGTGCGTTTTGGCCTGAGCAAAATTTATGATATTTGGAAGCTCAGTCAACCTGCAGACGAACGGGCGAAAGGTGAGTACATAGAATCACAGACAGTGTATCCTCACCCTTCTGTCTGTCAGCTTCCCTACAACAGCACTGGTGTTTCTCTATTTGCTGGGGTGATGGAAGGCTTCTAGGTGTTTTATTTTATATTTCCTCGTGCAGTGGTCTGTGGCAAACTGACTTCCTACAGAATCTGTGGGGTCTGTTAGGGAGCCCTCCACAGCAATGCCTTCTGCAATGCCTTGTCTGGACTCCAAGAGACCAATTAACTGATATAAGCAAGTACTTTAGGATGTTTTCCCTTTGATTTGATTCTGTTTTTCAGTCCTATTTTGGGATTCATAGAACAGTGGAATATCCTAAGTTGGAAAGGACCCATAAGGATCATTGAGCCCATTCGTTTTTGTTGTTGTTGGGTTTTGCTGTTGTTGTTTTAAATTCTCATTTGTTGTATCCTCTATCACAATTCTTTTTCTCTGTTGGCGTCGTGTAGGAAATGAGTCATTTCTTTCAAATCTGCAGAATTTCACATGCATTGTTGGCAGAAATTCATGTGCAGAATTGGCAGAAATTTGTATGCATTGTTATACAGCATAGAGAAGCAAACGATTACTGCTGCAAATGATTGTAGGCATGTTATTACCGATCATTGGAACATGAGTTACTGGGAAAACTCCTTGCTGTGTGGGTACAAGGAGGGAATAATGCAGGTTGGAAGGGCCCTGGGGCTGTCCCTGAGTTCCTACTCCAGGCTCTGAAGTTCCATTAGAACGTTTTCAGATTGCTCAGAACCTTTTCCCCTTGATTTACAAATTACCCCAGGGATGAAAGGTTTGCAGCCTTTTTAGGAAACTCCTGAGCAACAGAAATGAGTGAGCTCGTGAATGTTTTCCTGTTGCTCCTTCCTCAAATCCTTCAGCTTCTATAATCTTTACTGGCCCTTTCAACCCAACCTCTTCTATGATCCTATGGTCTTCTAACCCAACCTCTTCTATGGTTCTGTGGTCCTTAAGGTCTCTTCCAACCTAAGCCACTCTAGAATTCTGTGATCTTTAAGATCCCTTCTAACCCATTCTATGCTCTTTATGGTCCCTTCCAACCCAACCTCTTCTACGATTCTGTGATCATTGAGGTCCTTTCCAACTGAAGCCATTGTATGATCACAGCAGTGACAGAGCAAGGAGTGTATCCCAAGCCCTTGCATCCCACAGCAGCAGTCCATGCACTGGTGCACACTCACCTTCTCTAATATTTACTCTGAGATTTGATGAGAAACAAAAAAAAACCCACAAAAACCACCCCAATCTGTGCCTGTTAAATAGACACGTATCTGTTACTTTTCCTTCAGCAAACCTTGTGATAAACGACTCCTTTATCAAGAGATGGGAAGAAAACGAGGGCTTCATTGGTTTGAAGAATTATGCAACGCGCGTTGATGACAAAGAGCTGGAAATGAAGATTAGGATAGTGGAGAAGTTCAAAGAGCGGGTCCCCGAGTTGGTGCGGAAGATCGAGAGCAGCCATGTGTTGCAAGAAGCTATGGCAGGTGAAGCCAAGCTGTGTCACAAAGAAACAAGTTCAGGGCTTTTCTCAGCACAGCTTCAGTGCTGAATCCACCTTGTTCTGCAAAAAGGTTGGAGGAAGCTGGTCTTTTTTGGGAGAAAGAAAGTAAGACAGTAAGGTGTATCTGAGTTTCCAGGTGTTCAGGACGATGAGCCTGCCATCAAAAGGCTGCTTAATGTGGCTTTGCTAGTGGCAAATAAAGCTCTGGGTGCAATACAGATGGAAAGCTCTAGGACTTTGTTCTGCTTTTTTGTGCTTGCTGTTGCATTTTCCCTTCAGCTTTCTGGATTTTTGAGATGGGCAACAAAGCAATGATAATTCACCAAATGAAGTGTGTTCCTGCTTGGGAGTTGGGACTGGGGCTCAGGCTGCTGATAGCCAGACATCACCCTTGGCTGGGAAGTTGCCTGTAGCAATCTACAATCCTATTAGCAGTGCTGTGCTCCCAGTTTGTGTTTGGGGAGAGGCGAAATGCATGTGGAATCATTGTGAAATTAAAAATATAAATCACTGCAGCAACATGGATAACTTTTTTTTTTTCTTTTTTTTTTTTTTCTTTTTTTTTATTATGTGCTCTGGTTACAGATTACCTACTAGGCACCGTCCACCAAGCCAAGGGCCTGGAGTTTGACACAGTGCTGGTTGCAGATGACTTTGTGGATGTACCGTGTCCCAGAGACAATAACCAGGGAAGACCTCAATTCATTATTGGTAAGGGAATACCTGTGTGTGGCACCCATCCTGACCTGAAAATGGAGAAACAAAGCATGATGCTGGTGCTTATCTTGCAAGCTTGTGGTGTTCTAGAAATCATTTGATCTTGTAGTTCTCTGGCAACACAGAGAGGCCATGCTTGGGAAAGACACTGCTGTGAGCCGTGTAACACCTTCCTGGTCTTGCTGTGCTGTTCTAACAAGTCACAGAATCACGTTGTTCTCTGACAGTAGGAGAACACCAAGCTTAAGTCCAACACCAACTTATCTCCACCATGCCCACTAACCAATGTTCCTCAGTGCTAATTCTCCACATTTCTTGAACACCTCCAGGGACAGCGACTCCACCACCTCCTTGGGCAGCCTATTCCAATGCATTACCACTGTGCTGCAGGACTTCTAATCTCCAAGATATCCATTGTCACCCCATGAAGCCAATGGCATTTGAAATGGCATTTGAAATTAAACATCAGTCTGTATCAGTGGAAAATCATGCAGGAAAGCCTTCCCCTGACCCTGCCCACAACTTTCTTCCAGGATAATGAATGGCAACATAGCCAATTAGAAGCTTTTGTCAAAACTGTCCCCACGGAGCTGGCCCATCAAGGACAATGTATTCATCAGTAGCTTCATGCAGGTCATGCTAAGCCCAAAGGTCAACCAGATGTGGTTGGGAGCCCATCTTCTTCTCCCACGGTTGCACCCTTTATGCAGAAGCAATTGGATTAGGATATGCTGGGACCTTTGGTGACAAGAGGAGTGAAAGCCACTTGTGTAAGCCAGTCCCTGAATCAAGACTGCCATTCTTTCACCATTTCTGCCTCTGACTCATTGTCTGGCCTTGAGAATGTCATTGAATCTTTCTCTGCCTCAGGATCTGCATAAAAATAATGATGTTGTACTGGAAAAGACCTGTCAAACGTCATTCTAACGTGCCTCTTTCAAATCCTTCATTAGAAAAAAAAATTCTATAGGGGGCAGAGTTTTTGAATCAGTTATTAAGCCTTTCCCAGTGTCTCAGTGCGTTGGACTAAATCTCAACCCAACGATGTTGGAATCTCAACGATGCCACATTTTGATCAGAATTTGAGAACAGAAGTTATTTAGAAAAGTATTCTTATTTATTCCAGTGGCATCTTCAAGCTCTGGTGATGAGTTATCTAATTAGTTGTTTTGCTATTTGCAAAGAGCCAGATAATACATCACACTTTCCAGCTAAAAAACTTTCGTTTCGCATCTTCTCTCCTTCTTAATCAACTTCTGAGTCATTCCTTAGTTTTTTATCCAGAAATCCAAAACATGTTTACAGTTTTTCAAGCTTTCCAGTCAGCAGGAAAATGGAGGGCTTGTTGGCAGCTCTGTTTGCAAGAGCAAGCTTCCTAAAAAAGCTCCTGGTGTCATTTCAGGTACGCCAGCTGAAGTTACAGCATGACAGAGCTGTGCATTTATGATCTTTCCTTCTATCTAGGCATGCATCCTGAGGATGAATGGAACCTGCTTTATGTTGCAGTGACACGTGCAAAGAAATGCTTGTTAATGTCACAGTCCTTGGAG
The DNA here is from genome assembly GCF_951394365.1 of Tetrao urogallus. Classification (NCBI taxonomy): domain Eukaryota; kingdom Metazoa; phylum Chordata; class Aves; order Galliformes; family Phasianidae; genus Tetrao; species Tetrao urogallus. Next base: position 192,621,562 of record NC_136813.1, read on the forward strand.
CACCTTTTGGCATTGGCAGGGGTAAGTGAAATTCTTCCAAAGTGTACGAAACCTGGAGCAGGGCAACGTGGGGTTCTGATAGCTGCACTTTGTGGCACGTTGCTCCAAAGCAAACCCATCCATTTGGCTGAGCAGCACTGCCTGATGTGTAACAGAGCAGGCATCTCATCCATCCTCCCTGCAGAAAACAGGGGCTCCTCAATCAGGTTGCTCAGAGCCTGCTCCAACTTGACCTTGAGTGTCTCCAAGGACATTTGGAGGGTCTTTTTTGTGATGGAGGAACTTAAAATAAGATTATAGTGAAATTACCCTAAGATTCGTGCTGAGGGTGGACTACGACCTCCTCAACAGCTGAGAACACTGTGCACAATTCCCACTGCTCTGCACTGTGCTTTCAGTAGCAAGACAAACAGTCCAAGTGGTGCAGTGTTTTTCCCCAATCCTTTTTGGACATTGCCTTCATAGCCTCCCTCCTTATCTCAGAGCAAGGTTCCCTTTTCTGTTGCAGTGCCCTTACTTTGCTTCCTTCCTTACCAGCTGCCACTGAGTTCTGCTTGGTCACTAGGCACTTTTTGGCAGTATTTTTATAAGCACGCCCTGTTGCAAGTCATTTCCCAGGGCACTCAAAAAAAAACCCCAACGAAATTAACTCCAAAAAATCAACTGTTCCCATTTCTCAGCTCCCTGTGAGTGTTATTTTATTGTTGTTCTGCTTTTCTTGTCTTCTAGGAGCACTTCCTTCGAGTGGAGCTGATGGGTGAGGCTGTGAAGACCGGGGTTGCTTGTTCTGCACAACAGTGTACGCAGACGTTGCAATCTGGCACCAGGCTGGTTGTGAAGAAGCTGCCTCTGATTCATGTATGTCCCCTCCAAACACTGCTTCTTTTTCTTGAGCAAGCAAGCCACCAAGACCTATAAGATCATGGTTTTCAATCACGAGACTTCACAGGGTGCTCTAGCCATGGGATGGCTGGCATCATTCTGAGCTATCTCTTGGGGAAGGGACAACTTCAGTGCTAAGTTTCTGTGGAAGTGAGCAAGGAGTGTCCTGTGGCTCAGCCCTTAATTTCTGACCTCTTGAATACATGATTTTGGGATAGTGGTGCAGTTCCTACAGAGTCACTCTGGTCTTGACCTCTCTCATGAGACTGTGGTCTCAAGTGGAGGCATTTTGGGGTTTTTTCTTGTGTCATACCCCAGTTTGTCTTGGGGCATCTGCCTCACTCTGCAGAGGCCATCAAACATCCACCTAGGGATGAACAGAGCGTGCTTTGTCCCTGCCAGGAGCTGTGTGTGAACTAGCAAGAGGCTGACAATCTGATTTTTGGGTCCAGTTTTGGCTTGAGTTCCACCTTATGGCTTTGGGGTTGATCTTCACCCAGAAAGTGCAGTCACGTAGCACATGGTAAATCCAGTGGGTCTCCATGTCTGGGACAGGAGATAAGAGATGGCTCTGATCCATCAGCAGGGAATATAGGCAGCGATAAGAGCAGGATTCACTCCCTATCATTGCAAAGGGCCATGCAGATGTATGAGAGGAAATATCAACTGCCTGGCCATGCATCCTCTTCCTCCCCAGAGAAAACCTGCGTGGAGACATTTGCTTGCAGCTATTAAGCAAACTGTCCCACAGTGGATTCCTTTGCATGGGAGGTGGTAGGAGATACTTTGGGCACAACATTGCACTCTTATCTGATCCAGTAGGTTGAGCCCAGGGCTGGGAGCAGGAGGCTGCATTCCTCCAGCCTCACTTTTTTCTCAAATCTTTTTCCCCCACAGAGCAACGGCAGCAGGAATATGGGTGGCTACCTTTGCTATTCCTGTGTGCAGAAGCTTTTTGGCACTATGACACCCCTGGCCTTCCTCCCAGCACTTTATGAAGAGCCCATCATGCTCTAACGAAGCCTTGCAAGTCCCAGAGCCATTGCCTCATCCCAGAGCTGTACTGAGTGCAGGATGACAACTGCTGTCACATCCATGCTCCAAAATCAGGTTGGATTCTTGGGACCAGCTCCGAGAGGAACCATCCAGGTTGTCTATACGGAGTGGTGAGACCTTTTCTCAAGCCCTGCAGGAGCTGGTCAGCATGACCTGCATCACTGCACAGGAGAATATGCACAGCACAGTCTATTGGACTTTTATTTTATTTTTTTTGAGCACTACTCATCCATCCTCTCCATCTCCAGGAAAATACTTTCAGTGACAAAGCTGCTGGGGTTTCCCTGCCTTTTCTACCACTTTGTGCCTCAGGGAAATCCTCATCCAACAAAAGAGGAGCTTGATGCTGGGAAGTACCCAGAAAAACTTGTTCCCAGAAAATGAACTTTTTCCCAGAGCCTGTTTCAACTGGGACATTTTCACTGTCAGTTCTGGATCACTGGGGAAGAAGGAAGTCATAATCTCTCCCAGCTGAATTTAAGTCATTTGCCTTACTTGCAGCCAAGAAGTTTCTTCAGGCTTAATTTCTCTTTGTAGCAAAGCACTGAGGGAAGAGAGGCAGCATTTGAAGAACTGCTTCAATTTAATTCCAGTCTAACACAGCTGATCAGAAAGAAGACAGAGAACATTTTTAATACAGAGATAAAGTTTGTGGCAAAAAAAACCCAACTGCTTTAATGATTTGTTTTTTCCTCACCCATTAAGAAGTCTTCCTGGGTTATATTTGTTTTTCAGCCATCACAATAGCAATGGTACCAGCAGGATGGTGACCCTGTCAATCAGAGGGTGGCTTATGCTGCCTGCCTGAAGATAACATCTTGGCTTGTTGTCCCGGAGGCCACATCATACACAGATCAAAACTGAAACCAGTTTAGGTAGAGGCGTGATCTTGGCCTTCAGCCTGGAGCCATAAGCAATGTTTGTTGAAGACTCCCACATCCTGTTGACTTCCACTGTTATTTGTGGCATGGCAGCTATTTTGTTGGCTCTCCTTTTGCTTTTGAAGCAGTGACTCCGGGAAGACTTTCTGCTTATCAAAACTGCAGGTAACTTTGCTCAAAACTTGAAAGTTTGAATACAACTGCAAAGCTCTTGCAGATACAGGACCATAGACCTCCAGCATTCCCTTCCATCTCTTGTCCAACCATCCCGTGGCATTTGGGGCTTGTAGGAAACCTTGGTTTATCATGTGTCTTCACAGAAAAGTGACAGTCCAAAGCAGTGAAACAAACACGAGGACAAGTGAGGAAAGAGCACATTGGGTTGGCTTTCCAGCTGGCTGATGAAGCCCTTTTTGCCTTCCACCTGAGCCAGATGGGTGATGATCCCCCACTTTGCCTTCACCCTTTGCCTGTAGAGGATGGCAGTGCTCATTTAGAGTTTGCAGTGGGTTGCTGCAGCTGCAGCTCTGTATTCAACCATGAGCCACCCATCCTCGTTGTTCAAAGCCAACTTCTACCCATGCAGAGTTTTGGTGTTCACTATACCCATCAGTGAGGAGCTGCAGTCATGGAATGTCTCCTTTCCTCTGGTTCAGTCCTACCTGGAAGACCACCAGCAAGCCCTGGCTGTTACAGGGATGCATTTCACTCCAAACCAGCTCCTGTCTGTCCCAGCATTCCCACTATCCTCCCCATCATTGTGGCTGGCAAGACACCCAACTAAAGAATCAGCCACTCTGTGCGTATTTTTACATTATAATATATACCCTTTATGTATAAAACATCAGTACAAAACCTCCAGTTTGTAGCAAGGGGGGAGGGAAATTAGTGGATAACAACAGGTATCATTGCCATGTCCTTGTCTTCAGGCTTTGGTAGTGTTTGTAGCAAATCACTCCCACATGCAGTCCCCTGCGAGCAGCTGGCATCGGTGCTGAAATTGCCCCCGAAGATCCCTGAGTGTGGACGAGGGGATGACCTCTGAAGTGGTGATAGAGCTGAAGCCCTTTGCAGTGGTTGTCGGTTCATGACCGAATGGCTGGAAGAGAGCAGGGAGGGAGTCAAGGTACAATGAGGGGATACTCACCCGGGTCTCTGTTGACCCTAAGCAGTGCTGCTTTCTGTGTCTGGGGGGCAATTTGGGGTTAAAGCACCTCTAAGGATGGGGCTGGTGTCCAGCAGGCCTTGCTCCTAGCCAGGGAATGGTTTTACTTACACAGCCTGCCTTCAGCCCCAGCACCCAAACTCCATCCTCCGTCCCACAAATGTCCTTTACTAGGGCAAGCAGCCTGGACCACGTTGATCATGGCCTCCCAGTCTGCAAGAGGATGGGCACCATCTATGGGCTCAGGCCACCCATGGGTGCCGTATTAATGGCCTTGCTCTGTCCCTTGCATCCCATACTGGTAACTTTTCCAGCCCTGCTTGGGTGCTTAGCCTAATTTTGGCTCCCATTTAGGATTTCCATTGAGTTCACGCCAACGTGAGTTGCTCGTTGAGCCAAACGATAGGATAACCACTCACCTCTTGGCACTGGAGTGATCCCATCCACTTGTTCAGGCTGAGAAGAGCAGCTACATGTCCCTGGAGTGAAGATGCTCCGTTCGAAGGCCAGCTGGGGACGTGGGGACATGCCTCATGCCACTGCCACTTGGGGGAGCACCGAGCTTCGAGCATCCTCCTGGCTAGCCGGGCTGGTAGGTACACCAACGTGCTCTGTGCTGGGTGCTCAGCCCATGGGGATGTCACCAGGTGGCAACATCTCATCGTTCTCTGCTGTGGTATTGGGAGCCACCATGGGGATGGCCGTCACCGCCACCACGTAGCTCTGCTGCGCGTGCCTAGGGATGGGAGAGAAGTGTCAGCAGTGCCCACAGGGTCTTTCATAGCTTTCAGGAAAGCAATGGGTCTTGTGGACGGGCCACACAGTGCTCAACAAACCTACATTTTCGTCCTCCAGTAGCAGAATCCCACAACACCAACAACAAGCAGAATTGAGACCCCTAAAGGAGAAACAAAGCAGATGATGAGCATCTTCCAATGGTTGGCCAAGGGAACAGCTCCACAAACAGTCAAAACTACACTACACACAACTCTTATAGTGCATTTTCAAGGTATCCTCTTTGCCAAGGGAAGAAATCAGGGTGCTGCATGCTGCCCCTCTTGGAAACATTGCCCTCAATTATGGCATAAACCTCACACAGCCCTTGTTTTTTTTTAGGGTAAAAAAAAGCCAAAGCAGCTCATTCTTACCATCAACCCAGCAATGCTTACCAATGGAAGAGGCCACAGTCTGGGTGGAAACTGGCAAAAAAAAAAAAAAAAAGAAAAAGTAGAGATTTTAGCTGCAGAGCTAGAGAAGCCTGGGAAATGAGGAGAACTATCAGGGAGGATCTTATTTAAAAGATTGATGAGAAGGGAAAAATTGTATTGAAAAAGAGAAAGGGCCCTTGGCTATGGAAACACAGTGGGTTATCTCCTCACCTGTAGCATGGTCTATGGGGATGGTGGGCATTGGGGTTGTCCCCAGTGCTGTCCCCTCTCCTGGTGTAGGCATCTCTGGTGGTTCGGGCACTGCTGGTGGCACAGATGTCTCTGGTGATGGCACAGGCAGTGCTGCTGAAGTGGTGTTGGTTCCTGCAGGGGGAAATGTTGTAAAACCATTTAATTTAGGGCAGCGCGCTCTGGTCGCTATGCAGTGTTTTAATTTGGACGTGGCAAGGGTTGGTACATCTCAATCACTTTGAAATGGGATAATTCCCTGTAGTCCAGAAGAGGGCAGATGTGGCAGTTAGGGACATGGTTTAGTGGGCACGGTGGGGTTGGGTTGGTTGTTGGGCCTGATGATGTTGGAGCTCTTTTCCAAGCGCAATGATTCTGTGATTCTATTTAGGGACAGCTTAGTGGTCATGGTGGGGTTGGGTTGGTGATTGGACTCGATGATACTGCAGGTCTTTTCTAACCTTAATGACTGTGATTCTATTCAGGGGCATGGCTTAATGGGCATGGTGGTGATGGGTTGATGGTCTGGATGATTTTAGAGGTGTTTTCCAACCTTAGTGATTCTACAGTTCTATGACTCTCTGATTCTATTTTGCTTCCCATACCACAGTAGTTGAGTTTTTGCCACATTCATCTCTTCCTCACCTCTTTGGCTTGTCCTCACTGTTGGGAGCTCAGGGCTTGGGGTTTGCAGAGGTAGAGCTGGATCCCCTTTGGGTAAACACAACAAAGACACCATCAGCAGCAGCAATACCACCCTTAGTCCTCCTTCACCCCATCCCAATGCATCCCATCTCCAGAGGCACGACCACTTACGAATGCACTGCAGCTCAGTGGACGTCCAGACAGGCTTGCCATGATGGAGGACGCACTGGATGAGGGTGGAGGTGCCAGCTTTGCGTTTGTAGCCCAGCTTGCAGGTGTAACGCAGGCTGGTGTGGAGCAGCTCCGTGTCGCCCGCGTCGATGATCGCATTGGCCACTTCCTTGGGACGGCCGCATCGCACCGCTGCGGATGGGGCAAATGGAAAGGGAGATGACAACGGGAATGTCAGAGCTGCCTGGATTTTGAGTGGTCCTACGTGGAGCCAGGAGTTGGACTCCTCGTGGGTCCCTACTGGTTCTATGATTCTTTGGTTCTATGATGTGTGGGCTCTCGAGGAGCAGGAGTTGAGGCTGCAGTTGTGGCCATCCCATGGAGAGGGGAATGATAGGGGGAGGAGCATGCTGGCAATGGGGATAGAAGCTCAGTAGGGATGAAAGCATGATGGCAATGAGGAAAGGAACATGATAGCAATAGGGACAGGGATGGAAGCATGGCGGGGGCTGGAGACACTTTTGGGCATTCCCACCTGCTCCCAGACATTCTCCAACCCACCAGTATACAGCATCCCACCGACAGCAGCACCACAAAGCTATGACATGGGCTGGCAATGGTGCCAAGGAGCAGACATTGAGCCAGGAGATGGGAGAAACCAAAGGATAAGGCCAGCTGCTGCCATATGAGTATCCCACACCCTTCCCAAAGGCAGGAAATCCCAGAATGCATGAGATAAAACCACAGTTAGACAATGCAGAATCCCCTCTCTGGGAACTGATGCACAACCACCACTAGACACCAGAGAATCCCAGATGTGGGAATGCACAATGGCTGTTAAACATTGGAGAATCCCATCAGTGGAAACTCACAACCATTAGACACTGAAGAATCCCCTCTCTGGGGATGCATAGCCACAATTAGCCCACAAAGGTGCTTTCTGCCCCAAATCATGATCCTGATTGAATCACCACTGCTGGGAATGTTGTTTAAAGGGCAGGGCAGGAGCACAGTGCCTTCAGGGAATGCTCTTCTGTGCTTGATTCACTACAAAAAATGCTCATCTTCTGTCACATTGCAGATTTGGCAGCAAAAAAGAAGGAGCATTAAGCTATCACAGAGATTTTTTGGCGGGCAGCTCTATTTCCTGCACTTCCACGAAAGTTTACCAAGCCTCATTGAAATATCCGGGGCGTCTGTGTAGGAAACACACAGTGCAAAATCCCATTGAGATACATGTCCTGGGGATCCATATGAGGAAATACCACTGAGATGAATCTCCTGGCAGTCCATATGATAAACATGCAGCACAAAATCCCATTCAGATGTCTTTCCTGGATGTCTCTATGGGGAAATCCCATTGAGATGCATCTCCTGAGGGTCCTTATGGGTCCATCATGTGGGTCAACAGTGCAGCATCCAGATCCTATGGGTCCTTATGGGATCGTGGTGCAGCACCTGGATCCTGTGTGTCCTTATGGATTCATGGTGCAGCATCCAGACCCTATGGGTCCTTATGGCTTTGTGTGTGCAGCATCCAGACCCTATGGGTCCTTATGGCTTTGTGTGTGCAGCATCCAGATCCTATGGGTCCTTATGGGTCTGTGTGTGCAGCATCCAGATCCTATGGGTCCTTATGGGTCTGTGTGTGCAGCATCCAGACCCTATGGGTCCTTATGGCTTTGTGTGTGCAGCACTCAGATCCTATGTGTTCTTATGGGTCCGTGGTGCAGCACTGAGATCCTAAAATCACCCCCAGCTTCCACGGATGCTGCTGGGGGAGTGTTACAGGCACCCAGTGGGTGGACAATTGAGGTACGCTGTGGGCACCCCATGGACACCACGAGGGGATCCTGGTCATGAGTGGGTGCTGCGTGGGCACCAAGAGGGAAACCTGGAGTATCTATGTGCAGCACAGCCACGCGGAGAGCCCTGTGATCCACCCCAGCGCGCAACGTGTGTTCCCACTCCAATACGCACGAGTAAATCGCGGACACCCGTGGGAGCACGAGTGAGACGCGCGCACTCCCAGCAGCAAGCCGAGAGCCCTCGCACCGCTCTGCTTACCGCTGTCCGAGGCGCTATAGGGCAGAAACAGGGCGAGAGCAGCGCAGAGCAGCAGCAGCCGATCCATGGGCGGAGGTCTCGGGCCGGACGGGGGGCTCAGCGCTCCCCGAGCGGTTCCACGCCGACGCCCCTCCGCGATCCGCCGCCGCCGCCGCCGCCGGCCATGGCCTCGCTCTTTCTTCCCTCTTTCGCTTTCGGTTTCAGCACGGGGTGATCGGTGGGGACACGTCGTCCAATAGGGAATGGAGAGGGATGGGGCTGGGGGAGGAGGGGAAGGAGGAGGATGGTGGGGGTGTGAGGGATGCGAACGGGATGCGGGACTCGAAAGAGGTGCGGTAGCCAAGTACCCAAAGAAGGACCCAAAGAGGGTCCCAAAAGGGGGAGGATGTAAAACTCAGGCAATGCAATACCCAAAGAGGGAATGCAATACTCAAAGTGGAGATGCTGTATCCAAAGTGGGGAGGATGCCAAACTCAAAGGATGCAGTACCCAAAAAGAGGATGTGATACCCAGAAGGGGGATGCAGTACTCGAGGAGGGACACAGTACCCAAAGTGGAGAAAGATACAGTATCCAAAGAGGGATGCAACACTGGAGGGAGATGCATTACTCCCAGAGGATGCAATAGTGTGTTACGTGAGGAGGATGTGATATCCTAAGCGGGGATATAATAGAAAAAGTGAGAGAAGGGATGTCATTCTGATGGGAAATTCATTATAACCCAAGTCATCAGGAATGTCGTTTGGAAGAGGGAAGAGTTTCACATTCACCTGGGACAAACGACAACATGAAGACCTCTAGCACAAAAAGTGAATGTCTTGCCTAAATCTAAAATCTAGACCAGGCAAGTGGATCGAGGCATCAGGAGATGCATTACCTCAGAGGAAATGTAATACTGGGATGGATGGGATACCCAAGGAGGAGAAGATGTGGTACCCAGGATGGAATGTGGTGGTTGGGGTGGAATGCAGTACCTGGGGTGGGACGCAGAACTTGGAGTAGGATGCAGTATCACTGTGATGCAGCATCTGGAGGGGATGCAGTTCTTAGTAGGGAACAATGAAGTCTTTAGCCTGGGGACGGGCTGCCCAATGGAAATGTGGTACTATGGGGCAATGCAGGCACCCCTCCCCCCCAGGTGCCCCTGGTTGGATCCAATGCTAAAAGCTTCTTTGTGCTCTGGTTGTGTAACTTTCACACCAAACTCTCAACAAAAAACTCTCTTTTGTTGGGTTGTGTTGGGTCAGGGGGGTGGATTTCATTGGGTTGCATTGGGCTGGGCTGGATTGGGTTGGGTTGGGTTGGGTTGGGTTGGGTGGAAGACCTCATGGATGCAGATATCAGAGGCCTTCAGTGCTGGAGTTTGCTGATGCCAAACTGGAAATGAAGCCATGATCCAAGGCCCTGGAAGATGCCTGTCCAATAAATCCTCCCCAGACAACCTCGTGGCTCCATGCTCTGTGTGCCTCCAGGTCCTTTTCCATTGACCACAACTCATTCTGTCTTGATGGGTGAATACTGGTGAATAGCTTTACTACAGCCAAAGGGAAGGGCAATTTGAAGGATATAGCTTTCCATATCCAACCAGAAATCCTTCATGGGAAGCAGTTAAATTATTACCATTCGACGACCTCTATGGTGGAACAGTACTGCGTTGGTAACCGTTTGATCAGTCATTAAACCCTTCCAAACATATTTCACAAAGAGCAAGACTGGAAACGTTGAGAATTGTTTGTATGTAGCCAAGATTTGTTAGCAGAAATATTCAGGATCCTGCAGATCAAAGCGCTGCACCAATTGCATGCAAATTGAGATCTCACATTCCTAAAGCTCCATATTTAAAGGCACTCCACTGTGGATTGAACACAGTCTTCGGTCTGTGAACTCTGGACAGGTGAGGATTTTTCATGAGTGTTACAAGGAACAATCAGTGGGTTAGAGTTCACCAGCAATAAACAGTTGAGGGCAACAACACCAGGATTTGGTATGGGAGGTCCCTGGGGTTTGAGAAGTTTCCACTCTTCTTCTTAAAGCACTCATTCAAAAAAAAACCCTCAAAAACACAATGTTTTTTCACTACTGATCCCAAAGGGATTTTTTGGCAATCCCTGTAAAAATAAACCTTGTAGCTACGAAAATTTTATTGGATAATGTAAACAACACGTAAGTTTATGTTAGCAAAGCTGGAAAAATGTGTTTCTTGGGAATGCCTTATTTCCCATAGGAGGATTTTCTACAAAAATCAGAGCTATCAGTAGGCCACAATTTTGGGCATCAACCCATTAAAACCTTCCATAAGGAAGCTCTTTGTGTGCTGAGTTCAATGCATGGCATCAAAGGATCCTTCTCATTTTGCCCTACCCACCAGGACAATAATGTGATCTAGAGCATCCCTAACCATGGCATATGGAGATAACCAGGGGCTGAGCTCGAATTTTGTATTTTCAAAGGCTTTCACCACCCCTACAAACATAAGGGCTGTCTTTCGTAGTATCTGAAAAATAATTTTCAGGCTTTCTTGCCTTTGGGGGAGGATGGATATAAATAGCTTTTGCCTCGTCCAATGACTCTATTGTATTTTGCAGCTGATGTTTGTTTGTTCCTCCTTGGATGGAGGAAGATTGTACTGTTGACTACGACTCTTACGCTGAAGATTTTGGAGTAAGAAAAGCTGGATTCAGAACAGGACTTGTGTTGCATCCATGATTCCATGTCTTTGGAAGCACAATGTTTGTTCCAACATGCAGAGCAGCAGACTTTTGTTTGGGTAAAAATATTCCATTGGTGTATTTCCCAGCTAAAATCAACCCAAATTGTTGTTTACGAAGGGACAACAAATCTGTTTTTGCTGTTTTTGGGGTGTTCATCCAGGAACTATTTCATTTCCTAAGAATTCTGAACTGCGTGTTCCTGCACTAAGTGCATATCACCAGTGGGGATGTGAGATCATCTTTAAGCATTACTACCTCTGAGGAATATTTGAGGTCATTAATGGGCAATAGCTGGGAGGATGGCTTATCCAGTAGTACTAAGTACCAAAGATTTCTAGAAACCATTTGTACAGATCAGATTGGCACACCGGGCTCATTTCCCATCAAACTGATTAAATTTTATCTTGTCTCATTGCAGCATATGGCCTCTCTCTCCCAAAGCAGTGACACCTGGAAAGAAATTACAGTAAGCCATTTCAAATATATATATTAAATTATTTCCTTATCAAGGAAGTAATTACAACGTTTATAATTTTGCCATATGGCACGACAGTACTACTGAGCCTCTCTTCTAATGGAAGAAGGAGCTGATTTTCTGGTGCCACGATGACAATTAGTCACGCTGTGGTTACACCCAATTAAGGCTGCAAATGTTTAATGCAAGTGTGGGGTTTGGAGGGGCAGAAGTCAGTGTGACCCACAGCTGTGAGATGGTGCTAAATGGAGTTGACCTGACGGCCCTTCCACCCAGGTGTGTATAAATGCAAAATACCTTATGCTATGGGTGCTACAAGTGAGTTAATGAGCTAAATTTGATGATGATGGAGAAGAAGGGAAGGAGGGTGGTTGTGCTGCTGCTGCTGCTGATGATGATGATGAAGAAGACGAAGAAAAAAAGAAGAAAAGGAGGAAGAGGGTGATGATGAAGATGATGACGATGAAGAGGAGAAGGGGGGGTGGCGTTAATGGTGATGAAGATGATGGAGAAAAAAAAGAGGATGGTGATGGTAGTGATGATGAAGATGATGAGTATGAAGGAAGGGAAGAGAAGGAGGAGAGTGGTTGTGACTGTGATGATAAAGGAGGATAGAGAGGAAGAGGAGGAGGACTGTGGTGGTGATGAGGAGGAGGAAGAGGAAGGTGATGGTTATGATGGTGATGTGGGGGAGTAAGAGGAGCAGAAAGAGCAAAAGAAAAATGGAGCTGATGAGGAGGAGCTGAAGGATGGTGATGATGGTGACAGAGATGAGGAGGAAGAGGAGAATGGTGGAATCATAGAAGCACGTTGAGGAGGAGGAGAAAGGAGGAAAAGGAGAAAGAAGAAGCCAACAATGATGACAACACAGTGTTTAGCACCAGAGAAAGACCGTTTTCTGCTAGGAACTAAAATACACCGCATGAAACCCACAGTCATTTGTTACAGGATTTATGCATTTATGTTGATTCCTCTTAACAACTTGACATTTCTGGCTGAATGTTGGCAGAATTCGCATAAAAGGCTTTCACTGCCCAGAGGAATACCCCAACAGAGCCAAGCAGAAGGGTGTGAACCTGTTACATTGCAGGAAAGCATCCTACCTTTCCCAAGGCTGCTCCTGAGCTGGATGAGAGGAATTGCTCTGTGTTGGAGTTCAGCATGACTTTACCATCGAGGAATCCAGGAGGTGAGGAAGACCTGGGGCTGCATGGCTCAGTGGGGATCTCCGCTGTGATTTTTTGGAAATTCACTTTTGTTTCCAATTTCCCAACTTAGACTGGGAAAGTACCAGTGAGACCACAAACGGTGTTCGTATCTCAGAGTGCTTTGGGTTTTATCCTCTGGGATTCCTGGAATTCTCTGTTTCTGAGGTTATTATAAGTGTCACAACCTCTTCTCAAAGAAAACACATTTTGGTCACAAGAGTTGAGTTTGTGCTGCCACACCACAATCCTGGGAGGAATTCACGATTTACAATGGAACAACCAACCACAATCCCACTGAATTGTCTGAGTCTGGATGACCTGATTGGTCTTTCCAGCTTTTATGACTCTATGGTGAAAGATAAGGCTGTAACACTTCAGCTGGAGGCTTGCACAAGCTCCATAAGCTGTCAAAAGAAAGAGCTCCTTACAGAGCTGGAGCTTGTGAAACACTCCGATTTTGCTATTTAGACATGGTTACTCAGCACCCTATTTTTGGAGCTCAGACTTTAATCCAACTATTACATTTCATTTCTCGGGTGTATTTTTAGTCTTTCTGCACCATGCCATCCAGGATTAAGCAAATGTCAGCGCTCCTCAAAACTAGTGAGCAGCCACAACCTCATGGGTTGTGTTCTGTGTGTAACACTTCAGTGATATACAAGTATTGCTATGTGAGCTAGTGCAGAACTAAGGGTAAAAAGGGATTTAATAAGAAGACAGATTGCACTGACCGTGTCTTTTTTAGTACCTTTAACAGAGGAATGCTGTCCCAAGATTTAACTGAAGAAGATGAACTGAAATCACCCTCCTGCTCCACAGGAACAAAGTATTTGGAGGATGGACTTTGCCTTGAGACAGCAAAATCGTATTAATTAAGTTCAGATTTGAAGTTCAGGGTTTCAGAAAACAAATGACAATTCCTGAAGATAGCAGATAAGTCCCAGTCTAGACTCATTTTTTTTGTGGACCTGCACTTGGAGATGTGGCACTGAGGGACACAGTTTATTGGGATGGGTCGGGGATGGACTTGGTGATCTTAGCGGTCTTTTCCATCCTCAGTGATTCTGTGTTTCTATCATTTCTTTTGGGATTAATTCCATGCACAACATTGAATGCTTCAACATTCCTTCTTCGAATTTAGCCATACCCAGCAAAAATTGCTTTATGGAATGTCCCAAGTTGGAAGAATCAAGTCCAACTTCCTTTACAGCTCATTCACAAAGAAAAAGCAGAAGGCTGAAGTGGCCCCAAAGAACAAAGATTCCTTCTTGTTCTGCCTGTTCACGCTGCTGAGAAGTACTATTGTGACACATTTGGTCTGTGCAACCACCATTTGATTTCCCCCAACAGATATACAGCCACATGAAAATAACTGCAGCTCCAGGGTTTTGTATAAGTATATCATATGGAAGCAACAATTCAAACTTTCTGCTGAAGGAACGCATCTGGTTCTTGATTTGCCTTTGCTGGGCTGTGTGCAAAAGTAGAATCAGAAGTATTCTAAGTGTATTCTCTCTGCATTCATTACGTGACTGAAAAGCAAAATGTGATGGCACATAACCCTAACCCTAACCCATCATCATATTATCCGGATGATGCAGACTCAAGGGAATGAGAGGTTAGCAACTCTGAATGCTCAGACAGAAGGAAAAACTGAGAAAATAATCCAGACAGGCAGACATGTTTCCAAAAATCAGGTCATCGTGTTTCTTGTGGATCATAGACTCATAGAATGGCTTGGGTTGGAAGGGACCTCATCCCAAGGAATCAGAAGCAACACAGCACTTCAGAATTGATACATGGCATTTTCTGGGATATCCATCCAGATAAACACATACGTGACACAGCTCCAACAGCCCCAGCTGAAGGCTAACAGCTCAAGCTGGTCCTTTTCAAACAGATTCACAGATGTTCTCCCTCCAGCTGGTTAATTGGGTCATAGGATTACGAAATTAAGCTCTGTGGTCCCGCTGTGCTAATTAGGGCAGCTGTAGTGCATTATGCTTAGCTCTTCTGGCTGCGTCCCAGTTGACTCCACATGTCACTATGACACTGTGTTGGAAGGAACACCTCTGATGGAGAAGTTCAGAAACCATTTTCTTCCCCCTGTTTCTGCTTGCTCTTTAGAGCAGCACTCTAAAAAAAAAGAAATACAGGGAGCCACAAACAATGAGAAAAGTGTTTTTGATGTAAGAGCGTATAGAAAGATCATTAAGGTGGTGGAAGGGAACTGCAGCACATTGGAGGACAGGAGATCTGCTCCTGGGGGGCTGAGATGGTGCAGTGGTCAAAGGAGAACAGTGGAAAGGTCTAAAAGAGAGTTTAGTCATGGGGTTGGGAAGATTTCATAGTCATAGAATGGTTGGGTTGGGAGGGTCCTTAAAGATCATAGAACAGTAGAATGGTTGGGTTGGAAGGGTCCTTAAAGATCATAGAACAATAGAATGGTTGGGTTGGAAGGGTCCTTAAAGATCATAGAACAATAGAATGGTTGGGTTGGAAGGGTCCTTAAAGATTATAGAACAATAGAATGGTTGGGTTGGAAGGGTCCTTAAAGGTCATAGAACAATAGAATGGTTGGGTTGGAAGGGTCCTTAAAGATCATAGAACAATAGAATGGTTGGGTTGGAAGGGTCCTTAAAGATCATCTAATTCCATCCCCCCCACCATGGGCAGTCAACTCAAGAAAAGGAGTGATGGTGGCTATGGAGAAAGGCAAGAAGAAGAAAAATCTGAACACAGAAGTGGTAAAGTTGGGTGAAAATTCATTTCTTTTCACGGCAGAGAAGCTGCTGGTGGTAGTGATGGCAAAAGAAAGGGGAGAAGGTTGGAAGTAGTTAGGAAGTAGTGCTGTTAATGGAGCAGTGCCTAGCTCTGAGTTAACAATTGCTGAATCGCAGCCTTGGAAAAATGAAAATAAATGAATAAAGGACTGTTTTCATCTGAACATCTTCCGAATGTGAATTTCTTTTAAGTATGAGCTGAGAAATGGGAGTGCTCCTCATGTGTGCTGTAGATGCGTGTCATTCAACATGAGGTCTGGCACAACGATTACAACCATTTATTTGTCACGCATACATCAATTGCCCCATGAAGCTATATTCTCCTTTCCACTATAAATGAAGCTCAGACAAGATGCCTTATTGTAAGGCACCCAACGTTCAGGAAGATTAATTCTGCCCTGCAATCAGCAGCCACCCACAGGCCTCATCTGCATTTGCTATAGATGCCAAATGATGGCACGTTATTGATAATGCTCCATATTTACCCACCTTAATTAATGCTGTGGGCAGAAGCCCCAGCACTGGAGCTGTGACAGGTGACACAGAGACGTTGTTTGCTCTGTGGTTACTGCACGGCCCTGGACATAGCCTCTGTAGTGGCAGTGGTGGTGGAACAGAAAAGGAATGGGATAGGAATGGAATGGAAATAGGAATAAAGTAGGAACAGGAATGGAATATGAAAAGGAGTGGAATAGGAATGAAAAAGAAATATGAATAGGAATGGAATGGGAATAAAAACAGGGATGGAATAGGGATGAAATGAAGTAGGGATGGAATAGGATTGGAATGGGAATTGAATAGGAATGGAATAGGAATGCAATGGAATAGAATGGGAGTAGGAATAGGAATAGGAATGGAATGGAACAGGAATGGAATGGGAATAGGAACGGAATGGAATAGGAATGGGAATAGAAATGGAATGGAATGGAATAGGAATGGAACGGAACAGAATGGGAGTGGAATAGGAATGGAATGAAATGGAATGGGAGTGGGATAGGAATGGAATGGAATGGAATGGAATGGAATGGAATGGAATGGAATGGAACGGGAGTGGAAAAGGAATGGAATGGAATAGAATGGGAATGGAACGGAATGGGAATGGAATGGAATGGGAATGGGAATAGAAATGGAATGGAATAGGAATGGAATGGAATGGGGATAGAAATGGAATGGAATGGAACGGAATGGAATGCAATGGAACGGAATGGGAGTGGAATAGGAACGGAATGGGAATGGGAATGGGAATGGGAATGGGAATGGGAATGGAATGGGAATGGGAATAGAAATGGAATGGAATAGGAATGGAATGGAATGGGGATAGAAATGGAATGGAATGGAATGGAACGGAATGGAATGCAATGGAACGGAATGGGAGTGGAATAGGAACGGAATGGGAATGGGAATGGGAATAGAAATGGAATGGAATGGAATGGGAGTGGAATGGGAATGGGAATAGGAATAGGAATGGGAATGGGAATAGAAATGGAATGGAATAGGAATGGAATGGAATGGAATGGGGATAGAAATGGAATGGAATGGAATGGAACGGAATGGAATGCAATGGAACGGAATGGGAGTGGAATAGGAACGGAATGGGAATGGGAATAGAAATGGAATGGAATGGAATGGGAGTGGAATGGGAATGGGAATAGGAATAGGAATGGGAATGGGAATAGAAATGGAATGGAATAGAATAGAATGGGAATAGAAATGGAATGGAATGGAGTGGAATGGGAATGGGAATAGAAATGGAATGGAATATGAATGGAATAGAATGGGGATAGAAATGGAATGGAATGGAATGGAATGGAATGGAATGCAATGCAATGCAATGCAATGCAATGCAATGCAATGCAATGGAACGGAATGGGAATGGAATAGGAATGGAATGGGAATGGGAATGGGAATGGGAATGGGAATGGGAATAGAAATGGAATGGAATGGAATGGAATGGGAGTGGAATGGGAATGGGAATAGGAATAGGAATGGGAATAGAAATAGAATGGAATGGAATGGAATGGAATGGAATGGAATGGAATGGAATGGAACGGAATGGAACGGAACGGAACAGAATAGGCATAGGAGTAGAGTAGTTCAGTTAGAAAAGATCTACAAAGATCACTGAGTTCAACTGCCTGACCATTTCAGAACTGATCAAAATCTAAAGCATACCACTGAGGGCATTAGCCAAATGTCTCTTGAACGCTGATGGGCATGAGGCATCAATCACCTCACTAGGAGGCTGTTTCAGTGTTTGGTCACCCTCATGGTAAAGAAATCTCCCCACTTTTGGCCAGATAGCCATGCATCCCAAATTCAGGTTCCTTCCTTCTGAACTGCTCTCCACCCACTCCTCTCCATGTCTGGCATTGCTCTATGCCAGCCGCAGCACCTGGCATTGAACTTCATGCTGTTGGTGATTACTCAACATGGTGCCTATAGCTTGGCTGCAGGTACTGGGGGCAACATATCAGTTCCTCCCCACTGACACGTAGCCACGCTTCTTTCCCATATCCAGGAGAGGAGAAAAACCCTTGGGGCCAATTGTCTTTCTCATGAAAAGTTCTATCTTCCTTTGAACTTGTGCCAGGCTGGGAAACAGCTGCAATGTGGAATAAAAGGAGTTTAGCAAAACGCCAGCTCTGCATTTCTCATCCAGATCAAACAATTGAAAATGCGTGTTGTTTAGTGAGGTTTTATTAACTTCCAAACCGCCTAAGGGGGCTCAAATGATAAGAGCTGACTGGTTTTTTAAAGGTAGCAAGCTCTTTCTTCCATCTGGCAAAAGAAATGTAAGCAGGGCTGAGGTTTCTGATGGAACAAATTTTCTGAATACTTTAGTGGTTACAGAAATCAGAGTTTGAGATTCCTCGCCATGCTGTTTATTTTAAAGCAATAGCAATCATTCTTCGTACTTAATAAACACAATTAAATTGTCTCAAGTGGAGCTATCAAGGATGGCCTGAAAAGAGGAAAATAAAGCATGGGAAAGGAAAAGCAGATAACTAAGTCTGTGGTAATGGTGAGCATTTCTAGATTGCTTTCTTCTTATGCCTTTTGCAATGCTGGGGGGGGGACGGGGACAACAAACCAACTCATCCATCGCTGCCATCTCCTCACTCTGCTATTGGATAACAATTAGATTTGAACTTATTATCTGGGCATTTTCCAGGAAAAAGGCAGTATTGTCAGAAGTTGGTTCTACCGCCAATGGGAGAGTTGAGTTTGGACATGTCAGAAATGGCCACTCCACTCTTTGTTTCTTGTCTAAAACTTCCTAACCTTCTGGCTCAGAACTGGCTGCACCTCAGCAACCCTAAAAGGAACTACAGGTAAGTATAAATATCAGTGCATTATTGAAAAAGAAGCTTGATAATGTCCTTTTTGTGAAAAATCCCATGCGAAGGTAAACAGACAGCACTACAAGCAGAAGTCAAGAAACTGTGATGAAATACATATCTTCTTCATGAACTATGTTGGTAAAATGTGAAGAAAAGTTCAAGTTTAAGAAGAAAATTGTTTACAGATGTTTTCCACAGGGAATCATCTGAAGCAAGCGGCTAGGAAAGGGAAGAAGACGAGTTTTGGAATGCTCCTCACTTAAACTGTATTAAACACGACAAGAAACTGTGCCCACAGCAGAAGATTCTATAGGGTCCGAGTCTGAGACACTTCAGTGATGCTGATAGGAAAAGACATTCCCAACACGTCTTTGCTGTTTGCTTTTGCCTTTGTGCTATCACCTTGGTTGTGCAACTCAGTTGGCTATTACCAAGTTGGCTAGCCAAGTGCAGAGAACATGGAAAAAAACACATGCAGGTTTAAAACAAACAAAAAAACAAAACTAAAACAAGCAAGCAAACGGGTCCATTCCAGTCCTATTCCATTGCAATCTTGTTATGTTCCATTCCTATTCATATTCCATTCCAGTTCAACTTTCATTTGTATTCCGTTCCTATTCTATTCTGTTCTTATTCCATTCCTATTTCATTGCCTAAGGAATGATGTAAAAATATCCCAGAGCCTTTACCTCTGTCACAGCTAGTAGCACATCATGCTATCATATCCCTTCACTTCTTGACTGCAAAACAGAGATAACAAGGAAGTTTAGAGGCTGAGGAAAGGCATTCAGTGGATGTCTGTACCTCCAGATGGGATGCTTGGTCCATGTGCAACATCTCCATCCCTCCCCCCCTTTCACCTTCTACTCAATAAAGAAGAAACCTGGATGACCATCTGAGACAAGACACGTAATTTTTATCTAGCTGAAGTTGGGGGAGATTAATTCTAGCCTCAGATCTTAGTGTTTCAGCAAATACACTCAGTGGGCAAATGTGAAACACAACTTTGGAAGGAAAATATTTGGCTCATGAGCAGCGTTAACCTGAGAATCAGCAGAAATCCCCTGCTCCCATCTACTCGCATAGCAGCAGGGCCCTAAGGGTTTGCTCACTCATCAATTTCAGCATTTGGCACCTGACTACTCCAAAAAGCACCTGCAATCATGCTCATTAATGCCTTTATCTCTTGCCATTTTAATCTACTAAAGCAATATAGCAAACAAGAGAACGGGCAGATAAAGGGAGGGGAGCACTCAGGTGGTTTGGGCAGTTAACAGCTGAAGTAAACAGGAGCCAGTTTTGCAACTAGACCCAGAGTGTGTCCAAAGAACACAGTTGAGACTGAACCAACATTCAGTTTGGCTAAGAAACCGTATTACTTTCCTTTCTCTTTTCCTTCCGATTTTCTTTTAATTTACTTTTTTTCCTTTCCTTTCTCCTTTGTTTTCTTTCCATTTTCTTTTCCTTCCTCCTTTCCTCTTTCCTTTTTCCTTCTCTTCCCTTTCCTTTCTCCCTCTCTTTCTCCTTTCTCCTTTCCTCCTATTTCTCTTTCTCCTTCCCTTTCTCCTTTTCTCTTCCCTTTCTCCTCCTATTTCTTTTTCTCCTTTCTTTCTTCTTTCCTTCCTCCTTTCCTTCTTCCTTTCCTTTCTCCTTTCCTTTCTTTCCATTTTCTTTTCCTTTCTCCTTTCCCTTCTGTTTCTCTTTTCCTTTCTCTTTTCCCTCCTATTTCTCTTTCTCCTTTCCTTTCTCCTTTCCTTTCTCCTGATCTTCCCTTTCTTTTCCCCTTCCCCTTCCTTTTCCCCACCCATCTGTTGGGGTGGTGCTCCCCAGAAGTCAGTACTGGGGTCCATTCTATTTAATATCTTTATTGATGATCTGAATGATGGAATCGAGTACACCCCTCAGTAAGTTTGCAGACAACACCAAGTCGGGGGGAAGTGTTGATCTCCTGAGGGTAGGAAGGTCCTTCATAGGGACCGGGACATATTGGATTGATGGGCTGATGTCAATGGGATGAAGTTCAACAAGATCAAGTGCTGGATCCTGTAGTTCGGTTACAACAACCCTTTCTGAGGGTATCTGGTGATTAAAATGTGCGTTTATTGTTTATTACGGGGTTCAGATTATTTATTTTTCTGTCAGTCGAGAAGATCAAACACCCCCACACAAAATGACGTAGCGGCCCCTTTAAGGCCAACTTCCCGCCCTCCTCAGCCCCGTCCAATCAGCTGCGGGCGGGGGGACGTGGCTCAGAGAGAAGGAAGGGACCTGCCTCTACAACTGAGGGTAGAAGCTTGAGTGACAGCTTCCTGACCAATCAGACGGCATGCTGTCAGGCGGGGAGGCGGATCTTCCGGTGGGAACCGCTGCGCCTTCCGGTAGGAACCGCAGCTCGAAGGGAGGAGGGCGAGTGCTGGCGACATGATCAAGAAGTTTGACAAAAAGGACGAGGAGTCCGGTCCGTTGCTGATGGCAGGGAGGGGGAAGGAGGAGGAGGAGGAGGCAGCGGGATCAGGGCTGGGCGGTGTTTCCCTGCGGGGAGCGAATATTAGGAGGGCAGGGCGTGTGTGGCCTGAAACGGTGGTGAGGGCAGCGGGTAACGGCCTCTGAGGAACGGGACTCGGCTTCATCGTTCTTGAGTAGCGGTGTTGGGACACCGGCCTTCCTCACACGGAGACTTTGTGGTTTGGACAGCATTGGGAGCGCCCACGCTGAGTGCAAGTGTGGTGAATGGGGCTGTAGGCTGAACGTTTTCACTCCACGAAGTCGTCTGGAAATTAAGTTTAGGTTGCACCGGACCCATTCTCTATTGAGGTCTTCTAACCCCCAGTTCAAGTTGCACGTGGTCACTGTGTTGAGTCTGTGCACTGTTAAGGTCTTGCACTGAAAGCCCAGGCGGCCAAAAGTATCCTGGGCTGTGTCAATGGAGAGGGAGACAGCACTGCAGGGACGGGACTGTTCTCTTCTGCTCTGACCTCGTGAGGTCCTACCTGGAGTCCTGTGTCCATGTATGGGCCTAAGCATAAAGATGTGGGCCTTTTCAGATGGGTCCAATGGATGGCCGTGAAGATGCTCAGAGGGCTGGAGCTGCTCTCCTATAGAGACAGGCTGAGGCAGCAGGGCTTTTTCAGCTTAGAGAATGGAATGCTCTAGGGAAATCTTGTGGTCTTCTGGTGCTTAAAGGGAATTCATAGGCAGGAGAGAAATCAACATTTGATGTATGTGGATAGTGATAGGACAAAGGGTAACAGTTTCTAGACTTAAAAGGGGAGATTGTGTTGTCAGCAGGATCAGGGAAGTGGTTGTTCCCCTGTATTCAGCACTGGTGAGGCTGCACCTGCAAGAAAGACATTGAGGCCCTGGAGGGGGTTCAAAGAAGGGCAACAAAGCTGGTGAGGGGTCTGGAGCACAGGCCTTATGAGGAGCAGCTGAAGGAGCTGGGAATGTTCAGCCTGGAGAAGAGGAGCTCAGGGGAGACCTCATTGCTCTCTATAACTTCCTGAAGGGAGGTTGTAGTGAGCTGGAGGTCGGCCTCTTCTCTTGTGCAACAGTGATAGGACCAGAGGGAATGGCTTCAAGCTGCACCAGGGGAGATTCAGGCTGGACATTAGGAAATACTACTTCTCTGAAAGAGTGGTCAGGCAGTGCAATGGGCTGCCCAGGGATGTGGTGGAGTCACCGACCCTGGAGGTATTCAAGGAATTTGGATGTTGTGTTGAGGGATATGATGTAGCAAGAGCTATTGGTGATAGGTGGATGGTTGGACTGGGTGATACTGTGAATGTTTTCCAAGTTTGGACATTCTATTCTATGATTTAGTTTGGATGTCAAGGGAAATTTTTCACTGAGAGTGATGAGGTGCTTGCACAGGTTGCCCAGAGAAGCTGTGGGTGCCCCATCCCTGAAGGTGTTCAAGGCCAGGTTGGACGTGGACATGGGCAACTTCATTTGCTGTCTGATTTAGTGGCTGGCAACCCTGCCTGTGACAGAGGTTTGGAGCTGGATGATCTTTGAGGTCCCTTCCAGCCCAAGCCATTCTGTGATTCCCAAGATGGGACTGATTGGATTGAGTTTTCTTTCATTCTGCTTGCAGTGTGAGAACTGAAGGATGAGTGAATGAAAAATGAAACATTACTGTTGGAGGAAAGGGCTCAGAAGTAGGGTTTGGAGGGATTTGTGT
Source organism: Tetrao urogallus (assembly GCF_951394365.1). Classification (NCBI taxonomy): domain Eukaryota; kingdom Metazoa; phylum Chordata; class Aves; order Galliformes; family Phasianidae; genus Tetrao; species Tetrao urogallus. The sequence continues at coordinate 192,644,523 of NC_136813.1, forward strand.
GTCCATATCAGTGATTCTGAGAGGTATTTTCACCAGCAATGTGAATTAGAAGGTTTCTCTCTATGCTGCCAGCAGAGAAATGTCATCTCAAAGAAGTAAAATGTTTAGCACTCCTCAGAAATCTTAGAGAAAAACAGTATTTTGCCTTCCTTATATTCCCTGAAACCAAAGGTTTCTCTGCTTTCTCTGAGACTCAAACTCAGTTTATTAGATATCTAATATGTAGCTTATATATCTAATATATGAGACGGATAGTGATTGATGTAGCTGGTTCCAAAATAGGGCAAAGGAGTTGAAATGTTCCTCTATAACAGGACAAGAGATGGATTAGAGCTCATAGAAAGACCCAGGGTAGAAGGAGCCGTATGAATCTTCCATCCTCTCTTTCCTCTTTCAAAAAGAAATAAATGTGAGCAAAATTAACACCCTGTTTCCCCTTCTGAAATGTTTTTGAAGCCCTCTTGCAGATTTTGGTTGCTTTGGCTTTTTTTTTTTTTTGGTATATAAAGGGAGCATTAAGGCAGCTTCACCAGTAAGTCATTTTCTTGTTGCTCGTTTTCCAGCTGTGTTGAAAGATGATCACCCCTTACACATACAACTTAATTATGTTCTCTGTTTTGATGAATGTGTTTTCTTAACCATGAGGTCTCTCTTCTTCCTCAGGTAGTGGTTCCAATCCTTTTCAGAATTTGGAGAAGAGTGCTGTGCTTCAGGAGGTATGAATGGTTTTGAAGCATTAGCAGCTTGAGGAGGAGTTACAGTGCAGCTAGCAGGAGATGTGAACAATTAAATGCGGATAGCTAATTTAAAATCACACTGGGTGGGTGTGAAAGTGCACACAGTGTTACTCAGCGATGGTTCTATGCGTGGCAGTTTGATCTTTCTGAAGAACTGACCTGCCTGCTTTCATGTATTAAAAAGCTTCCTGCAGCTTTGTGTACCACCAAGTGGTGAGGTGAAAGCGTGGTTAAATAAACAAGGAATTTTTGGGGGGTGGCAAACAGCTGCAAAAAGGAGCCTCAGTTTTTCTGTTCTGTGCTGAATCATTGGGCAGCAGATGCTATGAAAGGAGCAGAGTTGAGATATTCTAGATTATACTTCTATTTTAAATTATATTGCCAGTACCAAACAGTAAACTGAATCACTGTGTCCAGTTCAGATTGCTGCCTATCCAGCTTGAACTGAATGCCAAGAGGATGTTCCTTGGGATGCATTTTAGAATGAAAAAACTTATGAACTTATGAGCTGCTGAGGTTGAGAACAAACTGCTTTCAAGGAGAAATTATTATTGTTGGGTTATGTTGTAAGAAGTATTTGTGCTGAGTTTGCAGGCACGGATCTTTAATGAGACTCCTATAAATCCACGAAGATGCCTGCACATACTTACCAAGATCCTTTACTTGCTGAACCAGGTAACTGTCGTCGTGCCTTATCACCCAGATTGCACGTTCACGAGGTGAATTTCTGATTACTTTCATTTTGGAAGAGGTTTTGTACCTCCTGCAGTCAGATTCAGCACAACTACGCCACAAACAGGGAACTTGTGATGTAGCATTATGTTTCCCTTTCTGACTTTCCCTCTAAGGTGAGATATGTCTGTGTCCCTAAAGCTCTTCAGTCTTTTTCTGAGTGCCAAGTGAGAGCTGTTAACTGCCCGTGTTCACTGAGGCATCATGTAATGAAGTCATATATGTTCACCTGACTGAAATAGAGGTGAAATGAGAACAGAAGGCAGAGGGTGAGGGAGTGAAAGGTTCTTTTTGTTTGTGAAGAAGTTGGAAGCGTGATAAGGAAGGAAGATTTACTGTAGGTTACTGTGGAATCAGGATTCCTGCATACACCTGAGTCAGGGCAGTTTCTAACATAGTTACCATCAGCTGGGATGGCTCTGTGCTGTTCAGTGCTGATTGGCACAAGTCATCTCTAAGTACATCCTTCTTAACAAAACCAAAGCAATTGCTGACACAGTGATGTCAGAAGAGGGAACAGAGGCTACTTGACAAACTCTTCCATCATTTTGGATAGCACTTTGATTGAGACCAAGTGTGTAACTGTGGTGACCTTGGTGTGTGTTCCCTGGGAAACACAAGGCAAGGGTAGGACTGTCGTTCCCAAGAAGAAAAAGTCTTCAAAGAGAAGATTCTTGCTGTGTGAATGGGGATTCTAAATAGAGGTTTACAAGTGGAGGCTAGTGGATAATTACAGTTCTCTCTCATCTTATGTGCTATTTTCAGGGTGAACATTTTGGAACCACTGAAGCTACAGAAGCCTTTTTTGCAATGACCAGATTGTTTCAGTCTAATGATGTAAGTACCCAGTGGTTAATGATTTCTGTCTCCTTGGTTTTGGCTGGATTCACAGTGATTACAAAACAGTTCCAGGCTTTGGGAAGAGGGCGAGGCAAGCACTTCAGTGAGCAAGTTCAGTCAGCAAACCACTTGCTGGAGGCAATTCCCCATTTGGAAACAAATGACTGAATAATAACATGCAGTTACTTCTGCAGGTTGGTTTTGGTGGTTTATTTATATTTTTTTTCCTGAGCTGAATTCCTCTTGTGAAAAATATGAACAATCACTGAAAGCTTGGTATACAAATCAGTAGAATTCTGTGGATGGTTCCTGTGCTTGCGAATAATCCACACCTGCTTAGTTCTCTGAATAAAATTAACAACTTGTTTGTGAATTCAGATACTTCTATTCACTTGAATGGCCTGGCCTGCTCTATTTGTGAATCAGTTTGCAGTAGAATCATAGAATGGTCAGGAAGGGACCACAGAGATCATCAAGCTTCAAACTCATCTGCCACAGGCAAGGTTGCCAAGTCCTAGATTGAATGCTAGATCAGATTGCCCAGTGCCCTCCATCCAGCCTTTTCTTGAACACTTTCAGGAACAGAGCACCCACAGCCTCTCTGGGCAGCCTGTTCCATCACCACACCACCTTCTCAGTGAAAAATTTCCCCCCTGACATCTAATCTAAATCTTTCCTCCTTCAGTTTAAAACAATTCCCCCTTGTCCTGTCACTCTCAACTGTCCAGAAAGTTTCTTTCCTTTCTGTTTGTCATCTCCCTTTAAATACTGGAAGGCCATTATTAGATCTTCCTGCAGCCTTCTCTTCTAGAGACTGAACAAGCTTGGGTGTTTGAGACTGTCTTTATAGGAGAGGTGCTCCAGCCCTCTGATTGTCTTCGTGGCCCTCCTCTGGAGTCTCCTCCTGTGTTGGAAACCCCAGATGCAGTGCTCCATATGGGGCTCACAGGGGCAAAGCAGAGTGGGATAATTATGTCCCTTGCCCTGCTGGCCACCTCTCCTCTGATGCAGTCCAAGATAGTGTTGGCTTTCTGGGCTGTAAGCACACACAATTGGCTAGTGTTCAATTTATCATCTGTTATCCCAGGTATTTATACAAACTTGGGGAAGATCTCCTCAAGAGCAGCCCTGAGGGGAAGGACTTGGGGGTCTTGGTGGATGAGAAGCTGGACATGAACCAGCAGTGTGTGCTTGCAGCCCAGAAGGCCAACTGTGTTCTGGGCTGCATTAAAAAAGGAGTGACCAGCAGGGAGAGGGGAGGTGATTGTACCCCTCTACTCAGCTCTTGTGAGGCCCCATCTGCAGCACTGTGTCCAGGCCTGGGGCCCCCAGTACAGGAAGGATGTGGAGCTCTTGGAGTGGGTCCAAAGGAGGGCCACTAAGATGATCAGGGGGCTGGAGCACCTCTGCTATGAGGAAAGATTGAGGGAATTGGGCTTGTTTAGCTTGGAGAAGAGAAGGCTGTGGGAAGACCTCATCGTGACCTTCCAGTACATGAAAGGAGCACTTAAACAAGACAGGGAATGGCTGTTTGTGAGGATGGATAGTGATAGGACAAGGGGGAACGGTTTTAAACTGAGACAGGGGTGATTTAGATTGGATATTAGGAGGAAGTTTTTCACTCAGAGGGTGATGAGGCACTGGAACAGGTTGCCCAAGGAGGTTGTGGATGCCCCTGGATCCCTGGAGGCATTCAAGGCCAGGCTGGATGTGGCTCTGTGCAGCCTGGTGTGGTGGTTGGTGACCCTGCACACAGCAGGGGGGTTGAAACTGGATGAGCATTGTGGTCCTTTTCAACCCAGGCCATTCTACAATTCAGTGACATCTCTCTTATCTCTCTTATTTGTTTTCTGATTTGTCTGAAAGCAAGAGGACTGTTGTCTGCTTAGCAAACATGGTTTTACTTTCATACTTCGTATAGACACAGGGGGAAGAGTCCTGTGTCTTGTTTATTTTTGAAACTTTTAGGGAGTGTTCATTTGTTACTGCTTCTGAGTTTAATGATTTTCTGCAATGTTTTTTCACAGCAAACCCTTAGAAGAATGTGCTACCTTACTATCAAAGAGATGGCCAATATTTCTGAGGATGTCATCATTGTCACAAGCAGGTAGTACAACTTCAGGAAACACAGAATCAGAGCTCTGAAGCAAGTAGCTGCATTGAAACGTGTTTGTTTTAACTGCTGGGTTTTTCTTTAATCCTGCTGAGTGAAGGAGCTAAATAAGCCAGGTCCATGGCAAAGCAATTTAATGGTGTATTATATAATGTTATGTATTTCTACAGACTTCTAATGTTACTGATTTTCAAATAGCTAATTCTTAAGATGTTGTTTCAAGCCATTCTGGATCCTTGCAGTTATGTGGTAACTGCTTGAACAGTAATTAAATGAGGGGAGCTGAATGTCACAAAGTGAGGCATTGAGATGCTCAGGGAGTGTTAACAGGCTCTCTTTGGTTATTTCAGCTTGACCAAAGACATGACAGGGAAGGAAGACTTATATCGAGGCCCAGCCATCAGAGCTCTCTGCAGGATCACTGATGTAAGTACAAATCACAACGCTTTTGTTTCAGAGATGACAAGTGTATTTAAAATCAAGTGTCTGTTCTGTAGCAGGGTGCATACTTAGAATAGAAGTAGAGCTGCCACTGCTCTGAAGCCATCTACTGGACAAGGGGGAATGGTCTTAAACTGAGACAGAGGAGGTTTAGGCTGGATATTAGGAGAAGTTTTTCACTCAGAGGGTGGTGACACACTGGAACAGGTTGCCCAAGGAGGCTGTGGATGCCACTGGATCCCTGGAGGCATTCAAAGCCAGGCTGGATGTGGCTCTGGGCAGCCTGGTGTGGTGATTGGTGACCCTGCACACAGCAGGGGGGTTGAATCATAGAATTGTAGAATCACAAGGTTGGAAAGGACATACAGGCCCATCTAGTCCAACCATCCTCCCATCACCATTCGAGCCACTAAACCATATCTCATAGCTCCTCATCCGGACGCCTCCTGAACACTGCCAGCAACGGCGACTCCACCACCTCCCTGGGCAGCCATTCCAGAGCCTGACCACTCTCTGAGAGAAGAAGTTTTTCCTCATGTCTAACCTAAGCCCCCTCTGGTACAACTTGCGGCCATTTCCTCAGGTCCTACTATTTGCCTGGGAGAAGAGGCCAGACCCCTCCTCATCACAGCCTCCCTTCAGGAAGTTGTAGAGTGCAATGAGGTCTGCCCTGAGCCTCCTCTTCTCCAGACTGAACAATCCCAGCTCCCTCAGCCGCTCCTCATAAGACTTGTGCTCCAGACCCCTCACCAGTTTCGTTGCCCTTCTCTGGACACACTCCAGGGCCTCAATGTCTTTCTTGTAGTGAGGAGCCCAAAAGTGAACACAATACTTGAGGTGTGGCCTCACCAGTGCTGAGTACAGGGGGATGATCACCTCCCTGCTCCTGCTGGCCACGCTATTGCTAATGCAGGCCAGGATGCCGTTGGCCCTCTTGGCCACCTGGGCACGCTGTTGGCTCATGTTCAGCTGAGCATCAACCAACACCCCCAGGTCCCTTTCCTCTTCACACTCATCCAGCCACTCATCCCCTAGCCTATAGCACTGCATGGGGTTACTGTGGCCAAAGTGCAGAACCTCATCACACTCACCTCAGCCCAGTGATCAGCTGATCTAGATCCCCCTGAAGGGCCTCCCTACCCTCAGGCAAATCAATGCTACCTCCCAACTTGGTGTCATCTGCAAACCTACTGAGGATGCACTCAATTCCTTCATGAACTCCATGATCACTGTGGTCCTTTTCAACCCGGGCCATTCTATGTTAGTGATGTGATAATTCTGTGGAGCTATAGCACTAAAACCATGCAGTTAAAAGGCAGGAGCTTTGGAGGTATGGTTTTTGGTCTAAGATTACTTTGCTGTGGACTTGGATTGTGTCACTGAACCTTCAGGAGCTGGCACTTGCAGAAATAAGTGTTTTTAGAATCAGGTGAAGTGGATTATATCCATTTTTTTGGGTATGTTCTGCATATGTTTTTATCTTAAAACTGCCCTTATGTTCTGCCTCTAGTGTTTGAGTATCAATACTTTTCTCCCCCTCCTTTTTCACAGGGTACAATGTTACAAGCTATTGAGAGATACATGAAGCAAGCCATTGTGGACAAAGTCCCCAGCGTATCTAGTTCTGCACTGGTGTCTTCCTTAGTAAGTAAAGCAGCAGATCATTGTAAATCTGTGCATTCTAGGAGGACAATCTGTGTTTCTAGGAGAAGTAGTCTGCTATTTGTGTAGCAGTGGAATTTCCTGGGTCTCAAACAGTCTCTCTTCTCCATCTCCTTCTTTAATATTCTCTCCCTTTTCAAGTATGTTGTTTGTAACAGCTGAAGTGCAAATTGTTCAGCATGTAGTTAGTATGGAACATTAATTTAACCAGTGAGGGGCTTGTCTTGGTTTTCAAAAGTGAAGTGCACTGATGGCCATGAAAATGCTTAACAGCTTGGTGAGTAAATAAGAACAACCTGTTCTGTGCTGGGAAGGAATGGGCGCTGGTGGTTCTGAGCTGCAACAGAAAGTAAAAGCAGCTTCCTCTGTGCTATGCAGATAAGAAATCAGTGGAATTGCTGCCCTGAATAGACTGCCATACAAGATTATTTTTGTTGGTACGTAGTAGAAGGGACAGCTGAAGACTTTCACTGTGTTTTCTCTCTCCATTGTTTAAGAGCAAAGGCTGGAAAATATCTTGCTTGTTTAATATTTGTATTAAAGGGGGGGAAGTGAAAGGCTGAGGCTGAGGTGCAAGAGAAGCAGTGGTTTATAAGGGCATTGGGTAAAGAGGCTGGCCTCACTGATGGATCAAAGCAATATACTTCACAGTGCTTCTGATATTAGCTTGTTTGCAGTCTCAGTTTGTGGCTTCTTGCAGCATATGATGAAGATCAGTTATGATGTAGTCAAACGATGGATCAACGAAGCTCAGGAGGCAGCTTCCAGTGACAACATCATGGTACAGGTATGTGTCAGTGCTATTCTGTAAGTTCTTCAAACAACCTTGGGAAAAAACATTAACATCAATTACTTTTTATTATTATTATTATTATTATTTTTTTTTTTTTTAATGGTAATTTTGACTTGAAGGAAATGATTCCACAGCTTCAAAAATCGCAAGTTTTCCCCCAACCCCACTGCATGTTTATTAATTAAGAGATGGTGCTTTATTGCAATCCTCTGCCTTTTCCCCACAAGTCTTCTTGTGGCTGGAATGCCACTGTTCATTCCATATGTTCAGTGTTATGAGACAGAATGAGCACCAAATGTACAAAACCAGCTTTGTTGGTGCTCGGTCAGCAGCTTGGTTAAGCTTTATGTAAGCTGGTCCTATGGCAAAAGAACCTTGGCAAGCAACTGGAAGTGTTCCTTTTGCTTCAGTTTGGACTTTTGTACTTTACAGTTTGTGCTTCTTATGGTTTGGACTTTCAACACGTCAAGGATTTTCTAGTCAGCTGTGATTTCAAGGGGTATCTTGGAAGTTAAGCATGCTCTATAAAAGCAAGCTTTAGTGTGCATCACAGTTAAGTAAGCTGAAGAGTTCTGACGTTTAATGGGGAGAAAAGGGAAGAAAGTAACTGAAGAGCTCTTTGTAGGCTTTCTCAATGGGAAGGCAGGAAAAAGAAATACTGCATATCTTTGCTGCTCGTCAGGAAACTCAGATCATTTGAGATTAGAAGGAACTAACGCTGGGGAACTGCAATTGTAAGATGCAGAAGAGGGCTAACAACCTGCCTTTTTCCAACTGCAGTGTATATTGAATGCCTTCATGTGTTCTTGTGCCTGGTTTTGGTTTCTTAGTACCATGCCTTGGGGCTGCTCTACCACCTCCGAAAAAATGACCGTCTCGCAGTTTCCAAGATGCTGAATAAGTTCACCAAGTCTGGCCTGAAATCCCAGTTTGCTTACTGCATGCTGATCCGGATTGCAAGCAAACTCTTGAAGGAATCTGAAGAGGGGTAAGAAAGAAGCAGCATGTGAATTACCAAATGAATTGTGCTTTGAGGTAGAAGTAGGCAGAGCTGATGCCTGGAGGTTTGTGTGGTAGTTGTGTGGTGAGGTTTGGGTATTTTCGGTTTGGGTTTGGCACCATACCAACAGAATTCAGTTGGCAGTGGGATTAAAACTGCTGAGCCATCTCAGGAGGGGAGGAGGCTGTTGTGCTTTTCTAGTTAGGTGCAGTTCAAACACAGTATCTACCTGTATTACAGCCATACAGACAGAAGCCTCTATCCTAATCTGATCTCATACTAGCAGAGATCTATAAGAAATTCATCTCCTGATGCAATTCTTTGACTGGTGAACGTTTTTGTTAGTGATGTGTAATACATAATTAACAAAGTGTTTCTTGAACACAGGAGTTGTGGCTTGTAGATGAGCTTAAGATGAATGGAATAGTAGGGGATTGGAGCTTTGTTGTTCAAGTATGAGTTGAGCAACGCAACAGTGCAAGAAACAAGAGAACCATGTGCTAACTGTGCCTTCTGTCATGTTCTCAACAACACCACGTTGGGATTTGTGTGTAGTTCAGCATCACAGTGTGAAATTTCTTCTGTTTGTAGGCATGAAAGTCCACTGTTTGACTTCATTGAGAGCTGCCTGCGGAACAAGCACGAAATGGTTATTTATGAAGCTGCTTCTGCAATCATCCATTTGCCAAACTGCACAGCAAGGGAGCTGGCACCTGCTGTTTCGGGTTGGTTCAAGAGTCCTTTTTACCATCTTTCTTAGCTGTTAGAAAGGGTGGAAAAACGCATTGGAGAGATGAGTACAGCTTAACTGAAGCACTGGAGTCAAAATGTAAATGCTCTGATTGTCCTCGAGTTCGGGGCCTTCTGGATGGGAAGTGGTTTGATTCCTTCTTCCCCATTTCCTTCAGAGCTGTAGAGAGGGGGCAGCAGAGGTGCTATCAACAGAAAGAGGAGGTGGGAGGGAAAAGGTAGAGAACTTGATAGCACAGATGTGACACTTACTACTAGAAAACAGCTTGTTATTGTTGTAAGGTGTAAAACTGAAGGCCGTGTTTAATCTGCTTTTGAAACTAGTGATAAATGACAAATAGAATTGCATGAATGCTCAGCATGCCATCTGCAGTTGGATGGGAATACGTGAGACTTCCCTCTCCCATTTTTAGAAAGAGATTACATTTAATTTTCTGCAGCAGTGACTTCTGACTGTATTGTTTGCACCTCTCAATATCAGAGGGGTGGTACAGGGCAACTTCCTTTTCCACATCTGTTGTGGGCATGAGAGCTCTCATAAGGTGCCTAGAGCCAGGTTTTATTTGACATCTCTCCTCTGTAGCATTTTGTCATGAGTTTCTTCTCTTGATTCTTTATTTTCAGTGCTCCAGCTTTTCTGTAGTTCTCCCAAACCTGTCTTGAGATACGCAGCTGTACGGACCCTTAATAAAGTGAGTGCTTCAAGATCTTCTAAACAAGCACAAGAGCATCAGAGAAAGCCAGACTTTGGTGCCTGATGGTGTGTTGCCTAAAACAGAGCAACTATTCATGTGATTACTGTATTCAGAAATACTCCTTGTTGGAAGATTGTCTTTTCCATGCCAGTTATTCTGGTGTGACAGAAATCTTTTCTGCATTCAAGCTGTATTTGCTCATTTCTGGACCACAAGGCTGTAGCTGGATAACTTGTGAGCTCTTCAACTATGTAAGAAGCAGAGCCTTGAATATTTAATTCTGTAAAAGGTATAAATAAAATGTGTGGAGGAAATGACATTCTGATTCCAAAGCTGCAGCAGTAGCAGAGCAAGACTTGGATCAAGCCATGCTGTAGAGTTAGGGTAGTATGGTTAGGTGGTTGGATTCGATGATCTTTAAGGTCTTTTTCTCAACCTGAGTGATTCTATGATTCTGTGTGGCTGCCAAACCCTTACAGCTTTGAAATGGTTTCCTTTGCAGGTGGCCATGAAGCATCCATCTGCAGTCACTGCCTGCAACCTGGACCTGGAAAACCTCATCACCGACTCCAACCGCAGCATCGCTACCCTCGCCATCACCACCCTGCTGAAGACAGGGAGTGAGAGCAGCGTGGACAGGCTCATGAAACAGATCTCTTCCTTCGTGTCAGAAATATCAGATGAGTTTAAGGTGTGGCATTGGAGGCCTCTGCTCTTTCCAGCTGCAGGTTTTTCTCCCATTCTTGTTTTTATTAAGCTTTTCCCATTTGTTAAACCCTCCAGTGATTTATTAGTAAGTCTGATAGAGTAAAGGCAGCTTTAGATTCAGAAGGTGTGCTTGTCTGTTTTCCAGCTGTCAAAATAAGAAAAGAAGACTGTGGGGAGACCTCATTGTGGCCTTCCAGTACTTGAAAGCAGCACTTAAATAGGACAGGGAATGGCTGTTTTTGAGGACGGATAGTGATAGGACAAGGGGGAACGGTTTTAAACTGAGACAGGGGAGGTTTTGATTGGATATTAGGAGGAAGTTTTTCACTCAGAGGGTGATGAGGCACTGGAACAGGCTGCCCAAGGAGGCTGTGGATGCCCCTGGATCCCTGGAGGCATTCAAGGCCAGGCTGGATGTGGCTCTGTGCAGCCTGGTGTGGTGGTTGGTGACCCTGCACACAGCAGGGGGGTTGAAACTGGATGATCTTTGTGGTCCTTTCAGCTCAGGCCATTCTGTGATTCTATGATTCTGTGAAATACACTGTTTCATTTCCTCTCACCACTCCAAAAAAGGTGAAACATCATTTGGTAGATAACTGTCTCCTGTGCATTTTCCTAGAAAATTCTCTACTGTCTTCTGCTTGCCAGTTTGGAGAGGGATTTTTAACTGTTCTACTTGAGTCTGTATTGCTTCAGTCTGTAAAGTCACTGTAAAATCAGGTAATGACTTGGCTAGGGGTTGTTCATCTTATATTTCCCCCTCACACTGCAGAGTTGCCTTGAGGAATATAGCATGAGTACGGAAAGCTGACATCAGTGTGCAGAGGTCTTATCAAAACTTACTGCTTTTGCTTATTAAAAGCAGTAAGTTAGAAACTGCAAAGAGCTCTAGGGACAAAATATGACCTGTCAAGTTAGAATTAGATTAGGGTCATTAGAGGGCAGTGGGAGGAATGGGCCTTTGAATTCATTCCAGAATACAGCCTCCCTAGCAGAGCCAAGTCTTGCAGCATGTTGACGTGGAGTTGTTAATGCATTCCTGCTGAGAGTCCACAGCCAGGTTTCATCCTTCTTGTACAATAATGTAATCTGTCAAGGTGAAAGTTTGAGATGGTGAGAAGCCTGTGCCTTCACAGAAGGATAAATGTGTGACTAACACGCATCTGTGTTGTTCTGCAGGTGGTGGTAGTGCAGGCTATCAGTGCTCTGTGCCAGAAATACCCTCGGAAACACAGCGTCATGATGAATTTCCTCTCCAACATGCTCAGGGATGATGTATGTTTGAAACTTCCTTGGTGTAGTTCTTGGCAGGTAGCTCTGGTGGTGGGAAGGGTCTCATGTTTTACATCACTGGCTGCATAGCAATGGCCTGAGTGATCACCAAAACCCTGTTTATTTTGTGGGTCAAACCTGTCTAAAAGATGCTTGTGAATTAGAGCTGGTACATTAAAAAAAAAAAAAAAAAGATCTGAAGAAATTCTAAGATTCTATGCCTATATTGACCCATGGGAAGACCCTATTAGATTATCCAGCCTTCCTGCTCTCTTCTGTTAGTGTAAATGTGTTATTTTTCCTTCATGGGAAGAAGTAATCGAAGCTTGAGGGGAGCTGTGCAGCTCTGTGGTCTGAGCTCTGCCTGCCTGGTGAGTGTTCTTGTTTTTCTCTTCCCAGGGAGGCTTTGAGTACAAGCGAGCCATTGTGGACTGTATAATTAGCATCATTGAGGAGAATCCTGAGAGTAAGGAATCTGGCTTGGCTCACCTCTGCGAGTTCATTGAAGACTGTGAGCACACTGTCCTTGCCACAAAGATCCTGCACCTGCTGGGAAAAGAGGGGCCCAGGACTCCATCCCCATCCAAGTACATCCGTTTTATATTCAACAGGGTGGTGCTGGAGAACGAGGCTGTGAGGGCTGGTAAGTTCTCCTCCAGAGCTCCATGGATTCGTGTCTCACTTCTGTTTGAAATCTCAGGGCTGAAAATGGGTGTGGGAGGCAATGGTTATTCCAGAGGTATTAAGAAGTAACTCCTGTGCATCGCTTGTGAAAAGGACTTTAAGCTACCTGGAATGAGGTCATCTGGTGGAGAATTCTCTTGGAAAAAGGGTTGCAGGGCCGTTAAGGTGGCCTTGGTCTGTAATCCCTAGCACTTAACTATTTCTTTCTGAAAATACTGGTGTAGTTTGTATCATATAACACATCACTAAAGGGTTCGTGGTATGAAAGCGACAACCTTAGCAATTGTGACTGTAGGAGAACGGTGCGCACAGCACTGAATCATGCTGTGAAAACGTTTGCAGATAGCTTTAGCACCACTGACACCTCCCTTTTTTTCTCTTCTAGCTGCTGTAAGTGCATTAGCAAAATTTGGTGCCCAAAATGAGAATCTTCTTCCAAGCATCTTGGTGCTTTTGCAGAGGTGGGTGGGTATGAGTGCTGTGTATGTGCTGAGAGCTGGTGACACTGGGCAGTCTGTTTCCATGAAGAAGCAAGTTAGACCAAACCAGAACTCCAAATGTGGAGGCTCTGCTGAGCAGAGGGTGTCTCTTTATGTCTGCAAGCAGCCCAGGAGTGCTGAAGGTGTCAGTGCAAGGTGTGGTTAGTCACCAATCATCTGACAATCTGATGTGAGAATGTTCCTGAGAGGGCAGTAAGTCTACAGTGCCTCAGTAAGCATGCATACTTCTGCATTCATCCGTAGTAAGAAGGCAGGTTTCCATGCTACTCAGAAAGAGTAACTTGTGTGTGGCTGAGTAGTGATCTCAGCTGTTCCAGTTTCACAGATCTGCATCTCTTGCCTTCATGTATGGTCTGTACCTTCCTGAGAGAGCTGACTGCTGCCCTGCTGTTCTCCACAACAGGTGTATGATGGACAGCGATGATGAGGTTCGGGACAGAGCAACGTTCTACTTGAATGTTCTTCAGCAGAGGCAGATAGCCCTGAATGCTGCCTATATTTTTAATGGTGAGTGATAGGGAGGATTCTGTGCACCCTTTGAAGGCTGAGCTGTTATTTAACTGCTGCTGTAAGAAGACTACAAAACATCTTTTGTAACTTGGGTCAGAATAACCAGAAGGAGCCTAACTTCCAGCACTGTCACTTTGCTAGGCAATATTTATGACAACTGAGAATGGCATATTTAGCATAATATGGGAAAGGCTGTCTAGATAAACAGCAGGAAAGCTGGATGGGTGTTTCATCATTGCTTCCTCTGCTTGGACCAAGTTTCTTAACCTTTGTTCTGTTTTCTCCATGAAAAAAAAAAAAGAGGTTGAAACATCTTGCCGTGACAGTTGGCTATAAAAATGTTTTATGGTCCTGTGGCTAAAAGGTCATGCAAGTGAAGTGTTTAAGGTTTAAGACTATTGCAACATGACTTCTCTCAAGTGATCTGTTTAGACTGCAGTACCCTTTGGAAAGGCAAATTTCTCTGTCATCTTCAGAGCAGCTTTTTTATTCTGCACAGGATCTTGATGTACTTCATGTGTGTGCATGTATGCAAGTGTGTGTGTGTTTATTAAGAAGTGGAAGTACTTTACCAGCTGTTTGTTAGCCCAAGCCCAAGTCTATCTAGCTGTGAGCTCTAGATTCCATAGAGTTTTTCTCTGCAGTCTGGTCCAATGGACAGGCTACAGAGAAGAACTTCTTGAATAATTTGACTTGATCTCAAGAAGGATGTGGCTGAAACACTGGTAAGTTTTTTCAGACACCGATGCCTTGTTGCTTCTAGTGCAGTGGACAATACAGAACTGGCTGTGTTCATTTGTCAGCCCTGTATCATAGTGCCTGTAGGTTTTTGACAGTTCCACCTGTCAAACCTTCTGTCTGCTGTTCTGTGTCACAGGGCTGACTGTCTCTGTTCCTGGAATGGAGAAAGCCCTGCACCAATATACACTGGAGCCTTCTGACAAACCTTTTGATATGAAAACAGTTCCGCTGGCCACTGCACCCATCTTTGAACAGAAAGCAGGTAATAATGCTCAGGCTTTCTATAATCAGGTTCTAGGCAAGACTGTAAGCCTTCAGGTTGCCATAATGACACTTGGTGTCTGTGAACTGCTTGCTGTCCTGGTAGGATGAGGCCAAGACTGTGACTCAGCTGAAGGCTGAACCAAATCACTTCACTGGCTTCCTTTGATCTTCCATCTTGACCTTGCAAAACCTTTCTAGAAAATGTTGTGGGATTTTTTTTTTCCCCTTTCTGCTTTTCTTATCTTTTAGATATGGGATTTCAAATTCCCTGGGTTGAATGTTCTCACATAAGCAGAGTAAGGAAGTTAATGACTTCTGAGAAATGACAGCTTGTCTCGAGTACTGCTGTGCTCATGTATCACAGCTGTGGTTGTGCTGCATACTGAAACTGGAGCAGTCATGCAGTCAGTGTGGTGAGCTTTTTGCTGGCTGTTCTAGATTACAGTGCACTTTCTTTATCAAATCTCTCCTTTCCATGCAATCCAATATTGCCCAGCAGAAAAGACTTTTAAATGCACATGTAACGAAGTGGCAGTGATAACGAGCAGAAGGTTTGAAATGCTACAGGCTGATGAGTTTTTAGCAGAGACACAAAGGCATTTAGAAGTGCACAGTGGAGCTGACAGCACAATGTCTTTTCTTCTCACAGAGATTTCCCTAGTGACCAGCAAACCTGAAAAAGTTGCTCCTTCACGTCAGGATATATTCCAAGGTATGTGAGAGGATTCGTGCTTGAAGTAGTGGGAGGATTGCTACAAGTCAGGTGGGAGGAATGAGCAAGGCTGTCACTGAGTGTCAGTTTCCTTTTCCTCTCTGTGCAGAGCAACTGGCAGCCATTCCAGAGTTCAAGAGCTTGGGGCCGTTATTCAAGTCTTCAGAACCAGTGCAGCTCACAGAAGCAGAAACAGAGTACTTTGTTCGTTGTATCAAACATGTGTTCACAAATCACATCGTTTTCCAGGTAAGGGTACCACATCTGGAGGTTGGTGTCCCTCCCTGTGGTGGTGGGGGTTGGATCTTGATGGCCTTTCTATGATTCTAAGGGAAAATAAGCACTGCTGCCAGAGCACTGTAGCTAATTTGGGGGCAACTGCTGATTAGAAATGCTGCTTCTGCACTTGAGACCTTTTCATTCTGTACTTCTGCAGTTTGATTGCACAAACACGTTAAATGATCAGCTGTTAGAAAGAGTCACTGTGCAGATGGAGCCATCGGATGCTTATGATGTGATCTGCTGCATCCCAGCACCCAGCCTGGCTTACAACCAGCCAGGCATGTGTTACACCCTCGTCCAGATGCCCCAGGATGACCCCACTGCAGGTATCAATCAGCTGTTGAACTGTTCAGGCTGTGGGATTTGAGCCCATCCTGAGATTCCAGTGCTGCTTTTCTCATCTGCCATACATGCTGGTTTTTGTGTAGGGTCTGTTTGTGCAAAGTTGCACACGTGATTCTTTTTTTTCATCATTCATATTGGATGATTAAAAATGAGATGGTAATGAGGAACAGAATGCAGATGGTATGGGAAACTGAATTTATTACCTTGACTCAATGAAAGCACGGATGCTGGGGTAGTGTTTGGGAATAGAATCAGCAAAACAAAAATGCTAATGGAGGAAAATCAATGGGTAGATTACACCTTTATTTCTTTCTCCTAATCTGTTCACACTTCAAGTAAGTTCAGTTGGATTTGAAGTTGATTTAACATGACTCAGCTTATCAGTGGATGTCTTGGTTAGCACTCTAAACCAGAGAAGATCAGAGCTAGTTTGAATCCCTAAACTGTGTTTTTTGGATCATAGTCCACTTGTCAGGAACCCTTGCAGTGTTTGTCCTGGTGGCTGATGCAGACCAGGCTGCAAGTTGGTGGAGTTGTGCTTGTCGCACTGTGGAACGCTCCCCCTCTGAGATCTTCCTTTGATCTTCATCTTGGAGTCTAGGGGAAATTTTTTAAGATGGAAAGCATTTTGGCCACTGCCATGTCTCTGTCTTTTGGGGAAAAGCTGATGTATTTTCCTCCAAACTCCTTTTTGGGAAGCAAGAGCTCAAACAGAAGAAACTGCACCACTAACCTGTATGGACTTTTCCTCCCCAGTTGCTTGTACTTTCAGTTGCACAATGAAGTTTACTGTCCGGGACTGTGACCCAAACACAGGAGTCCCAGATGAAGATGGCTATGATGATGAGTACGTGGTGAGTTCTGGACTGTCTTCTTGTCATTAATTCTGAGTACGTGGCCATTGCACCAACGGTTTTCTTTCAGATCTGAAGCCCATGAGAGAGAACACAGGGTGTACCTGAAACACTATTTCCAAAATCTCATAGCTCATGCCTGCTTAGATCCTTACCCAAAACCATACATCTGCCAAAAGTCAGTTTGTTTTTAGTGCCCTGTGAAAACAGGATTTGAGGTAGCAGGTGTGAAGGAAGCAATAACTCTGACTCAAAAAGCAACTGCCCCATTTTCTGCTCTCCTTTGGTGCCACTGTTTCTTTTCTGTATATTTTTCTTCTAAGCTTTACAGATGGCCACCACAAATACTGATTTTTTTTTTTTTTTTTTTTTCTTCTCTGCTTTTTTTAGTGTATTATTACGCATTTCTTCTGAAATTGAAGCCAGTCACGCCAGAATTGTCTCATCAAAGTGCTGCTCTGCCTTTGTTTTTCTTTCTAAGAGTTGGATCCTTCTCGTAAGTGGCAGCTGAAAATCTCCCTTGCTTTTTTCTTTCTGTCAGTTGGAAGATTTGGAGGTGACGGTGTCTGACCATATTCAGAAGGTTTTGAAGCCCAACTTTGCAGCTGCATGGGAAGAAGTGGGAGACGACTTTGAGAAAGAAGAAACCTTTGCACTGGGTTCAATCAAAACCCTCGACGGTAAGATGATTTGTCCTCATTTATCACTGACCCATGCAGTAGTAATCCTGGTAAATCTTCCATTCTAAGAAGGTAGTTAGTGTGGGAGGAGGAGGATTTGGTGCCTTCCAGTGTCATATCACGTCCCAGCAACAAAGCTTTGTGTTGCAGTGCTGGGGCTGTCGTGAGTGGAAGCTTGGCAGTGCCTTTTTAGGCTGTTTAAAGACAGCAGGAAGGACATCACAAGTCAGTTCTCACAGAAAGCTTGGCACTGAACTGGAGATAACGTTCTTTTTCAATTTCTGAATGCAGAAGCTGTCAACAACATCATCAAGTTCTTGGGCATGCAGCCCTGTGAGCGATCAGATAAAGTGCCAGAGAACAAAAATTCTCACACGCTCTACTTAGCTGGTACGTATTCACACTGTTTTCATCCATGTTTCTCAGACAGATTTTTTACTAAATGATGGGAAACAGGCAAGGAGATTCTGCTCTTGTTCCTCTCTGTGGAGAGCTGTGAGTTTTGCATGCAGCTGGTGCTCGTTTTGCTGCCTGCCACTGTGGGTGTACTCAGGTTAGGCCTTGTGTCTCAGCATGAAGGTATTCTGCATGTGGGAACAGCAGTGAATCCTTTGAAGAAGAACTTCCAGAAACACCTAACTAAATTCCTTGCCAAAAGTAGGTTTCTAGGACTGTTTTGTTTTCGAGTTCCTGAAAAAGCCTCATCCTAAAATGGCCTGTTGTGTCACATTTATTTGGTGACTGTGGTTCAGGCTTATGCTTCTGGGCAGCTCCTGGAAGTTGAGACAGTGGATTTTGCCTTCATGGCAGAATCTGGAGTACAAAGTACAAAGGCAGTATTGCCTTTGCCAACTGGAAGTGAGCTTTAGCTATTCCCTTCCTGGTTTTTGTCCATGTAAATCTGCCTGGCCCCCCAGCAACTCATGCTGAGTCTGGATGTCTGTTATTACCTTCAGTCTTGGCCTCAAGAGCTGAAGGAATTTAAAGTTTCGGTTTAATCCCCAGTCTCAGTGCAAATGGCCACAAGCTCAATGTGTCTTCTTGTTGTTTTTGGTCTTCAGGTGTATACAGAGGTGGTTGTGATGTGCTGGTAAGGTCCAGGCTTGCGCTGGGAGATGGCGTGACCATGCAGGTGACAGTCAGAAGCAAGGAAGAAATGCCTGTAGATGTCATCCTGGCTTCTGTAGGCTGAGCGTTACAGCGCTTCAGCTGCGGTGGGAGCTTTGCAAACAGCAGCTGGATGTACACCAGATCAAGCTGTCTGTCTGTCCTTCTGCATGTTGTTTTTACTCCTCCATTTGGTAAATATTTTGTATGATGTTACAGTAGTGGCTGGCTGGTACTGAGCCTTTCCCTTGTCCTTTCCCTCAGCATCACTCGCTCATTCCTCTCTAACTTATTGTCTCTGGCCGATGGCAGTAGAGCAGGGAAAATAAAAGATGGTAGGTGGTAAGAAAAATGGAACTGGAATTTTGTCAAAACTGATTTTTATTAACAGAAAATAAACGCTGGTCCAAATGGTAGAATTCCTATGAATGACTGTTCAATAAAATAGAAAATTCTTCTTCTAATTCCGTCTGCTTCCAAGCCTTCAGTTCAAAAAATGAGCCCACAGGGGCTGTTTACTTAGCAGAAGCCCCTTATTCCTAAAGGGGTGCTGTTAAATTTAAGTAGTTAAAAAACAACAAAACCTTGCAGACTCTGCTAGCCCATAAATGTACAATCTTTAAAACAATTTTGTGTAAAATAGAAACCAAAAAACCCGATGTATATAGAGATTAAACTTCACCTATGGATGGCATATTCCTTTTGCACTGTGGAATATCAATTCTCTGAACCTTATCAGATTGTACCAAACTCCACTGCAGCTTTCTCCTGGGCTTCAAGCTGTGAAAAGTCCTGGAAATAGAGGGGGAAGGAGGGACCTTGTGCTGACTTCCATGTAAGAAGAGATTACCAAAGCCAAAATTAGGGTGCTTAGATGCCCCTTGACAGTTGCAAATACAGCGTAGCATCACTGTCTATACTTTGAGGGTTTACAGATTCAAAGTCTTATATCTGGAGATAAAGCTTAAGGTCTCTTGAGCTGTAAACAGAGAGAACAGAGCTGCAGCAGCTCAGAAGGAGTTGATGAAGTTCAAATATGCATTCAGGAAGCCTGTTGGATCCTCCAGCTGGGGGTAGTGGCTGATGTGGTCATCCAGCACCGACACTGTGGACATGGGAAGCATTTTTCTGTTGGAAATGAATGGAGCAAGACTTAAGCACAGGAACTGCAGCAGGCACAGAAAGCCACCAGCTGATGAATGCCTTCTTTCACAGTTGGGATTCTCTCCATAACTTGGATTTTGGCATCAGAAACCCTCCAAGAGCTGCAGCTGACCCCTGTTCTATTTTCTGGAATTAACCACATCAGACAGTTAAGATTTATCATCACATGCACGATAGCTGTGACTAAGAATTGTGACTTTGATGCCTAAAACTGGGAAACAATTTCCAAACTACTGTCCAGCCTGACTGTGTAGATTGGAGGTGAAAAGGAAAACCAACCTATGGAAAGGGAACTGAGACAAAACCCCCCATATAACGAAACCCCAGCTGCATACTGCTGCTCTGTGTCTTACTTGTAAAGCTGGAGAAACTCTGGGTGTGGATTCACAGGGTCCAGGGGCCCGTAGATTAAATGCACTGCAAGAAAGAAGCACAAATTGAACTTCTGTATCCATGGACATCCTTAACCGAGCCAAGGAGGTGACCCACGTGAACCTGCACAGATCCAACTTGAGCCTTGTTATCCTCATCAGCAAGAAGCTCCTTGATGAATGGAAGGAAGCCAGCACCACACTTCAGTGCCTCCAGGGATGGGAGCCTCACTCCAAATGGGGAAAAAAAAAGAAAGTTCCTACTTACGTGGGACAGAGGTGGACATCAAAGCCCCGACCCAGCGGTCTCTGTGCTTCTTCCTCTGGTTTATGTACTGCAAAATACTGAAGAGAAGCCCATTGTTACACAGCCGATGTGTTCAGATCACACCCTACATCTTTTTTGGGGTAAACAGAGATCCCAAAGCCCAACAGAAGCAGCTGGAGACTGAGGATCCTGCATCCTGATGCCTGGCTGAGCGCTGGCAACCTTCAAAAGCGTCAAACTCAAGAGCTCCCGCAGAAAGGCCAAGTGTCGGGTTCTACACTTTGGCCACAACAACCCCATGCAGCGTTACAGGCTTGGGGATGAGTGGCTGGATGAGTGTGAAGAGGAAAGGGACCTGGGGCTGGTGGTTGATGCTCGGCTGAACATGAGCTGACAGCGTGCCCAGGTGGCCAAGAAGGCCAACGGCATCCTGGCCTGCATTAGCAATAGCGTGGCCAGCAGGAGCAGAGAGGTGATCATCCCCCTGTACTCAGCACTGGTGAGGCCGCACCTCGAGTACTGTGTTCAGTTTTGGGCTCCTCACTACAAGAAAGACATTGAGGCCCTGGAGTGTGTCCAGAGAAGGGCAACGAAACTGGTGAGGGGTCTGGAGCACAAGTCTTATGAGGAGCGGCTGAGGGAGCTGGGATTGTTCAGTCTGGAGAAGAGGAGGCTTAGGGCAGACCTCATTGCACTCTACAACTTCCTGAAGGGAGGTTGTGGTGCAAAAGGGTCTGGCCTCTTCTCCCAGGCAAATAGTAGGACCTGAGGAAACGGCCAGAAGTTATACCAGAGGAGGTTTAGGTTGGACATTAGGAGAAACTTTTTCTCTCAAAGGGTGGTCAGGCACTGCAATGGCCTGCCCAGGGAGGTGGTGGAGTTGCCGTCCCTGGTGGTGTTCAAGAGGCGCCTGGATGAGGAGCTACAAGAGATGGTTTAGTAGCTTGTGGCACTGATAGGAATGGGAGGGTGGTTGGACTGGATGATCTTGCAGATCGTTTCCAACCTTGTGATTCTGTGATTCTGTGAAATCCCAGCGGCCTACCTGTCCACGACGAGATTGCCGTCGTTGGTCCTCACCGCCGTCCACATGTCCCAGTACTCTGCCTGTGAGGGCTGCGTGTATGGCCCAAAGACTGCTCCAAGCCTGAAAAGAATCCAGAGCACAAAAAGGGTCAGCGCTCCTCCGTTATGCTGTGAAGCACGTGGGTGCCAGCAAACCCTACTGCTCATCCCCCCAAACACGCTTCGCATTCGGCCCGAAGGCCTTTTGGAAATCAAAGAAATGAGCAACATCTGGTGAAAATACAAACCTGATCCTATACCCCATAAAGGGTGGTTTAGAGGTTTTATTGCAATTCCATCCTCATAGGAGAGAAGGATTCCAGCAAAATAAACCACTTTTCCAACCTCAGTTTGATTATACAAATTCAGGAGCAAACCTCTGCTTGGACAGTGCCTGGGATTTATATTTCTTTACCAAATACCCTTCTCCACATCCCCCACCCATGGATGGAACCCACCATCGCAGAGCCCAACTCACCCTCTGGAGAAGAAGAAGAAGTTCATCAGCCTCGTGATGATGGGGGACAGCAAGCCCCCATCCTTGAGAACCTGGGGCAGAAAGAAAAAGCAGGTGGCACCACTGCAGGGCACAGATGGGTGATTCTGGTGTGCTTTTCCCACAGGCTCACCTTCTGTATGAATCTGGGGTAGTACGTTTCGGGGAAGATTCCTGGAAGGATCATAGAGAACAGAGGTGTAATACTGTAATTGTTTTGTTCTGCATTCCCCAGTCTTTCAGCAATCTTAGTAAAAACCTGAGCCGAAGGACCTCTAAAATCTGACCCTACCACCCATCCTGATGTGCTGGGCAAACCTCACCTCCGTTGGACAAGCAGAGGCTGTTGATCAGGATGCTGCCAGTTTTATTGTGCTCATACCTGGAAACAGAAGGGGAGATGGAGAAACACCCTCTGCAAGCTGGGGGGCATCTCTAAGAAAGCCCTTCCAACCCAACATCCCACGATTCTACGACCTCTAACATCCTTTCCAACCCAACATCCCACGATTCTACGATCTCTAACATCCTTTCCAACCCAACATCCCATGATTCCATGATCTCTAACATGCTTTCCAACCCAACATCCCACGATTCCATGATCTCTAACATCCTTTCCAACCCAACATCCCATGATTCCATGATCTCTAACATGCTTTCCAACCCAACATCCCACAATTCTACGATCTCTAACATGCTTTCCAACCCAACATCCCACAATTCTACGATCTCTAACATCCTTTCCAACCCAACATCCCACGATTCTACGATCTCTAACATCCTTTCCAACCCAACATCCCATGATTCCATGATCTCTAACATGCTTTCCAACCCAACATCCCACGATTCCATGATCTCTAACATCCTTTCCAACCCAACATCCCATGATTCCATGATCTCTAACATCCTTTCCAACCCAACATCCCACAATTCTACGATCTCTAACATCCTTTCCAACCCAACATCCCACGATTCTACGATCTCTAACATCCTTTCCAACCCAACATCCCATGATTCCATGATCTCTAACATGCTTTCCAACCCAACATCCCACGATTCCATGATCTCTAACATCCTTTCCAACCCAACATCCCATGATTCCATGATCTCTAACATCCTTTCCAACCCAACCTCCCACGATTCTACGATGTCTAACGTCCCTTCCAACCCAACCTCCCACGACTCTACGGCCTCTAAGGTCCCTTCGAAAACAACTATTTGATTCTATGAACGTGGAGCAGCCAGCCCAGCAACCTGTGGAGCAGCTCCTGTGCAACCGTATCCCCATAATCGTGGGACAGGAGGTTTATCCTCTGGTGGTGGAGGCCGAGGTGACGGACCAGCCGCTCGACGATGCTGGCTTGCTCAAAGATGGAGTAGTGGTGGGGTCTCTGCCAAGGAAAGCAGAATCACCGTGAGAGCATGTGAACCCACAGACACTTCAAAATAAAGAGCCTGATGGAGATGTCCCCGTAATCATTCTCCATGTGCCCTAGAGGACATCACACCCAAGAAAGGGTGGTGCGTTGACTGAACCCATCTCCGCTATCAACCTTATTTATCCCTTCTGCTATTAGAATGTCTCTTTTTTTTTTTTCAGAACGGGGGAAGAAATTGGGATGTGAAACCCAAATGAACACCAATTCCCAAACCCCCAATAGCTCCTCTTTCTAGGCTTACGTACAGGCTTGTCGCTGAACCCGAACCCTACAAAATCCAGAGCAATCACCCGGTGGAAGCGTTGGGTCAGTCCTTCCCATATCTGCAAGGAAGAAAAAAATGTAGGAAAATAGGAGTTTTGCCAGGAGGGAGGAATCCCAGCGGGGTGTCCCCATGTTCTCACCTTGCTCCAGTCATAGCTGGAGGTTGGGAAGCCATGCAGGAGGACGACAATGTCGGAGCTGCCCACAGCACCAGTGGAATCTGTGGAGGGAATGGAAGGACCTCAAGATGCGGCACCACCAAAACAAAAGGATTTTAGCCCAAATATCGCCCGCAACCCAATTTCCTGGTGGCCATGGGGGTGTCCTTACCTCTGTAGAAGATGCTTTGGTGTTTGTAGGTGAAGAAAGCTCCAGAGGCCTTCCAGGAGAGCAGCGCTGGGGAGAGCCGTGGGGGTGGGATGTGTAGGTACACGGCCAGGAGTGGGACGCTGAGCAGCCCCACCTGCACCCACCACTCCTTCATCCTGCAGGAGGTGGGATAGCTCGTCCCTATAACTTCATCCCCACAAATGGCCATCCACCCCATATCCCACCATCCCTATAACCTCATGTCCCCACAACCTCACATCCCCATAACCTCCCCCAGTGTCCCCATAACCTCACATCCCCATAACCACCCCCAAAATGCCTGTAATCTTGCATCCCCATAACCTCCCCCAAAGTCCCCATAACCTCACATCCCCATAACCTTCCTAATGTCCCCATAACCCTCCCCCATGTCCTCCTTCCCATTCCCCATAACACTCCCCCATCTCCATTCCCCAAGTCCCCATAACCATACCCCGTAACCCTCTCCATGTCCCCACAGCCCGCCCATTCCCATATCCCAATAAAGCCCACCCCCAATCCCAATAAAGCCCATAACCCTCCCTACGTCCCCATAACCCTTTCCATTCCCATAAACCATCCTCATCCCAATAACCACCCCTTGTTCTCATAACTCCTCTATGTCCCTATGACCTCTCAGGCCTTATAACCTGACTCCCATAAACACCAGTTCCCTCCCCATAATCTCCTAATCTCCCCATAACCTCACATTCCCATAACCCTTCCCATGCCCGTGCCCCCATAACCATTCCCTATGCTCTCAAAACGTACCTACATCCCTGCAACACCCCGTGTCCCCATAACCCTTCCCATATCCCCACAACACCCAACTCATAATCCTCCCCGTGGCTCCATAACCCACCCTGTGACCACATGACCTTCCCTGTGTCCCCATAACCTCCCCACAGCCCCCACCACCCCCCCTACGTCCCCATAACCCTCCCCACGTCCCCGCACACCTCACCCCTCCAAGCTCCACCTCTTCACCACTAAGCCCCGCCTGTTCCACGCGCAAGCCACGCCCCCCACATCTAGCCACGCCCCCTCCCCCCACTCTCTCCATTCTCCTGATTGGCGGAGGCCACGCCCCTGGCGGCGGTGGGCGTGGCCTCAGGCCGGGCGCTCCCTCACCCGCTTTCAGGTGCGCGGCTCCCACGCCGCCATTCCATCTCGTGGGCAGGGCCTCCTGCGCATGCGCATGTCCCTCAGTCTGGCCACGCCCTCCCCGTGCCCGGCGTCTCTCCGTTGCTTGGCAACGGCAGAACGCCGTCAGGTCGCCGAACGTTTCTACGCCTCTTGTGATTGGCTGAAAGGGGAACGGGCGGCCAATCGGGGCGGGGATTGTTGCGTGGTGGGGGCAGACAGAGCCGGACGGCGGGAGGCGGCGGAGCGTGTGAAGCGTGGTGAGACGATGTCGAGCAGGAGGAGCGTCGGTGACCCGGAGGTGGGCGGGAAGGGGACGGTACGGGCAAGGGAGGAACGTGGGGGGATGGCCAGAGGTAGAGAGGTGGGGGTCCCAGAGGAGGAGGCCTTGAAGTGAAGGCCGTGAGGGTAAAGGGTTGGGGGGGGCCTTGGGGTGAATAGTGGGGGGGGGCTGAGAGCAGAGGAGAGGAGAGGTTCTGTGTGGGGAATTATTAGGATAAAAATTATTAGGATAAAAATTAGGATTTGGGGTGTGCTTGGAGTATGGGGGTGTGATGTAGGGCTGGGGGGATGTTATGGAGGGGTGAAGTTGGGCTTGGGAGCCCTTTTGGTGCTTTGGTGCCCTTTTGCGAGCCTGGTTGTCGACAGTCAGAGGGCGTTGCGGGGCTGTTCTCTGCTCTTTGTGCTCTTAGAGTCGTCCCCGTGTCCCCATCCTTTCCTCTTTCCTGCGTTGATTCCTCCCCTCTCATCCCACAGTACTTAACCAGGCGCATCCCTCAGAACCCCCGGTACCAACACATCAAAACCCGCCTCGATACCGGTGAGTGGCACCGTCAGTGGGGCTGAAAACTGCCCAGCAGAGGGGAGGGGAATAACAGCAATAGTTATGCTGAGCATCTCAGCTGCTTTACCCCAATCCTGCGCAGCAGGGTCAGAGCTCACGTCGTAATTTGGATCCTTGTGATAGTTGCCTTGTTATTCATCAGTCAGGTTCTGATCTGTGCACTCCCACAGAAGTTACCGAGCTTGGAGTCGCTACGTGTTGGCCTTTCTTCTATAAGTTAATATATGACAAAAGTATAATTCAGTCATTATTTGCTCAGAAGGGTCCCTTTTGAGCTTTTTGTACAGTTAAAGTGATTGGATTTTACCTGTTTGCAGTGGTACCCCAAGGCAGTGTGGGGATAAGGACAGTGTAACCACAGCTGCAGGTGATGGCCTCCTGAAGGCCATGGTGTTGTCCTCTGAAATCTCACCAGAACTGCTTTCTAGCAGAGAGGGATTGGTGTGGAAGTTGTATTTGGTGCCCCACGCTGAAAATCCCATAAAATAAAGCAGTTAAATGCATTCTGCAGAGGGATTTCCTTAGCACTGTGAGTGCACACCAAAGGTCTGAGCTCTTTTAGTTGTGACCATTGCCTGTGAGCTCCTGCATCCCCTACAGGGGCTTTTTACACCCTGCCTGTAGGTGCAGCAAAGCTTCAGCACGGCCATCCCTTCCTTCTGAAAGTTATTTAAGCCGTGATGAAAAGCACTGATTTGTAACAAGCGGTTTGGTTGCTGTTGTTGCAGGATGCAGTCTGACAAAATACATTGAGAAGCTGGAGGAAATCAAAAGAAGTGAGTACCTGGAGTGGGGCAGGATGTAACTGTGTGGGTTAGTTCCAAACTGAAGGAGCTCTGAGCAGCAGTGCTGAGCCCTCTTCTTGCTCAGAGATCTTCTCTCTGGCAGTGCCCACAGGAAGAAACTCCATAAACACATAGCAGCAGCATGAAGAAATACCCCAGTTCTCCTACTTTGCTTCTCTCGTGAGCACCTTCCACTTTTTCGTGCCTCTTGACTGCTTTTTTGGGGCTATAATTGGTGATTTAGGTTGGACCTAACAGCACTGAGGCTTTGGGCTGTTGGAAGCACAGCTGATCCCATCCTTTGCTCTGTGCTCCCACCGAAAAGGAGCTTGTTGAAATTCATGCTGATAAAGCTGAGCTTTTCCTGCTTTCTTTCCAGCCATTGTCAGCACTATTTTCACGCAGAGCCAGCAAAGCTATTAAACCCCTGAGCCCCCACAATTAAAGAGGATTAATTAGGATTTTCAATCTTCGGTCTTCGTTCTTGGTGCAGCACAGTGAGGTGGCAGTGCTCAGTGTGTGAGGGAGGTCACTAACGTGGCACGTAAACGTGGTTGTGTTTGGCTTCATGCAAAAAGCCCCTTTGTTGCTGTTTGTTTGCAACGCACCGCAGATCTTCTGGGAAAGCCAAGAGAGAAACACCCTTATTTTCCAAAATCCTGTGTGGACAGACTAAGATTTCAGTCCCAAACACTGCGCTGCCATCGCTTTTATCAGCTCTGAGAATCTTGTTGTGTCAGTGTAGCTGGTTTTCAATCTCTCCTGTGAATCTGATTTCTCCTCGGGTAGAAATCCTTTTGTTTCTGGTCCTGGGCTCCGGCAGGAACTTTCCCATTGTGTTTACCCTGAATGGGCACCTTGTGTTCCCAGGCAGTTCAGAAACACCTCTCCCTTGATTTCTCATGGATAGATGACACCGTTTGGGTCTGACTCTGAATGCGTAGCACAGCGAACTCTCTGTCTCTGTGTAATGTGAGAGAGTGGGGCTTTATACCCCGAGCCTGCAGTGGAATCAAAAATAAGATAGCTGGGAGCGTGATCATTGTCCTTTGGAGCAGCGACTTGAGGAGAGACGCCACGTCTCTTCCCTTCTCTGTGCTCCAGCACTGGAGGAACTTTTCCACACCCCGCAGAGCGTTTGCATCCCGAAGCACAATGTCAGAAAATCCAAACGGAGCTCCCAGGGCAGAACCAGGTACGTAGCATTGCTTTTGTGGGCAGGAGCAGCTCTTCTTCTGCGCTCTTTGGTGATGGCTGAGGTCCTTCTTCAGGCGTTCAGCTGTTTGTTCCAGGTCTGGCTTTGTGCTGGCGACTGTTGGGTGCTAAAGAGCTGGGCTATAAAAGCTTATTCAGGGGTAAAGATTCCTTAACTGAGACTGGCAGAAAGCCTCCAGTTTTGCACAGTGGTTGCAATTAAAGCACTGCTGTCACATACACGTGTGACACCGTAAGCTTTGCTGCTTTTAGTTCTCCTAAACCAAAATCACTTCTTGTTCTTCTCATGACCTGGGTTTTGTGCTGGGCAGGTGCTGCCTGAGAGAGAATCACTGCTGTTGTCTCATAGTTACAGAGCTGATGCTTGAAACCAAAGAATCCTCCAGGAGCTCTGAGCATCTCTTTCAGCTCTTTGACTTTCTGAAACCTGTTGGTGTCTGTTTGCTGGCAATGAATCAGCCTGCTGCTGCAGGAATGGGATGGGAATCTCACACAGAGTGCTCCCATAAGGGGAGCGTGGCAGTTGTTCCTCATACAGCAGTTACAGGGATGAGGATTGGAGCCCTCCTCCCCCATCTCCCTGCTGCTTATTGAGGGAAGTTCAGCAGATGGTGGGATTTAGAGCTGCTTAACTGGATTGGATGAAGGCTCTGTGCTGCATTATTAGCTCCTCTTAGTCAGAGAGAAGCCATCCAGGTGTATCCCCAGC
This sequence comes from Tetrao urogallus, assembly GCF_951394365.1. NCBI lineage: Eukaryota > Metazoa > Chordata > Aves > Galliformes > Phasianidae > Tetrao > Tetrao urogallus. The sequence goes on from NC_136813.1 coordinate 192,673,056, forward strand.
AGTTATTGAAGATACTGAAGAAAAATGCAAAGGATTTTACTTGTTTCCAAATGGGAATCTGTGATGTGAAGGGTAGAGCCTCACAAGCAAGGAGGAAGGGGAAGGAGGAGCATTCAAAGCACTCAGGCTTCCATCCCTGTCACCTCTGAGCTCCATCATCTCTGCTCTGCTTGCTTGCCAGTTGTTCCAATGGGGTTTTTCTCATCCTCTAAGCTTTGTCTTCAGGCTTAGGATTTAATTAGCCCCATCTCTCTATGGCAATTATGTCTGCTTTGAGCTGGCATCTGCAGCAGTTTGTTCCGTTCCCTGCCTTACACCCCTCGTGTTGGTTGCTCACTTTGTGTTAAATTCCAGTTCCTGTGATTTATTGAGAAGACCTGGAGTGTCTCAAACAGTCAGATTGAAGCAGGCATCTAATGTTAGAGCTCAGTGTTTCCAAAAAACCTTAGAGCATGGTGTAGCTCAGCCTCGTTCTGCAGGGATCTGCAAAGTAACTGAGGCCATGCCTTGCCCTGCGATGTGCAAGGGCTGGGAATGGGTTTGAGATGTGTTGAACCTCTTCTGTTCTGTTTTTGAAGATTACAGGTACAGAAAGGACGAGCTGTTCAAAAGGCTGAAAGTGACAACTTTTGCCCAATTGGTAAGTGTGGATCTTCTCTGTCCTGCTCACTGTCCTTGCTTCACCCACAGCCTTCCCTGTGGTTACGTAGCCTCAGACAATGGGTAATTCTTTTCTCATGGGGCTCTTCTACAGCTTCTTTCCCTGCTTTGTCCTGAAGCAGAGTGTTCTTCCTTTTTGATACGATTTTTGTTTAATAAATGGCTCTAGCACTGCGAATCCCTCTCAAATATACATCTATATTTGATCCCTAAGCGCAGTGGAAAGTATGCTGGGTTAAAGATATGTTGGCTTGAGGATTATTTTTCCTTAAGGTGATCCCTGCTGTCTTTCACTGATAGCTGTGTATGTGTATCAAGGCTTTGTGGCTTGCTTTTGTTCCCTGCAGGTCGTTCAGGTTGCTTCTCTGTCTGATGAAACCTTAGAAGTGACGAACGAGGAGATTCACAGACTGGAAGGTAACAATATTTATTGTGAGCACAAAGAAATGGAGCTGTAGATCGCTGTCATACCTTGAACTGCGCCCTAGCAGGCATAGCAAGCCCTTAACCAGGGGAAAATAACCCCTCCTGCAGCCATTCTGCTCTGGGATGCATAACTCCTAAAGCAGAAATGCTCTCAAGAAGGAAAGTCATCACACTGAGAAGTTCTGGCACAGTAACTCTATATAACGAACAGCAAGAGTGAGATGAGCTGTCACATTTCTGCTCAATTCCTGAGAAGGAGATCTTCAGCTTTCAGAAATCACGTGGCTCTTTCTCCTTTTTGACGTGGGGCTCTCAGTAAATCATCCTTGTCAGAGAATGAGGATGTGGCCGTTGCTGAGATGCGCTTTCTTTCATCAAATAGAGCCTGGGATCAAAACCTGCTCATCCATTTCCTGCAACACTTTAATCTTTCTGCCCCGCTCTCTCCCCAGATGGCAATTCTGCTGCTTCAGATGCCGAGCTCACAGCGGGGACAAATGGCCAAGGGAGCCCCAATGGGACACCCCCCAGCCCTGTCCTGTTCATAAACAGCACCGGAGGTGGAGAATCGTATCGGTCCACGCTGCAGAGGTGCCTGATAACAACACAAAACCCCCTTTTTCTCGTGGCAGATAACTGTTTTCTTACCAGCTGTTAAAACATAAATGAGGTGTCAGGAAAACTGGGAGGGGGAAAAAGCAGCTTTTCGTGGGTTAAGAGAAGTGTTCAGAGGGAGCACTGGCAGCGTAACGTCTGCTTTCCTCTTGCAGTCTGATCAGTGGTGTCGGTGAATTGGACATAGAAAAGGACACTCCTAAGAAAGCAGACACCCAGGCAAAGGATACTCCTTATCCTGACTGCCCCTTCCTGCTGTTGGATGTACGAGACCGCGATGCTTACGACCAGTGTCACATAATTGGAGGTGAGGAGCCTGGAATCCCAGCCTGCTGTCGGCTGAAGGCTTGCGTGTTGTTCTGGGGGGCTTTGCTTGGATGCTCTCTGCACTCGTCCACACATCCGTCCTCCCTGGCAAGGGATGAGGGAATGGGGCTGATATTAATCCCTTATTCACCGAGTTTCCAATCTGGTTTTTGTATCTATTACTCTTACAACCCTGTGTCAGCTGTGTTGCAGGTTGTGATGTTGGTGTTCAGCCACCGTCTGATTTCTTTTTTTCTTTTTTTTCTTTCCTTCCTCTGCAGCTTATTCTTATCCTATTACAATGCTGTCTAGAGCCATGAATCCATATACAAACAGTATTCTGGAATATGTATCCTTTATATACGTAGTGTGGAATCAACAGCAATGAGAAAAACCAACTGGTAACACGTTGGCAAAGGGCTTCTAAAACCAATTCCAAAAGCAATTCTTCTGACCAGGACAATGTTTAGCCACCAAAATCCTGGGATTTCAAGGAGGGTGGGAGGGAAACTCCTCTCTGCAGGCTTTGATTACTTGGTGGGGCTCTGCTGCAGCCTTCAGATGCTGAGTTCTAGTTCCTTAAAGCAGAAACCAAGAGGTTTCAGTGGGAGCTGTGTGAATCTGGTGTTTCCTGGGATTGGACTTGCCTTCAAGCAGCCACAGTTGTATCCCTTGGGCAGCTGTCTCGCTGTTGCTCGATCACTGGGCTTCAAATCCAATCCTTTGGCTTCCTCCCAGCACCTTGATGAGGATTGTCTTTTCTCAGGAGGACAAAAAGAGGATTATTAGCTGGGATTAGGCTGATCATTTCCCAAGTTGTTAGTGTGGGAGGGCCGCAGGGGAGAGGGGAGGTTGTCAACAAATTGTTTCTGACTGGTAGTTGCTAACCAGTCTTTGGATCAGTGGTGAGATATATGCTCACAGAGGGAATCAGGCTGTGCCCTTCCAGTGCCTGGCAAGCTTCAGCTGCTGAGAAATCAGATTTAGAAACACTGAGGGGAAGGCTTTCCTACCCAATAGTTGGAAATCACACAGGGAGTTTATCTCCAGCTTCATTCTGAAGCGTATTAGGTCTCAATCAGCAGTTGGACAGGATCATCTTGGAGTTCTCTTCCAACCTTGGTCTATGATTCTATGCTTTTAAGTCCCCTCAAACTGACAAATACACCCTTAGCTCTTCCACCCATCAGAAAAATGCCCATGGAAAGATTATAATTTTGTACGACGACGACGAACGGCTCGCCAGCCAGGCTGCCACCACCATGTGTGAGAGGGGCTTTGAGAACTTGTTCATGTTGTCTGGAGGTCAGTGGGGGACGGGCAGGACAGTGGGGGGAGTGGGCTCAGTATATCCCAAATGGGCTCCAGTGGGTTTTGGGTGAGCTGGAGGTGGGAAAGGGATGGTCGGATTCCGTCCTGTGATGGCGAAATCGCTGCTCCCACGTTGGATGGTGGTCATTAACAACACGTGGGCTGTACATCTCCAGGGCTGAAGGTGCTTGCACAGAAGGTCCCAGAAGGACTCGTCACTGGCTCGCTCCCCATCTCCTGCCAGGTGGCAGCTCCCCCAGGGTCTGCCCGAAGAAAGGCTGTTCCCAAAGTGCCACCCGCACGTGCTGAGAGCAAATGGAGGTACTCAGCAGAAGATCTGCAGAAGATTAAGTACTACCTCGAAGAGGAGCAGCTTCCTTCAGACACTGCCAGTAAGAATCCAAGAGAGATGCCACGCAGCTTTCTCCTGCTTTGCTGTATTCTTGCAGTGAGATGGCTGGGAAAGGGGAGAGGTTTATTTCCAAACTGTGCTATTCCCAAAGAACTGGAATCTTGTATGGCTGCACGATCCTGGTTCTGCTGGGGCAGGCGTGCACCGTGCTGCCCGCTGTATTTGAATGCCTTTAGGTTTTCTTGGTGGTGAGCTGGTTTTGCAAGTTCTTAAGAACAAAAGAAGTCTGATTGAAACTGTCCAGGAATTACTGAAGAGTCTATAAGATTAGAGTTAGGACAGTGACGAGGGGCAGCAAACCATTGGTACGTCATCGTTCTCCATCCCGCAGCTTCAACTTGTGTTTCCACTCCTTTTCCTTCAGGTCGCCTTAGCCGTGGCTCTTCAGGACGTGATTCCAAAGCAACGACAGCACGGAGCAGCCCCAGCCTCCCCAGCACGGCAGGATCCCGCGTGCTCAGCAGGAGCAGCTTCCAGAACAGGCCGTGGAAATAAGCAGCCGTCTCTCCTTCCACTGAATAAATGAGAGTCCAGGTTCTGGGAACGCTGAGCAGTGCAGCCCTGTTTGTCATTTTAGGAATCCGCTGTGGAAAGCGGTGGTGATGTATGAAATGGCAGCTTGGATAAGGCTGGGGAGATGGAAGGGTTGATGTGACATCTTGTAGGAGCAGCGTCACGTTGGTGAAGTGACCTTCAGGACAGGGGAGGGGGGAAAACTGGTAGTGAAGCCTGTAACCAAGTAGCAATGGATCTGTAAGACCTGCAGTTCAGACTGAGGAATTGTGTCTGGAGCAAACATTCCTCTGTGCCCGGCTCAAAGCTGCAGGCTCTGTGCTAACGGTGAAAGGAAACGGGTCAGAAAATTGTGAGCAGGAACCGTGGTGTTTTGTGGCAGGGATGGATATTGAGCAAATTGCCAAAATGGTGGAGAGGATTCCGTCACTCTCTTGTGTTTATTTATTAAGTGTTTGTAATAAAGATGTTTTGGGAAATAACGACCGGCGTGGCGCAGAGGCGTAATAGCTGTCTTTAATTATGGATGATTTATGAGATGGCTCTGTTTTTCTGGAGGTGAGTCAGGGGGATTGAAGTTTATTCCTATGTATATCCTTCCCAACGTGTTTTGGAGTGGGTTTGTTTGAGATGAGGGTGGCTGAAGGGGGGGATATCTTCTTCTTTCATCAGAGTCCTGAAAATAACACTAAAAGTGAATCTGGTAACTGAACAGGATGTGGAGATTTCATGAAAGCTTTCATCTCATCAGTGCTCACACTGTGCCAATGCTGGCTGGAGTATCTGAGCGACTCTGAAATTCAGTCAGTGACGAAGCAGAGGCAGGGTGTGGAAATCACAACCAGCTTTACCTACGTTGTATCCCTGTGAAAGAAAGGAAGAGGTATAATGAGCAGCTTTTGTGCCTCTGGACTGCTCTGTTCAGCCACTCGTAGTATCAAATACGGGAGGAGGAGCACCAAACTTAGCCCCAAGTCTTACATCAGAAATGCTCACTGCAGTGATGTTTCTGCAGCCAGCAACTGGAAAGCTCATCCTGATCACCTTCTGGCCTGCACCTCCAGAGGGAGCGTGTAAGGATGTACTGAAGTGTGCAGTGCAAGGCCTGGTCAGGTATTGACACACAAATAAAAAGTACAGCAGGGCTGTGTCTTATTTCTGTCCATCGGCATGAAGATGGAAAGTGGGATATCCACCTTGGGTAGGACATGGAAATGAGCACTGGGATTTGATGGGGCTGCCTCCCATGTGTATTTCAATCTCCATGTCCTGAGCTGTCTGCCTCTTTCTGTTCTGTATGGTACCTCCACTTCCATGTCCCTGTGAAATAAAAGTATTGAACCAGCTGCCATCTCCAGCTGGCTTCAGATGGTGGCTTGCCTGGTTTAGTTGGCTGGTTAGTACCATTTCTAGGGCAATAAGTGAAGCTGAGTGTGAACATGAGAGCACCAGGAGATTATTTATGTTCCTCCTGGTCCAGCAGTGTGGGGGTAGAGGAATTATTTCACCCTGACGAGCACGAGGAGGTGATGGTGTTACAGATGCATCCAGCTGAAAATGATGAGAATGAGGGTTGTGTGTGCTGCCTTAAATCAAATCCTGATTTTGTTGTCCAGTGGTTCGAGAAGCAGCTGAAAACCTGCTTTGATCTGCATGAAAGCCTTCCAAAACAGGGGGAGAAAACTGTTTGTGCTGTTTAAGATCCTTCAAATCGAGGGCAACAAATGCACTCTCTGATCACCTTGATGAGTTTCTGTGGATGGTTGGGTTTTAGTGGTTGCTTTTTCTGTTGTTGGTTTTTTTTTTTGAACTTTTGACTTGGTATTGTTTGGAAAGAAAGAATAAACTCAGAGTCTGGAAGTTTCAATAGGTCAACGCACACTATGTTGGCTATCAACTGGATCACTTTGTTGTGTTTGGAAGGAGGGAAACACCACCCAAACCATCCTTTTTTAACTTTTTTTCTCACTTATTTATTGCATTCTTCTCCCCAGTCAACTCGACCACCACTCAGCTCCAGATCCTGCTCAGTAGAGGTGATTCCGTGCATGTGCCATGATGACCTCCAGAGCTTTCCACGTCTCCTGGGCAGTGGGGACAATCTGGCTGGCAGGCAGCAGGAACCCGTAGCGTCCCGTGTCCCGGAGCTCGAAGGTGAAGGAGTACTTAATGCCTTGATTGTAGGTCCAGTCGATGGTTCCTCCGCTTGCTTGATCTTGGTGAGGAAAGAGCAGAACTTTGCTCGCTCTGCGACTCGTGGTAGGACATGAGGAGGAGTGATTTTGGTTTCACTGGGAGGAGAACAACCTCCATTACTTACAGATGGTGGTGATGATGCTGCCGTACTTGTAATTCGTGCCGTACAGAGAGGACAGAGCTTCCACAGCTTCCTTTGCGACCTGGTGCTGGGGGGAAGACACACAAATGTGATTTGGGGTAAGGGAAAGTCTATGGTAGAATGGAGAGGAAAAAAAAAAAAAAGGCTTTTACACTCATCCTACAGTCAAAAAACAGTAGGCAACACTCAGTAGCGTTGGCCTCAAGGAGTCCCTATGGGGGGGGGTCTTCTTTCCTGCTTGCATGGGGTGCAGTGTGGGCATTTCACAGTGTCCCCTAAATAGGCCCTACCAGTTCTTCCTTGTCAGGCACGGCAGTGGTGGTGTAGCCATAGGGGTAGAGCAGAAGCTGGGAGTAGCTGTGGATGGAGATGAAAGCTTTTATGTTCCCATGGTCCTTCACAAAGTCCACGATGGCCTTCACCTCTGGCTCCGAGTTGGCATAGGGCCCACGGTACGTCTCTGAGCAGGAGTTGCCGCTGGCCCCAGAGCCTAGGGAGAAGAGAATGGTGAAAATATGGCATTTGTTGGCATCTAGGTGGCTCAGAGAGTTGCAAGAGGTCAAGGAGGAATGCTTCTGGGGCTCCACGTAAACATTGTGTGATGGTTTCCAATGGTGGTCTCTACCGTATTGGTCACTAGGGGACATCAAAGACCTGATGGAACCAAAACCCATTAGCTTAGTCATAGCCCAAAAGTCCATCCCTTCCTTGAGGACACAAAAGACCTGATGGAACCCAAATTCATGCCTCGACCACAAAGCCCATCTCTTTTCTGATGACACAAAAGACCTGATGGAATGCAAATCCATGCCTTGAACCCAAAGCCCATCCCTTTCCTGGGGTCACCAGTGGATCTCTCTGAGCCAGAAACATCATCAGAGCCTTCACCTGGAGGGCAGAACACAATCTGTCAGGTGAAAGGGAGAGTTCTGACCTCCAAATCCTGCGTCCCAGTTGCGGTTGGGGTCAACGCCAACGCAGAGAGATCCAGAATGCTTGGACCTGGTCTTGCGCCACATACGATTCTAGAAGGGCAGAACCAACTCAACCAGAATCCAGGGCTGGAGCACCTCCAGCCTCAAGCAGAGAAGCAAAAGCATTTCGGGGGACACGGATGGGTCATGGATGTCCCCTTTTTAACTGACAGACATGTGGATAGAGAGGCTTTGAGCTCTCGGGGACTGTGCAGTGCCCACATCCAACTCCCCAGCTCCAACAAACAGAGATGAGACGAATGCCAGCACCGTACCGAGGTGTGGGTAAAGACAAAGCCGTCAGGGTTGGTGACAATCTCCAGGAAGATGTCCATCTGGTCCAGGATGTTGGCCAGACCTTCATCTTGCTCTTCGACAATCTAGAGAGGATGGTGATTTCGGGCTGGCTGGAGCACCATTGGGGTGATCACACCGTGCTCAAGATGTCTACAGGACCTTGTAGGCTTTGGAGATGTAAGATCTGCCCATACCTTCTTGGCAAACCAAACGCCGCTTGCTTGTGTCACCCATTCACGGGAGTGGATGCCAGTGTCAATCCAAATGGCCGGGCGATTCGTGCCACCTTTACTGAACTGGAATTGCAAAAATGGGGCAATTGGGACCACAGGAGGACCAACTCATGAACCTGATTGCTTCAAAGGCCCCAAATCCCATACCTTCAACACATAGATGGGGCGGTTCTCTGTTGTCTGGCCAATCTCCAGCTTGCTGACCAGGTTTGGGTTTTCAGCCACCAGTAGGTCCATGAAGGCATAGATCTGGTTTTGGGAGAGGGACGTAGGGGATCATGAATGTGTAGATGAATTAGTAGTCGTGGTTCTTGGGGACATAGTTTAGTGGGCACTATTGGTGGTAGGTGGATGGTTGGACTTGGTGATCTGAGAGGTCTTTCCCAATTTTAACTGTTCTATGATTTTATTTAAGGACATGGATTAGTGGGCATGGTGCTGATTGATTGATGGTTGGACTGGATGATCTTAAATGTCTTTTCTAACCTTAATGAATCTATGACTCTATGAATGGCTCGTTAATTCCTTAATTTAGAACAACCCCCTTTGCAAAAGCAATTCCAAAATGTGGGGTTTTTTTCCCCCCAAAATGCCCCAAATCTTGAGCTTCCCCCATGCAGAATATTACCTCGTCCAGGGTGTGATAGCTGGTGTAATCGAAGGTACTGGTGGAGAATGGCACGAAACGGCGGCGACGAAGCATCTGCATCTGTTCAAGGTCCACCAGCGCCTGTGGGATGTGGGGCAAGATGAAACCTCATCCCTCACCAGCCCGTGACTCCCACCCACCACTCGCACCAGCACCACCGACCTGCACGTCCTCAATCATGATGGAGTAGGGGACACCGTTGGCCTCCAGGTGGGCTTTGACGGGCTGCAGGCTGGGGAAGGGCACGCGGATGTCAATCGGGTTCCCAAGGCCACGGGGTGAAAGCCAGAAATCTAGCTGGATTGGGGAGAAAATGGGATGAGGGTCAGATTCTGCCTTAGACTGTGCCTCCACCTCCCCCTTCTGGTTTTCTCTTCGTAGTCCACTATGGGTTATCTTCTCCACCTCTACTACACTATGGGACATCATCTTCCTACCCCACCATGGGACATCATCCTCTCCAGCAATAGGAAATCGTCCCACCAGCCGCTCCTCTACGAGACATCATTCCTCATACCCTACTATGGGACATCATCTCCTCTCAAGTCCACTAAGGACAATCATCCTCCCTTTATCCCACTATGGGACATCATACCCCTTATCTCACAGTGGATCTCCCCATATGAGACATCATCAGTCCTTTCCCCACCATGGGACACGGTCCTTCCCCGACCCCAGCAATGGGACATCCCTGCTCTGCACCGTAGCTCAGGGGTGCAAAGTAGAAGACTTGGAAGAGGTCCCTAAAGGCTCCCCCTCTCTCCCATCCCATACCTGCAGGTGCTCCAGCTCCTGCAGCTCCTGCACCTTCTGCAACTCGGCATCGCTGCTGGGGACAATGCGTAGCACCTGGTGCCTGTGGGGTCAGAGGGTGTTGTGGGGTTCAGCACAGCCATCACAGCCATCAAGCCATCCATCCCACACACTGCTGTCCTTCTCAAATAGGGGCTGAACCAGCTGCTGTCCCCCATCCCAGTCAGCGCCCCCATCCCAGCCAATGTCCCCAACCAACCCATTGTCACCATTCCAGTCAATATCCCCATCCCAGCCACCTCCACTGTCCAGACCCACCTACCCGACAAAATTCTCAGGGGTGGCAGCAGCCACTGCCCCCAGGGCAGCCAGCAGCAGGAGTGCCCTCATTTCCAGCCGAGTGAATATGTCCCAGGTCCTCACAGCACCTCGGGACTTCTTAAATCCTAGTGATCACCAGCCCGGCCCCCTCCACCTGCCCAAATTCCCAGGACCATGGGAAGGCTCCAGACGGTGTGGTCAAGGTTGAGTGAAACCTGTTCTGGGAGCTGGAAACCGGATGGAGCCGTCGGTGACTCAAGCGGGCAGGACATGGGAAGGTAACAGCAGGTGCTGGATCCCAAATCCCACCACCCACAGAGGAGGAGAAAAAGGGTAATGTTGGGCTGAGCAAGGTGCAAGGTGTTGGTTTTCTCATGATCCAAACCGCACTGTTTGTTTGGGGGGTGGGAATTGGATGAAAGTTTAGCATAGGTGCAGGTTGTCTCAGCTGGGAAAAATAATACAGCCAATTCTTAGAAGCCCTTGGCACACAAAGATTGTCCCTTTTGTCCCCAAAGGTGCCCCTCTGCCTACCCAAAGAAAAGGGAAGGGACACTGGAGCTGCCCCAAAAGCAATAAATTTGGGATTGGCCATCCACGCTCTCCAATGTCCTTTGGGGACAGGCAGAGAACAGGGATGGGAATGTGTAAGACCAAAACAAAAATGGGAGAATAATATTCATAAATTCCTAAAAACAGATTCCTAACTCTTTTTCTTTTTTTTTTCCCCACCATTTCTCAACCATATGGTCTGGTTTTCAGGTGGTTCTATATGGAGCCAGGACTCTATAATCCTTATGGAACATTTCCAACTCGGGACATTCTGTGATTCACTGGACTCAGTGATCCTTATGGGTCCTTTCCATATGGGATATTCTATGGGTTTTTGAAACCTACCATGAAAAACCAAAGATCTAGGCTTAAACCACATAGAATTTATGGGATTTTTTTTTTTTTTTTTATTGAGTTGTATGGTAGGGTAGGACCAATGGGGTTCACCTCCCCATTTACACCAGTGGGCTCAGTATGGGTTCTGCTGGATGTGGACCAAGATGTCCAGCAGTGCCGGCCATGTCTCGGTGGCGGTGGGGATGATCTGACTGCTGGGCAAGAGGAAACCATAGCGCCCCGTATCCCTCAGCTCAAAGGTATAGGAATATTTCACCCCATTCTCATAAGCCCAGTCGACGGTGGTGCCGGCTGCCAGATCTGTAGGGAGAGGAAGGAAGACGTGACCCCAGCACTGAGCGCTGGCCATGCTGTAGGGTTGGTCAAGATGTTTTGGGGTAGGGATGCTTACAGATGGTGTCTGCAATGCTGCCATAGGTGTATTCTGTCCCGTACACCGCTGCCAGGTCGTTCACTGCCTTTTCAGCCAACGCGTTCTGCAAAGGAGATGCCCAGAACAGTGAGATCCAGCAGATTCAACATCTCCCCAAGGCAGTAGAGACCTCAGGACACCAGGACTCAGAACCCATCATCTATTCCTACCCATCTACTTTTGCTTTTCTCCAAAACACCCTTAATTTTTGTCAGAAAGAGGCACATCTCGCAACTACTCTCCTCAAAAGACCTGGAAGATGGTGGATTCAACACGCATGGTTGCATCTAACAGGAGGAACATTGGGGTCCCAGCGTAGTCTGACCTGACTTTTCATAGGATCGTAGAATCATCAAGATTGATAAGACCACTAGGATCATCTATTCCAACCATTTCCCCCCAAAGCTGGTGGTTGCAGCCCCATAGCCATTTTTTGGGGCCATCTCACCAGTTCGTCATGATCGGGTGCAGGTGTATTCTTGTAGCCATAGGGGAACATCAACATCTGGGAGTAGCTGTGAATGGAGATGAGTCCTTTCACATTCCCGTGGCTTTGGATGAAGTCCACAATAGATTTCACCTCGCTCTCAGAGTGGGCATAGGGACCGTGGTAGGTTTCAGAGCAGGGGTTGCTGCTGGAACCAGAATCTGGGGCATGATGGAGGAGAAAACATGCAATGAGGTGCACTGGAAGGGTTTGTAGCCCGGGTTTCTCCCCAGCAGCAGGAAGGTTCAAGCCTTTGATGTGAGTGATACCTCACCTCCAAAGCCTGCGTCCCAGTTTCGGTTGGGGTCCACACCGATGCATGAGGAGTCAGCGTTGACAGACCTCGTTTTTCTCCACATACGGTTCTATGTGAGATCACAGGTGCATGGAGTCAACTCCACATATGCTACCCAAAAAAGTACTGCTGGACATAATGGCTGGAACCAACCACTGGGATACGTAACCCCACAGTCCCCGCACTCACAGTGCTATGGGTGAAGGCGTAGCCATCGGGGTTGGTAACAATCTCAAAGAAGATGTCGATGGTGTCCAGAAGGGAGGTGACAGTGGGGTCCTGGCCATAATCTTCAGCAAGCTGTATTGGGAGAGGAGTGGGAGCTGTCTCACTGTCCCAGGAACAAAGGACTGTAGAACTGGAGAGGCTGTAGGATTTTTTTTTTTCCCAATTGGGTTCAACCACAGCATCCATGGAGATGGCTTGGGTTTGCAACTTTTGCCCTTCACCCAAACCTTCGTGGACAGTCCCCACTGCTTACAATCCCAACCCGACTGCAAGCTACAACCCCAAGAATATCACCCTGACTTTGAAAACCTGTTCATCCCTTTTTCCCTTCTCTCTCCCTTCTACGGCCTATACATGCGTTTAGGATGAGGTTGGTGCCATTGTTTGGATTTTATTTAAGAAATTGGGATTGGGAGCCCAATACAGCCCCAGCTGATGTCCAAGCTTATTGCCATGGATGGATGCAGTGATGGTGGGCTATTTCATGCCAGTGAGATTTGGGTGATGCCTCATTCACCCACAGACACTCCCCACCCCACTTGGATGGCGATGTCCATGTTATGGGGTTACCTTGTTGGCTGTCCACACGCCAGTAGCTTGGGTGACCCATTCACGTGAGTGGATGCCAGTGTCCAACCAGACTGCTGGCCGATTCGATCCCCCAGTGCTGAACTGTGCAGAGAATGGAATGTCAGCCCTGTGGCTCCCAGAATGGCAGAAGGATTGGGGTTGGAGGCACCGCTGTTCCATCTGATCTGTGCCCAACCCCACATCCAGGTGGCTTTGGAGAACTCCAAGGAGGAGACTCCATAGTGCTCCTGCACCTGGTTGGGATGAAAAGAGGTTGGCCCTGTACTCACCTTCAGCACATAGAGGGGTCTCTTCTCGTAGCTTTCACCAATCTGGATCTTGCTAACGAGGTTGGGGTAATCTGCCACAAGGGTGTCCATCCAGTCATAGATCTGAAAGGAGGAGGTGCTGGGATGTGTAGCTCATCCTAGCTTACCTTTGGGTTTTAGGATATCTGGCACCAGACACAACATGCAGAGTTTGCCTGGACACAGCCATACTTTGGGTTCCACAAACGCAAAACTATGCAGAACAAAGTACCTCCTCTACAGTGTGATAGGATGCAAAACTGAACTTGTTGGTACTTCTCTCCATCCGCCTGGACAGCATCATGGTTCTCTTTTCCTCATCCAGTAAGTGCTGTGAGAGAGAAAGTTTTCAGGTAGAAATATCCTACCCAGCCCCAATGCAGTCTGCGTCTTGCCTCCAAAACCCACCATCTCCACCCCATGTGTAGGTTTTGCAAAGCATTGTCCACTATTGCCTTCTCTTCCCCTCATTTCCACCACCCTACCTGCACATCCTCGATCATGATGCTGTAGGAAATGCCATGGGATTCCAGGAAGACTTTGACCGCTTGCAGCCTGGAGAAGGGCACCCGCAGGTCAGCCGGGCGCCCAGGTTTGGTGGGGTCGCGCCAGAAGTCAATCTGGTGGGGACAAGAACAGACATTTCTACTGCCTTGGAGGATCCAAGGTCTCCATTTCAACTGCTGTAAAGGACCTAAGAAAGCCTCCATTTCAAATGTCCTGAAGCATCTGATGTTCTCAATTTCTGCTTTCAAGGATCTAGGAAGTTCTTCATTCTTACTGCTTTGAAAGATCCAGGAAGTTCTCTGTTCCTACTGTCTTCAAGGATCTAAGATGTTCTCCACTCCTATTGCCTTGAAAGTTCTACAAAGTTCTCAATTTCTACTGCGTTGAAGCATATGAAACGTTCTCCATTCCTACTGTCTTCAAAGATCAAAAAGATGTCTAGACAAACCTGGGGACCAGGAGGCTTGGGAGGCTCTTTACCTTACTCAATGGATCTTTTCTATAGACATACTTCAGCCCAAATCACTCATGGACACATCTTTGAATAAAGAGGATTTGTGAACTGAGCAGCTGCAATGAGACGATGGAGTCACTGTGTGCCAGTTTTAATCTTTTGGTAAAGATAAACCTGAAATCAGATTTGTGGCAGGGAGTCTCTTCCCTATCACTGATTTATCTCTCTGTTACTCCCATTGCCATAATTTCTTGCCAGGATTCACTCCCCCACAGCAACCCAGCTTCTTCATTCAAGTAAAAAAATAAAAATTAGTAAAAATTGATATTATGGTGGTCTCACCTGCAGGTCCACCTGCTCACCCAGTGCCCTGAGCAGGGCAATCTGCTCCTCATCGCTGGCCACAGCACGGAGGACTTGGTCCCTAATGGGTGGTAGAGACATCAGTGGGCGCAGGGGACAGGAAGGGGATGGTATGAGTGGTCCTTATTGGCTTAGAAATTGCATTTTCAGAACATGCATGGGAAAAAAAAATAAGCACTAGGGAGCTCAAGGTGGTCTCATGCCTTCCTTTGATCACAAGAACATCTAAAATTGTAGGAAATAAGGCAGGTTTGGCATTGGCAGAAGGGAAGGGTGTTTCTGTGAAACAACAGAGCAGACGCTTTGATAACAGTGACTTATATTTGGGGAGGGATTTTCAGAGATTAGCATTACGAAATAAAACCCATTAGCAGAGCTTTTTGCTTTTATCATGGAGCCAAAGGTGATGTGCTCCTGCTCTGTTGAAGCACAGCTCTCTGGAGGATCTCAAACATGACTCCAAATGTGTCTCAGTTCCCTGGGGAATGCTTGGAGGTCCCACCACCAGTGAAAGAAACACCCAAACGGATTTTTTCTTCATGCATGAGGTGAGCAGGATCCATCCCCGTCCCCAAACCCATTCCCATTCATATCCCTGTCCCATCCCTATCCCAACTGCTGCTTTCAGCAAGACTCACCCCACAAAAAGCTGCTCGCTGAAGGTGCCCACCAGGAGGGCAGTGAAGACCAGGAGGACCTTCATGTTGACCAGGTGCTGGTAAGCCTTTGGTCCTAAATGCATATATGGGCACCTATATAGTCCCTCACCAAGGCCAGCTCTGTTGTCCCCACAGGGCCACTAGCCACAAGCAGATAAGCCAGCAAAGGCTTCCGGGAGCCCAAATGTTTGTTTTATTTGGAGAAGTCAATAAAAGAGCAGCCAAGTCGGGGAAGGATCTGATAACATCTTCCTCCAAGTCCAGTGCTGCCACAGACGGACGGTGAGGACGTGCTCCCGTGGGTGGGACAGGGGTTGGTGCCACAGCTGGGGGTCTTTTATGGCTTCAGAACACCAAATCACAAGGTTCCTAGCTAGGATACCCTATTTGTGTTTGTGATGATGATTGTGAGCTGGTCCCAGCTGAGGTGCCAGGATTGAGGTCTTGGTTGAGGTGGATCATGGTGTAGCTGTGATGAGATGGCATATCTGGAGGGCTGTATCCCACCTCTCCAGTGACTCAGCTCTGAGGGCAGCCCAAGTCCTTCCATGTCAGATTTTGGAGCCTTCCGAGCCCTCACAGCCTGTTGAGGACTCGGCCCTGGGGGAAGCCCAGGTCCTTCCACGTTGGGTTTTGGAGTCTTCCAACGATGGAAACCCCACAGTCTGTTCTGTTGCTGGGTTGGCATCCTGGTGGAAGATTTTCATGTGTCCAGCCTGAATCTCTCGTTTCAGATGATCCCATTGTCTCTCTTAGTGTTCCTGGTCCTGTTTTCACAATAGTATCCTCATAAGGATGGGAGGGCTGCTATTGGGTCCATCTCATCTCCAGGCCACATCAACCCATCTCAGTGTCCCACCAAGAGACGTCCTCCTGTCCTTCCTGGTGGCCTCCACCAGACTTGCTCTGGGTCCTGTTGGTACTGCAGACCCCAGAAGAGGATGTAATCTTCCAGCCATATGCCTTCAGAAGGGCCAGGTAACCTCAAGACATGGATGTTTGGATTGAAGCTTCATGGGTCTGCAACTTCAGCAAGAGTCCCTGCAGCTCAATGGGATCCAGGAGCTCTGCAGCCCTGGTCCTCCACACCAGCAGGCTTTTCCCAGCAGCGTTTTATCACCAGTTGGAGGACAGGGTTTTGGGACAGGTTGAAAAATGAGTGCCAGGAGGATACAGGCTGCTCTGTACCCAACACAGCTGTGTTTAACCCAATAGCAGCAGTACCATCACTTTTAATGCCTTGCCAATGAGTCTGAACTAACATTTCACTCACTCGTATCAGGAGTGTTTGCTCTCCTGCCAAGCACGCAGAGCAATGAGTAACTCACCAGCTGCTGGGGGATTAGAGGACAAGAGATAAACCTGTTAGGTTTGATAAAGGTACAAAATGCTGCTAAGGGCAATTGTTGCTTGGTGCAAACACATTTGGCATTTATTAATGAAGATGGAGCTGCAGAGGGCACCCAAGAGACCATAGGGCAGAATGCTTTGATGCAGTCTTCTCCTTTCCAAGCTCATCTTTTGGCTGAGTCCTAAAATCTGTGACACCTTGTAGGAGTCTACCAGACCCACAGAAAGGCACAGAAACCAACATGACAGGGATAGTGTCCAAGAAACGTGTAGATACAGTACTTAGGGATATGGTTTATTGGGCAATACTGTTGGCAGGTCCCTCAACAGGTCCCTGTTGGCAGGATGGTTGAATTAGATGATCTTAGAGGTCTTTTCCAACATTAATGTTTCTGTGATCCTATGATTCTATGAAACACTCAGAACGCACGCAGGTTTTTTATTCAGACAGCTGCTGTATGATTACAGCACACCAAAGGAAGAGGATTTCTGAGCTTGCTGATCTTGACAGCTGGTTCCCATCCCTGCTTTTAGTATGGGTTGTCTCGTACATATTCCATGATTGTTTTCAGACCCAGCCAGGTCTCCTCAGCAGTGGGGATTATTTGGGCAGCTGGAAGGAGGAATCCATAGCGACCCGTGTCTCTCAGCTCGAAGGCAAATGAGTATTTGATGCCATAATCATAGCTCCAGTCAATGCTGCCTCCGCTGGCTTGGTCTGAAAGAGAAAGGGAGAAAAACCAGAGGATGAACAGAGGATTGATCAGAGTTCTGCTTTCATACTTCTTATGCCTGCGAGGAGCAAGTATGAGGTTTCCATGGGAGAACTCAGCTCCAAAGTCACTCTCCAGGAGGAGCTCTGCTCCCAAGAGGGGATCAGAAGAGCAAAATTACTCACAGATAGTAGTGCAAATGCTCCCCACTGTGTAGGTGGTGCCATACAGGGACTGGATGGAATTGGCAGCAGCTTTCGCTATGGTGTTCTGCAGAGGGAAGGATAAAGGATGAGTCAGAGTGTAGCCACATTAAATGTTGAGATTTCACCAGCCTGAATTGTACTCAGGAAAATCTCCAAGCTGGTTTACAGCCTGTTCTCACTCCCACAAAAAAAAAAAAAAAAAAAAATACAGTCACACCAAATCAATCAATTTCTTAATTACTCATCCTACTGACAGTCCTGTCCACTTCAATTAGGACAGTGGTTCATACTCTATCACAGACATTACAGCTGAGATGCTGTCTTTCAAGCAGAAAGAAGGATTACTGGATAAGCAAAGGCCAAGAATGGAGAGGGAGGTCGTGTGCTTGCGTAAGACCATGGCTTTTCTTTTAAAGGCATTGCATTTCCCCAGGTCTTTGCTTGCTCTCATGGATGGTTACTGTTATGGACGACCCCTGTTTTCATCCTGATAACTTCAGTGTGGAAAGCCAGCTGGACAGAACAGAAGAAGTTAAACCCAAGTCATTGTGTCTCACCAGCTCGGCGTTGTCTGCTGGTGGAGTGCATTTATAACCATAGGGATACATCAGGAGCTGAGAATAGCTGTGGAGGGTGAGGAAGGCCTGGATGTTTCCGTGACTCGTAATAAAATCCACAACTGATTTAACTTCCACCTCTGAGTTGGCACTGGGTCCATGGTAAGAGTCAGAACAGGGGTTACTACTGGCTCCAGGACCTGTTGGTACAAAGTGGGAGCAAAGATAAATCTTCAAGAATTGGTGCTCATGGAAGTTCAAGGTGGATCAACACTAAGATGAGCTTTCCTATGATCCAAAAGCTTTAAGTGCTGATAAATACTAGAGCAGAATACCCAAGGGACACCAGTTCTGGAAGATACAGATTACTTCCTTCATCCTTTGCTCATTAGCAATTAATCAACATGAAATTATCTTTATAAAACAGCTACCACTCTATCTGATAATTTTCTTCCAGAGTCCCTTACATTAAGGAGATTGCTGGTCCAGTATAAGAGGATCCAGGGGCACAAAAGGGAATTTTCTTCTTTCAGCTAGAATCCAGAAACTTTATCCTTACCTCCAAAACCTGCGTCCCAGTTCCTGTTTGGATCCACTCCAACACACAGACTGCCTGAGTTCTTGGAGCGGGTCTTCCGCCACATGCGATTCTGAAACAAGGGCACGCTTTGGCTGTAAAGGCACAGGCCTCAGTCCTTGCATTAACCCTGCTGTCTAGAAATAGTTTGCCTTCAGCAGGAAGGGATGCTAGACACAAGCCTGAGAATATTTCTGATGGGCTGACAGCCAAGGAGTCATAGAATCAAAGGGTTGGTGAACTTACAATGAAGGAGAAAGATGGATTAGACAACTGTCTTTGGCTTCTTTTGTAACTCCACCTTAAAACATCAGGAAATGGACTTTCAGAGCTTATTTCCCTCACTTTTATTGGCTTGGAAGGGCATGACAGCTTTCTCAGTCAGCTCAGACACGCAATGTGCTTTACTCACTGTGGTGTGGGTGAATTCGTATCCATCAGGGTTAGCGACTGGCAGCAGGAAAATGTCCAGGTTGTTCAGCAGAGAAGTGATGGATGGATCATTCCCATAGTCAGAGGCAATCTATGCAGACACAACGATAATCACATGGTGATTATCAGCAAATTTCTTACCCTCTAACATTGTACAGAGGCAAGACTGGCTTTCAGAGCAGGGAAAAGAGAGTCCACAAAGCAGGCTGAACACATGCAGGCGCAGTGAACTTCTAAGTAGAGGCATGCTTGAGACAGAATAGCATCAATCACTGTCAAAGTGACCTTTCTAGCTATCCACATTGCACTCGCTTGGGTAACCCACTCTCGGGAATGGATGCCAGCATCGAGCCAGATCGCAGGGCGCTTTCCTCTTCCAGCGCTGAACTGTCAAACAAAAGAGGAAGTATTTAAAACCCTCATCCAGTAAAATCATCCCATACAGACAAGGCTGAACTGTGCTGTACGTACACCACACATGGATGTTAGTACCGCTATATTCATACGCACACTGTGATGTGGGATGTACCGTACCTTGAGCGCATACAACGGCCGATTTTCATAGGATTCCCCAATCTGGATCTTACTGACAATGCTGCCATACTCAGATGCAAGATTGTCCAGTTCTTGGTAAATCTGAAATGAAAAGCCACGATGCCTTTTACATCACGTTTATGTGCAGCGCTGCCCAGAAAACTGCAGGTCCTGCTGAAATCCACTTTTATCTCCTTGCCATGGTCTTGCCAAAACCTCACCACACTTTATATCAGCATAGTCAGTGCTGTTCCCAACATCACAGATGTAGACAGAAGCACTGCCTAGCCATCACTGAATCATAGAATGGCCTGGGTTGAAAAAGACAACCATGATCGTCCAGTTTCAACCCCCCTGCTATGTGCAGGGTCACCAACCACCAGACCAGGCTGCCCAGAGCCACATCCAGCCTGGATCAAGATCCATTTATTACAGGAATAAGTTCAAAAACTTCTTTCAAAACCTTCTTTAATAACTTCTGGTAGTAAACATATTTTCCCTCTATCTACAGGATGGTTACCAGCATCCTGTATTTTTTTACATTCGTTTAATTCTCAGTTTCATTTGAAGATCAGACCTGAGGGGCTTTGACAGAACTCTGTTGAAGTTTAGCAAGAAGTACAATCAACATTTGCCTGCTCCAACACTCTGTGAGGGAGCGTTGGCTTCCCATGCTGACTGACCATGAAATTCATACGTTTAAAAACCAAACTATCTACCAGAAGAAGACAGAAAGGAATTTTCAATCTTAATATGTTTGATTGAAGACAGCATGAAAAAAAAAAAAAAAGGCCAGAAAAAAAGAATAATCTTCCCCAAAATCTGGATCTGACATACTCACAGAAGCTAAAGAATGGTAAGTTCCATAGTTGAAAGTGCTGCTGCTGCGTTCCATTTGTTGACTGGCAACTATATCTTGCTTTTCTCTGTCGAGAACAACCTGAAATAAGCCATTCAATTATTGGAAAGCATGCTTCACTTCCAAACTTGTGACCAAACGTTTGTCAAATAATGAAACGGTGGCACTGCACACTCATTGAAAGAGGCCAGACTGCGAGTCATATTTGGTTCCCCAGGATTTAAAAGCTGATCACACAGCATTACCTACCTGCAGGTCTTCAATCAGGACTGAGTATTCAATCCCATGGGACTCCAGGAAGACTTTGACTGCCTGGAGGCTGTGAGCAGGGATTCGTACATCCACAGGGAGGGCAGGGGTGGAGGGATTTAACCAGAAATCAAGCTGAAAAGAGAAGGGAAAATGGATTTGGTTTGGGGGACAGTGTGCTTTGCAATAGTTTTCCTAAAGGTTTAGAAACAGAGTTGAAGAACTCCTGCAGTGTTGCTCCCCATCCTGCAGAAGGAAGTGTTCACCTTCTATGGAGATCATTTTACTACTCTTCCTTTTAGGAGCAGTAGTTTCAAGAATATGAAAAGCATTGCTTTTATTTCTCCTTTGGTTGGGCTGTTCTAAAGTCTAGTTTCTAAAATATTCAAATCAATATATTTTTTTAAAGAAAGTGATAAGAAAAATTCTCACCAATGGCAATAAGAGCAGTAATAACTGAGAACTTAATAACATACTTCCTGTTTCAATATAACGCAGATTGATTAACAAATTCTTTCCACTGCTCTGGGTGACAAGTAAAAAAGTATTAGCATCCCCATTTTCACAATGGGGTTTTGATCCTAAGATCAAGAACAGTTCAAATACAACTGTAAACCCAATAGGGAGAAAATTTGGATGCACTCCTGACTGCAAGGCTGACAGTGGAACTAGCAGATTAAAAAACACATGTTGTGACAGTATCTCCCCATGTCATGGTGCAAAGCTTCCAGATCTAATGCAAAGTCCTACCAGGCTAAACCCTACTTCAGACTGAGGTGTTAAATAATGCCACTGTGACAGTGAAATACCTCAAGATGATCCAATGTTTCCAAAAACTGTAGCTTCTTCAGTTGTTCCCCATTTCTTGTCTTGATACGGAGAACCTGGTGCCTGCAATAAATTAGAAACTGCCTTGGTTGTAACTAAATCACCTTTGAGGTCCCTTCCAATCCAAGCCAATCTATGACCCTATGATTGAGAAGGGGTCTGGTTGAACTTACTCTTGAGATTACAAATTTGTTGAGTAGTTATAGAATCATAGACACATACAGTTTGAAAAAAGACCACAACGATCATCCAGCCCAACCACCAACACAACACACCCCGACCACCCCCACTAGGGTGCCCACATTGACTTCTTTAATTTAGTTGACAGTGCTGCCCAGGAGTTCAATCTACAACCTGCAGAACCAGCCTGGTATATGGGCAGTGGATTAGTAACAAGATAAAGGGAATGCTCAAGATCTCATCACAAACAATACATCGTGTGGATGAGTTGTTAATTGGCTACAAGGATTCATGCTCTCTCTATTCGTTCTTCTTTGTCAAGAACTTGCTAGGAAAAAAATAATTGTGAACCATCGAATGTTTGCAGAGCAAACAAAGCAGAGAGAACACTAAATGTGGGGCTTGTTTCACTTTTCCTCAGTCTAGTCAGGCTATTGACAAATTCCCCTGCGTTACCATGAGAGAGTGGCTTGTAAATCCAGGTGGAGTTAATCCCCTCCTGGAAGCTCCTTGCTCTGCTGCTTACAGGGGTAATCTCAGACATTGATTTTGACTACAGCACAACGCAGCCATCACGATGTCCCTAAGTGGTTTTGAGAACATGAAAATGATACACAGTGATCCAGGTGGTTTTAGGGAAAGTGAGCAGTGCTGATGCTGCCTTTGCTGGTGGCATATGGGGATGGGTTTGTTTGCATCCTCTTCCCTAGGCTACTGTTGGAGATAGGCAACATCCATGAGGCCCCATATCCCAACCTGGCTCAGTGCAAGCAGTGCTGGAAAATGGAGATAACTCAGTGCAAATCAACATGAGTAACTGCAGAATTGGAAATCACATTGTAGGAAAAGGTAAAGGAGAAACTTAACATAGGAGCTCCATTATGTGTGTATTTGTTTGCTAGTGTGACTTCAGCTGCTGAGAAGAAAAACTCTTTAACTCCAGTTTCCTTGACCTGCTTAACTGAGGTGTAAAATTCTTTTACAAAGAAGGCACTTTACCACTTTAACTTACTATTGGATTCTCCATGATTTATGTTGAATTAGATTCTTCCCTGAAGAAGAGATGAGGTTCACTAACCATACTTCTGGATGTGACTGAGGAATGAATTCACAAGAACCCAGTCTGCATTGTGCCAGGAATCAGATTAATAGGTTCTCCTGGCCTTGATATTAACAATATTACTTGAATTTTAGTAAATAATGTGTATCATTTTTCTTTCTCTTAATCCTTACATTTCAATGTAGAGATCTACTCAGTAGAATCCGGTGTTCACTCACTACATCTATTACTCTTAGGTTTTCTATTATTTCCTTTTATTATTTCCTATGGGGTCCATGAGGCAGTGAGGAAACAGATCAGGAATAATTTTGCAATGCAACATACAGAAGAACCTTCAGAATGGTTGGAAATAAAGATTCAAGTTATTCAGAAAGGCTCTGAAGGGTATATTATGTGTTTAAAGAGAAATAGGAACCTTCAGAAACAATGGGAAACTATTGACCCTTCAGACCTAAAGGCAGGCTGTGATATTCTGGCTCTGGTCTGTGCTGGATCAGATCTGAACTCTCTCAAGTGCTGCAGTGAGGTTCAACTTCAGGTCTTGGTTGAGATCTTTCCTTAGCCTGCATCAAAGCTGCAACAGAGCCTTGCTTGAATGTGAATTTTGGAGCTCAACTCTGCAACTAAACTCTTCTCCTCAAACGAGTCAGATGAAACTAAAGGGATTCCTTCAAACAAGGGAGAGCCAAAGCTGTGGAACAAGTTGGTCATAAAAAGCGAAGAATGTTCCCCAAGCTGATTTTGTAAAGATAAGGAAGAAAAACAAGTGGAAAATAGAGTCTTGCAGTGAAAGGTCTTGCACAAAAGCATGACTCACCCAACAAAAGTTTCCAGGCACAAGGCAGCCCCAAAGAGGGCACTGAAGATCAAAATCAGCTTCATGGTTGATGCGAAGGGCAATTCAGTCTAGCAAAGGGGAATTTATACAGGATTTGTTAGGAATCCCTTCTTCAAAACACATGAATTCCATGTGATTAAATTCTCACAGGTATCAGCATTTCAAGGTAACCAATAGACAGAAGGCCAATTTCTGCTCCAGAAATTTTTTTCCACTCGGGTTCAAACCAGTAAAGAATTATTTTCAATGCTTTGCTCACAAAGAATTCTAGTAAACGTTTTTCCAGGAAGAGGAAAGTAGAATGAAATTTAATGTTATCCCAACTGTTTCTGGGAGCAAGGAATCCTACCTGTAGATTCTTGGCCATGGGTTTTTCTCCTACCCCACTAGCCTACCACAGCAGAAAGATCTCACCCTATCAAAAATGCTTGAACTGACCAGTTATTTTGAAGGATGAGCTCCAGCTCACAAGTTATATATTCTATTATATATATTTTTTATTGAAACTAGCATCTCCAATCTTCAGATGTGGTGATTTCATATGGATTCAGTTCTTCATGCAAATTAAGGATGCAGCAAGTTTCACATGAAGACAATGCACAGTATGAGCAGAAACGAAGCCATGGGTGAACAGGAACTCAGGAACTCAGCTCTGCAGCTACTCTCCTCCTTGGATAACCTTGCCAGACGTCCTTATCCAATGAAGAATTCTCAGAAGTCTCAATAAAGTGCTGGTGCAGCCACTGCTGGAGCCTCTCAGCCTTGCAATGCCCACAGGGCTGTTCCCTGATCCAAAAGCTCTTTGTCTCCCTTTGCCTTTGTGCTGGACGCTGTTTATGGCTCGCTTCATGGGGGATGGACTGCATCTCGTTGGCCTTCCACACTGGTGCCCAGCTGTATGAGTTGCCATTGTCAACACTGGAGGTTCTCTCCTGGCTGAGCTTTGAGAACTGCTTCTCTTGCCTTTGATCACAGGAAAGCATCGCTGTGGTTGTCCCAGAGTGACAGGTAGAGATGCAGGGCTGTTGGATGCACTTTTTCTTTATCCCATTATAAACACTACTAAGGAAGAGCCAGGCATTGAAAGTGCTGTAAAATGCGTAGATAGGGCTACTGGGAACTAATACGGGAGAGAACAGAGACAGTTCAGCTACTCTGCAGTCAGCCTCAGATTGCCCTTCCCTGGAGCCATGCCTTCCACCCTGAAAATCTTGGTGAAGGACTGAGGAAAATAAATCTCTGAATAGATCCTCAAAGGAAGTTCTTATTAAAGAGACCTCACCCACGCTGCTCTAAACAGATTGCCCAGAGAGGTGGTGGATGCCCCATCCTTGGAGACATTCAAGGTCGGGTAGGATGGGGCTCTGAGCAACCTGATCAAGCTGTAGGTGTTCCTGTTCCTTGCAGGGGAGTTGGGCCAGATGACCTTGAAGGGTCCCTTCCAACTCAAGTGATTCTACAGTTTATCACCACCTCCCCCAATTTCCACTCCTGCCCTGCTGCTTCTACCCATCATGTGCGTGCACAGCTCATCCCAGTCTCTTCCAAGGGAGCCTCAGGCAGGGATTATTCCTGTTTTGGCAAAAAGGAGTTAGTCACCCTGCAATGGCTGTATCTTGGGGGCATGTTATGGAGACCACACACTCTGCAAGGAGCTAAAAATGGGCTCCTGTGAGTCCACAGGTCTCCGGTGTCCATGGGAAATGAGCAGATCTCCTCTCCCCTCAAAGTAAATCAGGTAAGGTGAGTTTCTCCTTAAAGACACGATCCACCAGGAGGATTTCCTGCTTTTAGCACTGCAGTAATTCTGGTGAAACACAAATTCAAACTGCAGCCTTCAAAATTCTGTAGAGAACTGACAGTGCGTCCACGGCACCTCCTGTGGATTCACTCTTTCGAAACAGGATGGAGAAGCTTAAATTAGGGTGAAATTACAGCTTGCTTCATTAGTCACGCTATATCCTGCATGGAGCTAAAGGCTGCCAAGAGATTCTGACATATTATGTCAGGGCCCAGAGCATACCAACAAGTACCCTGACCAGCCCCATTTAATGCCTCCACCCACTGTATTTAAGTCCAAGTCTTTGCACCCACTCCCAATCTTCTGTGGTGATTACAGAAGGCTGTGACCTCCCTGTGTAGCCATGAGGTCCTGCAGGGCTGAACCCCAGGGAAAATCGTACGGGAAAAGCCCTATGCGGGCTGAAAGTCAACCTCATAGTGCTCCACTCAGGGTTCAGAACACCAGAGCAAATGATGGAGCAGCAGGAGAAGGGGTGTACCACTACAGAGAGCCAGAAGCCAAAGGTGACAGCAAAGGCAGGTAAGGTAGAAAGCTCACCGCAAGCAGCACGGCCCCACAGGACCCAAACACGAGGAGCAAAACAAGTCTGGTGACACCAACCAACGACAGCCAGTCCAGATCCCCAGATAAGTCCACAGTTGCAATGCAGGTCCAAGGGCAGGACGTCTAGAGCTACGAGAACTCTCAGAATCCACAACAGCTCAAACGACCAAATGAATGCCCTCAGCTTAAATGCAGCTCCCAATGGGCGGAGGATGTGTGGGAGGCTGCCCCATGTGAGGCCCTGACACATTTGTGTGGGCAGAGTGGGATGCTCTGCGCAGTCCCAAAATGCTGTCCCACGCAGTGAATCACGAATCCTGCGGTGGCACGTTAACAAGTGAAGGGTTAAATGAAGAGTTAAGCCATCAAGCTTAGAGGGAGTCACTCGTTTTGGTAAAGTTTGGACCTTCTGTCATTGCCCGTGTCTGAAAAATGCAACCAAGATACAGCATGGCAGTGTCTCCTGTCATGAGGGAAGGGTAAAGGCTGGGTAGGAAGAGGAAGCATCTGTTCTCACTGTGCTCTCAGAGCACATCTGAGATGGAGTCTACGACCTGTGGCCCCACTTATCTCCCATCCTGTGGCTAAAAACAAGTGTTCGGCAATTTGTAGGAAAGTGGAGGAGAGGGAGTGGGACGGGAGGACGAGCAGTGCTGCTCTCCTGGTGCCCCTCATTTCCCCTCTGCCCTCTCCCCATACATCACCTCCTGCTCTCTCAAGGGGTCCTGGGGCATTTTGTGTCAAACTTTGGTGAATCCTATGCACAAATTTACAAAACTCATCTTTACCTTTGGAAGTGTTCTCCCTTTTGTCAGAACATAACCTTTTATCTCGAGCTTTCCGGAAGATCTGTTTCAGGAAAATAACATTTGTTACTTTAGAACAGTGTATCAACACTGCTTCCTTCATATCCAGGGGGGAAACACATGCTACGATACATAGAAATGTTTGTCAACCTGCAACAGCAACACAGCAAAGAGACTCCATCTGTAACTCTGCCCTGTCTGGTCTAAATTAATCCAGTGCAATTGTCTATAATGCAATTCATTGTGGATTACTGCTGGGAGAACTATTATTTCTGTAAGTAATGGATTACTTCTTCGTTCCTAATCCACAAGGCACCTTAGCAATGCCCCAGAAAAAGAATGAGTAAGGATTTAAGTACTTGGCTCGCCATTACTAGACAGCACTGGCATCATTTTAGGATCAAAACCCTCATATTGATCTCCCCATGTAGCTCTGTGCCAATGAAATAAGACTGGTTGCAGTGAAGCTATTTACATCCAACTTATGTTTCTTTAAATGAGGAAATCCATGCCTTCCACTTTTCAGCTAATTACTAACTAGTAATAATCAGAAGAGGATGGAAATGGTACCGAGGGAGATACGATCGCTTACTTATACCTGGAGATTAAAGGTAGTCTAACAGCAACATCATCCCTTGAGATAATTACAAATAATAATAACTTCCTTAGAAGTTCTTCACAAGGCTCATAATGGGCTTCTGCTGGAGTCCAGCAGGTGTCAGCACAAAACACAACATTAAATGATATCTTACTCGAGCGTAAGCACAGCAGAGAAGGCAGATAATCAAAATGCCAGTGCAGCACCAAAACAGGATTTCCCCTTCAATCCTCCCAAAGCCTTCCTCATCTTCATGGAATTTCCTCTCATCTGGTTTCTGACTGGTGTCAGAGGCCGAGAGCTCATTTTGCAGATCATACCACCAAAGATAGAAAGAAGGGTGTCCCATGGAGCTGCGTTGCTGGACACAGAGCTTTGCGTTATCCCTGCTCCAGAAGGACAGCATTGCTGCATTCAGAGCAGCTCCTCAGCAACCCTTTGTCCAACAGACAGACTCTGGAACACCCGGAGAGGAAGCCCAGAGATGATGACATCACAAGAGTTTGTCTTTTTAGTGCCCATTAAATCCTTCGGCTCTGATCCGGGCTGTGCTCTCAAGTCACAAAGTCATCGAGTCACAGAATGGCTTAGGCTGGAAAGAACCTTAGAGATCACCTAGGTCCAGTCACAGCAGGGCTGCTCTCAAGGAGTTCTTCTACCAATCTGTATTTATATATCTATGTTTGCCCTGACCCAAGTGCAACACCTGCAGTTGGCCTTGTTGAACCTCATTAGGTTCACGTGGGCTCACTCCTCAGGCCTGTCCAGGCCCCTTTGGATGGTGTTCCTTCCTTCTCTTGTGTCATCTGCACCACTCAGCTTGGTGTCATCAGCAAATTTGCTGAAGGTGCGCTCAATCCCACTGTTTTTGCCACTGAACCAGTCCCAAGACAGATCATTGGGGGACACCACTGGAAAACTCACTGGGGACACCACTGGGACACCCACTGGGGTGGGTGGTTGGACCGGATGATCTTGGAGGTCTTTTCCAACCTTAGTGATACTATGATTCTATGATCTTAAAATGTATGTTCATAAGTACAATGATATGTGTTCTAAATCACTTATGTGTAAGTCTCGAATATATGATAGGATTCCTAAAACATTCTGTAATTAATAAAGGTCTTTGATATTATGGAATTAAAGAGAGAGTTTAGCTTTTAAGATGCCTGTGAAAGAACTTTTGGAGCTCAGGCTACCATGTGAACAGACCCTGGTATTTCTGCCTGTAGTACTTAGCACGGAGAGTAGATATACAAGCAGTTACACAAAGAATAATCTTTTACTTCGTAGGCAATTAATGTGTACTTGCATGTCTCCCCTGGGCCTCCTCTTCTCCAGACTGAACAATTGCAGTGTATTTTGAAGAACATCCAGAAATCAAACAAAGCAAAAAGGCTGAACAGAGATGCAAAGTCCTAGAGAAAACATAGAAATTTCTATAACGCCAGGTGGACTGAGCACAGGGAATAGCAACTCATGATTTTTCTCCCCCTCTCGTCACTTTTCACCATTTAGTTCTATTTGACACGGCTAGTTTAGAGCCTACTCATCTGAACAGGCTGCCCAGGGAGGTGGTTGAGTCACCATCCCTGGAGGTGTTCAATAAACGTGTAGATGTGGTGCTAAGGAACATGATTTAGTGGGCAACAGTGGTGGAAGGTGGAGTAGATGATCTGAAAGGTCTTTTCCAACTTTAATGATTCTGTGATTCTTTTCTGGCATACATAGACAGCTGGGATACACATTCTTCCTTATTGTCAGTGAGAACAATGAAACACCTGGCCAGGTGAGAAGTACTGCACCTTATTATCGCTTTTTACCACATCTTATCACCTGTTTCTTTCCATTATCTACATTAGGGTCCTAGGATGAACTGCTGTCCTTTATACTGAGATTATGTGGGATGAGTCCCATTCCTGGAGTCCTGCAGGAGCTCTGACAAAATATCACAAAGATATTTTGTAAATCTCCAGTGTTCTTCCATTGGGTACATATCCAGAAGGTGGAATGTCAATGAGGAAGGAAAAAGGCGAGCAACAACTGCTTGCAAGTTTAGTAGTGAACAAATTTGCAAATAAGCCTATGTGCTACCTACCAGAGCAGCTTAAATGGCAGCTGCAGATGCCAAGGATGCTCAGTGGGGAGGTGCTGGGGTTTCCATTCTTCCATTACAGCAGGAAACACCACCTGCCTTTGTAGCGATCTGCATAGCTTCAGAACCCACCTGACCCTGGGCATCCTCTAAGGGCAGAATTTAGCCATTTTCCCAGAAGGTACTTAATGGGATGGGCTCAAAGCTCCTGGCTGATATGAGCACAGCTTCACCTCCCGAGGACTCTGCTGGATGTGCCCCCAAATGTACCACACTATAGAGACCGAGGGCAAATCCTCCTCTTCACCCTTAGGTACCTATTTCAGGGAGAATCACCATTTATTGGAAGCATTCCATTAGAGTCACTGTCAGCTCCCTGCACCTGAAAATGAAAATTCAACAGAATCTGTGCGTGACTCTTAGTGCTGGTTGCTGACAGAGCTCATTAGAGGGTCTTGTTAGCGAGCACCTCAGCGCCAAGATGGCGGCGCCCTCACTCGCCCCTTCCCGCCCAAACCGTCCGCCAGCAGCCGTCCCCATAGCAACAAACTCCGCCCCTCTTCCCGACGCGTCGCAGGTAGTGACGTCACTTTACGTCGCCCACTCGCGCAGGCGTAGACGGTGCGGCTGTTGTGGCTGCGTGAAGGGAGCGCGGTGGGGTCGGTGGTGTTTCCGTTGTCTTTGAGGGAAGTTGTTCGTCTTTGCGGTTTTCCCGCTCCGCAGCAGGTATTTGGGAGTGTTCTCAGGGTCTTCTAGGTTGGAGGGGTTCTTCTGTTTGGGCCTGTGAGGGGTTGGGGGTGTGAGGCCTGTTGGGATGGGGGTCGTCCGTGTCTGACAGGATTTAGGACGGAAGGAGCTGTGGGGCCGGGTCTGTGTGATGGGTGAGGGCCGAGAGGGAGATGTGGAGCCTCGTCTGTGTGAGTGTGGGGAACTGCTGCCCTCAGAGGTGCTGAAGGTACGGGAAGGAAAGTAAAGGTGTCTGCTTAGGGCTGTGTTTATGAGTATGAGAAGTCGCAGAGCTCAAATTGTAGGAAATGTACCATAAAGCTTATTCTCATATAATTCTGCTAGTGAGCATGGTCCTGTGTCACCTTTGAGTCATAGGAGTAAACAAGTCCGTGGTAGGATCGTGGTGCAGCTCCTCTGCCAGACATGCATGCTCTGTTCTGTGTGGGTTTGCTCGTTCCTTTCTCTGCCCTTCTCAGCTCCAGTTCTCCAAGAGATGGAGTTCTCACTTCGTGCTGTGCAGCTGTGTTACATGCAGGAATAGGCTGCAGCACCAATTGGAATCTCACTGTGCTTGATGCCGCCCACAGTCACAGAAATGGTTCCTAAGCTGAACACATCTGTGCTTTCCCCAGCTTTCATCTTTGTTTTGCAACATCAGAGCCCAGGAAATCTCCAGTGTACTGACAGAGGCCCTTCTCATTAGCTTCAGGGAAGACGTCAGATATCTTCATTACTTGAAGGAAGTGTATAAACAGGAATGGGAACAGCTGTTTATGAGGGTAGATAGTGATAGGATAAGGGGGAATGGTTTTAAACTGAGATAGGAGAGGTTTAGGTTAGATATTAGGAGGAAGTTTTTTGCACAGAGGGTGGTGACACACTGGAACAGGCTGCCCAAGGAGGTTGTGGAAGCCCCATCCCTGGAGGCATTCAAGGCCAGGCTGGATGTGGCTCTGTGCAGCCTGGTGTGGTGGTTGGTGACCCTGCACACAGCAGGGGGGTTGAAACGAGATGATCTTTGTGGTCCTTTTCAACCCAGGCCATTCTATGAAACAGCAAATAATGTGATTTTTGTGGATGCAATGTTCAGTTCATAGAATCATTCGTTTTGGAAGGGATCTTTAAAGGTCATCTACCCAACTCCCCTGCAATGAACAGCGGTACGTACAGCAGGGTCCCCCAGTGACTATGGAAAACTTGTATCAGTGCATTTACATAGAATGGCTTGGGTTGGAAGGGATCTTAAAGCTCATCCAGTTCCAACTCCCTTCCATGGGCTGGTTGCCACTCAATCAGATACCAGATCAGGGCCCAGCCAACCTGCCATGAACACAGTGTTGAGGCACCCAGTCCTTTGGGTGAGTGTCTCCTATTTTAAATCGTAATAAATAACTCAATTAATGCTTCTCTTACTCGTTTTCTTGCAGCATAGCCAAAGCTGAAGTAATTTACTAAAAGAACTGAGAGTGGCTCACTGAGCTCATGAGACAGCTTCACTGGGCTGTACTTACAAAGAGGTGTCATGTAGTTGTCAGAGAGATCAGTGATACATGGACAGAGAGTGTTCAGATGTACTGAAATCACGGGAGGCCACTTTCTGGTCTTAAAACACTGTTGTGTGCAGGTGTGAATGGGAATTTTCCATAGAGAAACTGCAGAATTCTGCAGATTCTTTCCTTCTGAGCTGCAGTTGCTTGGAGAAGACAGGAGCTTTGCTTCTTGCTTCAGCAGGATGTTATCTTTCAAAAATGAGGTTGGGTTCTGTCTTTCTCCTCTTGTCTGCACCTCACTGGAGAAAAAGGACTCTGCTTTTCAGTAATGAGCTGGAGAAATAATGGAAAAATATTCCTTATATACACAGTAAAAATAATCTGCAGGGTTTGTTTGCTTTTTATTTGGTAAGCGCGACTCGGTGCCCAAAGGTAAAGCCCTGACTTTCAGATTCCTGTTTTTTTCTTTAACCTTATGCTGACTAATAATCTTACCATCTAAAAATTGAGATTTTTTTTTTTTTTGCTCTTTACTTTGTCCTTGCTACAGATCATGACACCAGAACAGAGTCCAACCACTTCCCTCATCGACAGGACCATCAAGATGAGAAAAGAGACAGAAGCCCGGAAGGTGGTCTTGGCCTGGGGCCTCCTTAACGTCTCATTTGCAGGCATGATATATACTGAAATGTATGTTTTGCTGCTACATCTGATCCAAACAAACAAAGCTCTCCAGTGTTTCATTGGTTACAGCAGCAAAATGGCAACTTATTTTTTTTTTCTTTTTTCTTTTCAGGACTGGAAAACTCATAAGCACATATTACAACATAACATACTGGCCACTCTGGTATATCGGTGAGTTGTTGCAGCATTTAATTTTCTGAGTTCTTTTCTAAATTGTGGGTGTGCGTGGTGCATCACAGTTATTTGAGTTTGTTTCAGATGAGTCGACTCTAAACTACAGTATCAAATACAACTAAATGGTGAAAGGGAGAGAGGGAAAAGCAAGAGGGAGAGAAAAGTCATGAGTTGTTATTTATTCTTCCTGCTCGACCCACATGGTGTGATAGAAACTTCTGTGTTTATTCTAGAACTTGCATTCGCATCTCTGTTCAGCCTGAATGCTTTGTTTGATTTCTGGAGGTACTTCAAATACACGGTGGCACCAACAAGTTTGGTTATGAGTCCTGGACAGCAGACCCTGCTGGGGCTGCAGAATACAGGTGGGTGTTATAAATACCTCTGACAGCCCTTCTTTGGGTTCTTTTGGTTTTGTTTGCTGGTGTTATCTTTCTTCAGTGCAAGATTCTTTGAGGAACTGAGTTCAGAATTGTATGAACAGTAAGCTTAAATTACCTGCAGCACATTAGAATTAAGAGAATCAAGTTTTTGTAGAACTGGAGAGGAAGCATGTAGTAAAAAAAAAGGATTTCATAGTGAGAGGCTCAAATGCTGTGGGGCTGGACAAGGAGTTTGTAACCTATGGAAGCAAGGTAGTGCAGGTTTATCACAGAATCATAGAATGGCCTGAGTTGAAAAGGACCACAATGACCATCTTGTTTCAACCCTCCTGCTGTGTGCAGAGTCACCAACCACCAGACCAGGCTGCCCTGAGCCACATCCAGCCTGGCCTTGAATGCCTCCAGGGATGGGGCATCCACAACCTCCTTGGGCAACCTGTTCCAGTGCCTCACCACTGTCTGTGTGAAAAACTTCCTCCTAATATCTAATCTAAACCTCTCCTATCTCAGTTTAAAACCATTCCCTCTTTTCCTATCACTGTCTACCCTCATAAACACCTTTCCCCCTCCTGATTATACACTCCCTTCAAATATTGGAAGGCCACAATGAGGTCTCCCTGGAGCCTTCTCTTCTCCAAATGTTTATGTTTAATATTACACTGATGTCACATGGAGTAAAAAGATCAGAAGTCAGAGAGACTTACAAATCTTGGTGTTCTTTCTATCATCTTCATGAAAGTGCCTAATGATGATTGTTTTTACGTATTTCAGCAGTACAAACAACTCCGCCACGTGAGCTGACAGCAAAGAAAGTCCCTTCTTCAACACCTTCTCCTCCGATCCAGGGTCAAAGTGTGCTGAGTTACAGCCCATCTCGCTCTCCTAGTGCCAGTCCAAAGTTTACCACCAGTTGTATCCCAGGTTACAGCCCCCAGCTGCAGGCTCTGTCCAACAGCAGTGCTTCTTACAGCACTACCATCACTTATTCACCAGGCAGCACCTACAATAAGGTAAGGACCAAGCCATCTCCAAAAGCTTTGCGTTAAGTCGTCGTGTCCTCGTGTTGTGCTGCTGAAGGTGAGCACCAGGTAGCTGAGAGTTGTGTTCACGTGTGTCCCACACACAGAATCACACAGAATGGCAAGGCTTGGAAGGGACCTCAAGGATCATGAAGCTCCAACCCCTCTGCTGCATGCAGGGCCACCAACCTCCCCATTTCACAGCAGCCCAGGCTGCCCAAGGCCCCATCCAACCTGGCCTTGAACACCTCCAGGGATGAATGGGGCATCCACAACCTCTCTGGGCAGCCTGTTCCAGCACCTCACCACTCTCAGAGTAAAAAACTTCCCCCTGACATCCAACCTAAATCTCCCCTCCCTCAACTTCAAACCATTTGCCCTTGTCCTGCAGTTATCAACCCTTTCAAAGAGTTGATTCCCCTCCTGTTTGTAGGCTCCCTTTAGGTACAGAAAGGCTGCAATGAGGTCACCCCTCAGCCTTCTTTTCTCCATGCTGAACAAGCCCAGCTCCCTCAGCCTGTTTTTGTAGAAGAGGTGCTCCAGCCCTCTGATCATCTTTGTGGCCTCCTCTGGACCCTCTCCAACAGCTCTCTGTCAAAGAGAGAGCTGACACAGCAGTCTCATATTCACGTCGTTTACAAATCAGAATGGAGTTCTGTCCTTTGTGTGTGACACAACGGTTTGCTTTTATTTGCCCAAGATTTCCAACTTCAGCCCCTCTCCTGGTGGATCTCCGTACCCCACCAGCATTGGACCAGTGGAAAGTGGTGGGCTGAGGTCTCGTTACCGCTCTTCGCCCATTCTCTATAATTCTCCTACTGGCAAAGAGGATTACATGACAGACCTGAAGTCGTTGGACACCTTCCTTCGAAGTGAAGAAGAGAAGCAGCATCGAGTTCAGTTGGGTAAGGAGAGAAAACAGTTTGATCTGAAAAGCTTGGCAAAGGCGTGGTGCTGGTTTGATGCTAGAGTTGATTTTGTGGATGAGGAAAGTTGCAAATGACTCCAGCAGAAAGCACTGGTAGGCGTCGCTCATTAGTGTTAATCACCTGTGAACTTGGTTGCTGAACAGTTCAGCCTTCTACTGAGTATTTAAGACATGATGTAGGATGCCATTATGTCTACCCATGGCTTAGGAGCTTGGGAAGTTTTCCTCTAAAGTATTTCTTTGGGTAGGATAAGCACTTCTTACCCACAGAATCAACCTTACTGAGGCATGTGCTGATGGATCGTGTGCATGGTGTTAGCTGGTTGTTGTGGACCATGATAAGATGAGGGGCTTTAATCGCCTTGATGAGAGGTGTATCTTGTGGAGAAGATGTTGCAGATAAGGAGGGGTGTGAATTACCTGCAGGTTGCTTTTGTCCTGCACAGATACAATGCTTGTTAAGATAGAGAGTGCAATCAGTGTTGAAATCAGATTGATTTCAGGGTCTGTACTTAGGGTAATTGGTGTTCATGTCTTGTCAATACTGCGCTGACTTGCTGCCTGTACTGTTGCTTCCAGAGTTGCTTGGCTATAATTTCACGTGACCTCTTAATGAATTATTCTTTCAGGAAGTTCAGATTCCAGCTCTCCTTCCAGCAGCCCAACCTTTTGGAACTACAGCCGTTCCATGGGAGACTACGCACAGATTCTGAGGAAGTTCCAGTATCAGCTGGCTTGCAGGTCCCAGGCTCCATCAGCACACAAAAATGAAGCTGATCTGAGTTCAAAGCAGGCTGCAGAGGAGGTAAATTCAGCACCAAGGTAGCCAAGAGAGAAGCAGGCCCCTAAAATATACAGCCTCATCCAAAGGTTTGAATTTGAGCTCTAGAAGTGTTTGAGGGAGAGAAATCCTAGAAATCCCGTAGCATTTACATCCTGCAGCTTTTAAGATTCCATGTCACTGTAAAGGGATGAGAATTATAGTTGTAAAATGATTTCTGACCAGGGATAGGGAGAAAATAAACAGCTCCAGGCTCTGACCGTATGCAGGTTGCCCTGGAGAGCAAGGAATATTTTGGATAAAATATATTTGTAACATAAAAAATGCCTTGAAACACATCTGTTCAACTGTGTGTGTTCTGTATATCTGAAGGATATTCTCCTTCACTCCTGCTTCTCAAGGTCTGATTTGAAGAAACACCATTAGTGTGCCTTCAATTAAATTTACCTTTTTTTAGCATTTCACACATAAACCCAATGCAGCTTCCCTCTTCAGATACCTTTCAAATCTATCTCAAGAGATCTGAGAGCTTAAAACTCAATTTGGACTCCTGCAGGGGTCTTGTAACAAATAAAGCATGGCAGTGTAGTAGAAGCCTACAGACACAAGGATTCTGTAAGGAACGTGATCTGAATGATGTGCTGAAGTTAGCATCAGAAAATGTTTTAGAGCTTAAAAACTCTCTTGGCATTGCTGTGTAAAATGTCCTTTCCACAGGTTTGGGCACGAGTGACGATGAATCGACAGCTGCTTGATCACATGGACTCCTGGACTGCAAAGTTCAGAAATGTAAGTCCTGTCTCTAAGGGCTGCGTGGCTTTTGGAAACAAGCAGAGCAGAGTGGAAAAGTTTTGTGTGTCCCCTGCATGCCTGGGGAGGTGGAAAGGATTGCACTGCGTGTAAGGGTTGGGATGTGCTTGTGCAAGGAGAACACAGCTTGTAAGAGAGATACTGAGATGTATTTAGTGATGTAATTACTCAGTAATACATGAAAGCATCTTAGGTGCAACAAGATTTGTTTTTCCTCTTTGTGGTTTGGTGGTTAAATAGATATATCTATGAGGACAGGCTGAGGGAATTGGGCTTGTTCAGCCTGGAGAAGAGAAGGCTGCGGGGCGACCTCATTGCAGCCTATCAATACCTGAAGGGAACCTACATCCAGGAGGGGAGTAAACTCTTCACAAGGGCTGACAATAGCAGGACTAGGGGAAATGGTTTGAAGTTGAAGGAGGGAAGATTTAGGTTGGATGTCAGGGGGAAGTTCTTTACAAGGAGAGTAGTTAGGCCCTGGAACGGGCTGCCCAGGGAGGTTGTGGATGCCCCGTCCTTGGACGTGTTCAAGGCCAGGTTGGACGGGGTCCTGGGCAACCTGATCTAAATGTGTATGTTTGGTGGCCCTGCTAGGCAGGGGGGTTGGAACTACATGATCCTTGAGGTCCCTTCCAACCCGGGTGATTCTGTGATTCTGTGATTTCAGACTTGTTTTCCTGAGACTGAAGCACCAAAAATTACAAAAATAATTTCACTGGAACAGGCTGCCCAAGGAGGCTGTGGATGCCCTGGATCCCTAGAGTCATTCAAGGCCAGGCTGGATGTGTTTCTGGGCAGCCTGGTCTGGTGGTTGGCAACCCTGCACACAGCAGGGGGGTTGAAACAAAATGATCTTTGTGGTCCTTTTCAACCTATTCTCTGATTCTAAGAAAATTCCATCCCACAAGTTGACTTTTTCTTACAATCCTCAGCTATGTGATTAAAAATTAAAAAGATCTTAATCTTACCAGTAGGACTGAATCTAATTGCACACAATGGGAGCATCACTAGTAAAACTAACTTCGATTGCCCCTCCAGTCGTACCACCTATCAAGTATTAAGTTTTACTTGCTTAAGAAAAAATAGTTTTGACCTAGGGGAAAAGTGAAGACTTGTGTGAGATCCATACCAAACTCATAAGCATCTGCTCATTATTAGGGCCAGTTTGCTTCACTCCCCAAATCCTGTCACATACAAATACTCCTGAGGTGGTTATCAGCTCCTTGTTTTCCTGAAGCAGATCTGAGAAGGGAGTTGACCCATCAAAGTAGAACGTATCTTTATGGATGAGGAGCTCTCCCTCATGATAACGCTTCCCTCATTGTTTAGAAAGACTTTATCTGATTCCTGCTAGAAATTTGTTTTCTTTTTTACATTTTCTGGCCTTTCAGAAGGTAGTTGAGTCATTTAAACTCATGGTGATTCACTTGCTATGCTCTGCATGTGGCTTAGTGTTGGTCAGCATTTTTGTGATTGTAACAGCAGTGATGACTGGAGCATAAATTAAGGGGTATTTTTTAGATACTCTGGGCATAAACTTAGGAATATTTTTAGGTATTCTTGTTACTTCTGACCTTTTGAATGTTCACCTTTTTCTTTCCCAGTGGATTAATGAAACTATTCTGGTGCCACTTGTCCAAGAGATTGAGTCTGTGAGCACTCAGCTGAGAAGAATGGGGTGTCCAGAACTGCAGATTGGAGGTAGGATGCCCCATCACTTTGAGATTCCTGACATTGGTTGACAGAGCACTGCTCTGTGGCTGGAGCATAGAATAGGTGTCATATTAATCTTCATCAGACTTAATTTACACTTGTTTCTATTGCATGTTGGTGTGGCCTCTGTTCCCTGAACAGTGCTTTTCCAAACCCTTAAAATTAGCTGCTTTCTGAAAGGACTTCATAAAATTCTGATGAACTGAAATCTTTTTTATTTAATGATAAAATTCTGAGGGAACTGCAGCTCGTGTCACTATGATATCCCCTTAACCAATGAGAGGATTTGATCTGCTGCCTTTAAATGAAGTCCATTTGTTCTGTGGACTGGTCATAGTGTCCACTCAAGAGCTACAGCTGCTGTGATGCCACTGGAAAATTGATCACTGCTCACCCCATCTCCATCTGCTTACTCTCTATGCTCTTCAAAGTGGGTATTGGTTCCTTGTGGCTTTTATATTCTGTGACATAAAGCAGTTGTCTGCTCTTTCTTTGCCTGGAAGTTAACAGTGAGGTGCTGTGTCATGTGTTAAATATTTCTGGGGTTTAATCTGCCAGAAAGGAGAGTTCTTTGTAACGATGCTTGGTAAAGGAATCTGTTGACATGCACTGGCTCTTCTTGTATTGCAGAAGCCAGCATCAGCAGCCTGAAGCAGGCAGCGCTCGTGAAAGCTCCTCTCATTCCAACCCTGAATGCTATCGTGCAATATTTGGATCTTACACCAAACCAGGAATACTTGGTCGAAAGGATCAAAGGTGTGTGGTGATGCTTTGCTGAATTGGAGAGACTTCAGTGACCACAACCAAGCACGGTGGCAGTAGGCACTGCTTTATTTGAGGTGTTCCCACAGTCACAGTAGGGACAAGAGCTGTGTTTAAGCAGGAGATGCATTTCTCTGCCATTTTCTAGTTCTGTAGCAATGTAATGATGCAGGACTTGGATATAACTTTGTCTTAAAATGTTTTTAAAAGCTTTATTTCTTGCTTTCCACCGACGTACTTGGAGTGCAGAGTGCTGAGTTTAACCCTTTCATTCATCAAAAATAAACACCACTCTGTAAATTGACTCCCCCGGTAATTTTTTCCTATTTAGTGCACTGTAAATATGCCTGAAGTCCTTGAAGCTTGCATAAAACACTGCTCTCCCATACTCTCTCAGTAACAGAATAAATGTTGTTGCTTTCAGAGCTTTCTCAGGGAGGCTGCATGAGTTCCTTCCGATGGAACCGAGGAGGAGATTTCAAGGGCCGTAAGTGGGACACCGACCTGCCCACAGACTCTTCTGTAAGTGCTGCCTCTCAGCATTGGTTTTGGAGGTGGTGGCCTGTAGGCCTTTGGAGGAACACAAAAACAAACCTGTTTGCATTGCTGTGAAGATAATCCCATTGTAGTCAGTGAGATTACGTAGGGAATGATGCAAATGGGATTGGACATTGCATAGATTACAAAAAGGCAATTGCATACCTTAGTCTTTGGTTCTTGAGCTCACATGAAGTGTTTCTCAGATAGCTCTGGGGAGCAGCATTACTAGTAGGGATCTTGCTGGGGCAAACCAAGCCTATTAATTTCTAATGCAGGGAAAACCTTTCACCTTGTTCTCCTTTTCCTTTGCTGTAACGGACAAAGGGAGAATGGAGATGGAGTGGTGTGGCTGCTGTTTGAGTCTTGAAACAGGATTTACTTTTCTAGTTGTGAAGATTAAGTGTTTAATTGTGAGTGGCTGCAGAGGAGCTCTCACTGTATTGGCAGAAAGCAAGCTGAGCAGCTCAGAAGTGCTTAAAGATCCCAAGGCAGAAAATCACAACCCCTACATTCAGTCTTTTATCAAAACCAGATAGCATAGGTCGTGTTGGGTGTTAAACTCCTACGTATATTAAGCTTCTAAGAACTCTGGGAAAGAAGTTTTGATGTATCATTAATATGAACACGGGCTGTAAAATGTTGGTATTATTGCTCAAAGGCAATTACTAGAAGAAATGATACTGATGTGCATTTTTGTTAGCCTCATCTGATGTCACAAAGCAGTGCTTCCTGAGGTTAGTCCTCAGACTTGATGTTCTCTGGCCTTTAGCCCACGGAAACTCTTTTGTCTGCAGGACAGTAAGGTACTCTTCCTAGGACTTCATTCCAAAATGAGGAGAAAGGAGAAACTTGCTAAATAGGTGTCGTGTTATAAAACTTGAGTTGGGTGGCATCTGCCCTTCTCGGCCATCCCTGAAACAGAAGGCTTGCAGTTTTATGGCCCAGATCTGCTCGCAAGATCCGTGGCTCTGCCACGTTCTGCAGGACGCCAGGATAAAGTTACTCGTGTGTGAACTGAGCTCCTGACACACAGCATCAGTTTGTCACGCTGTGGCTGGCACTGTTTTCATTTACTGGAAGAAATAAATTTGTCTCCACCCACACGGCAGCCCATTGAAATCCACGCTTTAAGCCCTGATCTGCTGAACAGAGTAGAGTTATGTCAGGGCTGCAACCAAATGCTGTAAGTGGTGCCTAATGTTATGAGAAGAAACTTGCTGTATTGTTGCATGTTGTCCTTTGGTCTCTTTAAGGCTGCTAAACCTCAGTTTGTTTTTGTTAACCCAGATCATCATGCACGTGTTCTGCACTTACCTGGACTCCAGACTCCCACCTCACCCCAAGTATCCTGATGGCAAAACCTTTACTTCCCAGCACTTCATTCAAACACCTGACAAACCAGGTACTGGTGTTCACAGCGTGCTCCCTGAGCTGCTGCTTGTGTCACAACAGCACCTTCAGAATCCACGTTACCTTTTCAACTTGTCATCCACAGACACTTCGAATGAAAATGTGTTTTGCATCTACCAAAGCAGCATCAACCCACCCCACTACGAGCTGATCTACCAGCGCCACGTCTACAATCTGCCCAAGGTACACCAGTGTTCTGCTGTCAGAAAATCATCACTAGATGTTCTTTGTGTGATTTGGGATGCTGGCTCAGTGCAAAAAGCAAACCTTAACTCTATCACTGACCAGCTGCTGTCAGAAAATCGTAACTAGATGTTCTTTGTGTGATTTGGGATGCTGGCTCAGTGCAGAAAACAAACCTTAACTCTATCACTGACCATTGTGTAGTATTTAATCTGCCATTAAATAATAGCCTGGGCAGTTATCTTCTTGTGTTCTTTTTCCTTATCTGACAATTGGTATCTAAAATACCAAGTCATACAATCTGTGATGCATCTTATCAACATTTCACCTCTTTTTTTATTTTTCTTCCCCCTCTCCTGACAACACTGCAGTGCCTTGTTGTGATGTGTTTACTACTTGTCTGAAATATTGATGTGATTTCTAAGCTCCTTTCTCCTTCTGTGACTTTAGGGCAGAAACAACATGTTCCACACCTTGCTCATGTTTCTGTATATCATAAAGACAAAGGAATCTGGGATGCTGGGGTGAGTAATGTGTCGTCATGATGTGTTGTGTCCTGTTGTCTGAAAGCACCTCGAACCAAAACCGATGCAGTTGGGGTGATAATAGAAAAGGAATCATGTAGTTTCAACCCCTCTGCTATGTGCAGGATCACCAAAAATCTCCAAATTGCCTTCTCATTTGAAACAACAGCAGATTTTTCATAAAAATAGAGTTTTATTTGTTTGAACATACAGAGGAGAAGTCTAGTGCAGATGGAGACTGTGCTGGGGAGGAGCGGTGTTGCTTTCTTTCCTGAGGAGCTCTGCTGTTTATAGCCAGGGACAAAAGCCATAACCTCATGTTTTTGGCACAACGAGGCATGTTTGGAGTATACACTGCAAGTTGCCTTGAAATAAAAGCAGTGTCAAGGCTTCCCCTTGCTCCAGAATCCTTTGCTCTGGAAGTGCTCTGCACAACTCAGAGCAAAGCACAGTGCCTGCCTGCATGTTACAGCGCTGAACTGTCGTGACTCTTTGCTTTAAGCAAGCACTTTGATTTCCTTGCACCTGATTGTGATAACTTGGTTTCTGCAGACGTGTAAACCTTGGCTTGTCGGGAGTCAACGTGCTGTGGATTTTTGGAGAATAACACCTCATGTTCAAAAAGATGATGAGCTGGCTTCTGGCAAGACAAAGTGAGCAGTCATTGCCTTGTTGACTTGAACACAGACTGTGAAGCACAATACTTTAGCTCTGCTCTGTGAGCAGAGAAGTGTTTATAATTCCTGGACAGGTTTCACCATCACATTCTTTAAAACATTTTGTTGTTGAAACACTCCCGGATCTGAATTCTGGGCAGATTTTCTCTTTCCATCTCTTCACCTCAGCAAACCCTGCTTAACAAAGCCCTTTCCTGTTGGTGTTTTGTGTACCCTCCAGTGCCATCACTACTGTGAAGATGAACTGTGCCAGATGGAAAGAGAAAACTGATTTTAGTATGTAAGATCTTTTTAGTTTTTTTTTTTTTCTTTTAAAATAAGCAAGTTTGGGTGTCTTGCTAAGCTGTGAAACACCGTGGGCGCCTTGAGTACAACCCCAACATCTCCTTTTGCCTTTGCTTTTTTGTTTTTTATTATTTTTTATCTCATTTTACTTCTCCCATCAGCTTTTCTCCTGGTACCCCCTCACTCTGGAGGCCGTGCAGCCTGGCTTCAGCATCTCTGGATGATACCAAACTCTGTGAACCCGGCCCCATTTTGAGACATGTTTGTTTCAGAGATACATTTGGTTCTTCAAAGATAACATTTGGCATTTGCCAAAAAGAAAAAACCACAACCAAAGCACCTTTTTAACACGGGTAGGAGGAGAGATGTCAGTAATGTACGTAGCTTAATTTTGTTAAGCAGGGATAAAAATTCACTGCCCTGAGTTGCTGAAGCTTTTTGTGTGCTTAAGGCAGGGAGGTCGCTTTGTTCCTTTTGCATCTCAGCTTCCACGGGGTCCTTTATTTGCTACTGTCAAGTGCCAAAAACCATTTGCGCATCTAAAGTGGGAGAACTACGTAGGGCTGGGACTGGGACTGAGCATTCCCTGTGTTCTGTTATGTATTTTTGTACTGTATACATCTATCTTCTTCACTCAGTTTTGTCCTGCCAGCCCCAGTCATGCACCAACACGAACTGAGGTCTCATGATTTGCTCAGGGCAGGTGCTGTCACCTCTCTGTAAATGGAAGAACCAATTGTTTTGTGACTCTGTTTTGAGGGAGGCACAGGTTATTATTTTTTCCTCTGATGGCTGACAACAAAATGGCTCATTTGGTTCCTGCATTAAATGGGTTCCTCTTAGTCAACGTTGGTGTTTTTCCTGTGGTGCAGCATCACTAATTTAATCCGAGGGCATTTTGCACAAGTGATGTTGAGGAGTAGCATTGCTGCTCTTGTGTTAAAAGCTCTTCCTGTGCAGATGGGCACCTCTGGATCCATGTGCAACTCAGTCCCTGTGCAGCCCCCCCCTGCACCCCAAAAAACCATACACCCCAATTCCTGTTGCTAATCCCTCTCCCTAAGGCTGCACCTCAGTCTCTATGGACCCTA
This sequence comes from Tetrao urogallus, assembly GCF_951394365.1. NCBI lineage: Eukaryota > Metazoa > Chordata > Aves > Galliformes > Phasianidae > Tetrao > Tetrao urogallus. The sequence goes on from NC_136813.1 coordinate 192,716,468, forward strand.
ATGCTCTGTACACCTCAACACCGTGTGCATCCGCTGTGCTCTGCTCTCTGTGCAGCTCAGAGCCTTCTGTACCCCATTCTCCACACATCTGACATGCTGTGCACCCCATTCTACACACACCCTAGTCCCAGTGTGGGTCCCTTTGTTCTGGGCCCTGTACAGTGCGTTCCCTGCACACCCAAAAACCACACACGTCACATCTTCCATGCACCCCAGTACACAGCAGACCCTGACTCTGCTCCCCATGCACCAAACACCCCAGGCACTCTGTTGCACCCCATTACACCACATGCTCCATGGACATCAGTGCACCCCACCAACATCACAAATCCACACCCAATACACAGCACACCCCAAAACCTTTGCACTCTGCTTCCTGCAAACCCTGACTTATTGTGCACTTCAGCCCAAAGCACACCCTAACACCACACACCCCAATATCCCTGTGCACCCCAACACAACACACCCCACTATATCATGCACAGTGACACAGTGCAACCCATCCCAGGGTCCCCCAGTACACTGTACACCCCAACCCCATGCACCCCAATACACCACGCTCCCAAACCCATGCACCTTGACTTTCATACACAGGGTACCCCAACCCCATGCACCCCAACACAACATGCACTCAAACCCATGCACCTCAACCTCCAAATACAGCACCACCCAATCTCATGGAGCCTACATCTCTGCAACCCAATACACAGCAGACCCCAAACCCATGCACCTTGCATCCCTGTGCACCCCAATACACCTCACACCCCAACCCAATGATCCCTCATATTTTATGAAGCCCATTCCCATGCACCCCAAACCTATGCACCTCGACCTCCAAATACAGCACCACCCAATCTCATGGATTCTACATCTGTGCACCCCAATACACAGCAGACCCCAAACCCATGCACCTTGATTCCAGTGCACCCCACTACACAGCAGACCCCAAACCCATACACCTTCTTTCCAGTGCACCCCACTACACAGCAGACCACAAAGCCATGCACCTTGCATCCCTGTGCACCCCAATACACCTCATACTCCAACCCAGTGCTCCCTGATACATTATGCAGCCCATCCCCATGCAACCCAATACACCATGCACCCCAAAACCAGGCACCTTGACCCCCCATACACATCCCAACCCCATGCACCCTACTTCCAATGCACCCCAATACCGGGTACCCCTTTTCTATGCACCACACATCTTCTGTGCACCCCAATACACAGGATTCCCCAACCCAATGCACCCTACATCCCATGCACCCCAACACACCACGCTCCCCAAGCCCCCATGCACCTCAACCCCCATATGCAGCACACCCCAACCCCATGCACCCCAATACATCATGCTCCCCAAACCCATGCACCTCGACCTCCAAATACAGCACCACCCAATCTCATGGATCCTACATCTGTGCACCCCAATACACAGCAGACCCCAAAGCCATGCACCTTGTTTCCAGTGCACCCCAATACACAGCAGACCCCAAAACCATGCACCTTGATTCCAGTGCACCCCACTACACAGCAGACCCCAAACCCATGCACCTCACATCCCTGTGCACCCCAATACACCTCACAACCCAACCTAGTGCTCCCTCATACATCACACAGCCCATCCCCATGCACCCCAATACACTGTGCACCCCAAAACCAGGTGCCTCGATTGCCATACACAGCACATCCCAACCCCATACACCCTACTTCAAATGCATCCCAATACCGGGTACCCCATTTCTATGCACCACACATCTTCTGTGCACCCCAGTACACAGGATTCCCCAACCCCATGCACCCTACATCCCATGCACCTCAACCCCCATATGCAGCACACCCCAACCCCATGCACCCCGATACATCATGCTCCCCAAGCCCATGCACCTCGACCCCCATACACAGCACACCCCAACCCTACTTTCCATGCACTCCAATACACCATGCTCCCCAAACCCATGCACCTCGACCTCCAAATACAGCACCACCCAATCTCATGGACCCTACATCTGTGCACCCCAATATGCAGCAGACCCCAAACCCATGCACCTCGCATCCCTGTGCACCCCAATACACCTCGTACCCCTACCCAATGATCCTTGATACATCACGCAGCCCATCCCCATGCACCCCAATACACCATGCACCCCAAACCCAGGCGCCTCGATCCCCATACACAGCACATCCCAACCCCATGCACCCTACTTCCAATGCACCCCTATACCGGGTACCCCTTTTCTATGCACCACACATCTTCTGTGCACCCCAATACACAGGATTCCCCAACCCAATGCACCCTACATCCCATGCACCCCAACACACCACGCTCCCCAAACCCCCATGCACCTCAACCCCCATACGCAGCACACCCCAACCCCATACACTCCAATACACCACGCTCCCCAAGCCCATGCACCTTGACCCCCATACACAGCACACCCCAACCCTACTTTCCATGCACTCCAGTACACCATGCTCCCCAAACCCATGCAACTCGACTTCCAAACACAGCACCACCCAATCTCATGGATCCTACATCTGTGCACCCCAATACACAGCAGACCCCAAACCCATGCACCTCACATCCCTGTGCACCCCAATACACCTCACACCCCAACCCAGTGCTCCCTGATACATCACGCAGCCCATCCCCATGCAACCCAATACACCATGCACCCCAAACCCAAACGCCTCGATTCCCATACACAGCACATCCCAACCCCATGCACACTACTTCCAATGCACCCCAATACCGGGTACCCCATTTCTATGCACCACACATCTTCTGTGCACCCCAGTACACAGCACACCCCAACCCCATGCACCCTACTTCCCATGCACCTCAACACACCATGTTCCCCAAACCCCCATGCACCTCAACCCCCATATGCAGCACACCCCAACCCCACGCACCCCAATACATCATGCTCCCCAAGCCCATGCACCTCGACCTCCAAATACAGCACCACCCAATCTCATGGATCCTACATCTGTGCAACCCAATACACAGCAGACCCCAAACCCACACACCTCACATCTCTGTGCACCCCAATACACCTCATAGTCCAACCCAGTGCTCCCTGATACATCACACAGCCCATCCCCATGCACCCCAATACACCGTGCACCCCAAACCCAGGCGCCTCGATTCCTATACACAGCACATCCGAACCCCGTGCACCCTACTTCAAATGCACCCCAATACCGGGTACCCCATTTCTATGCACCACACATCTTCTGTGCACCCCAGTACACAGCACACCCCAACCCCATGCACCCTACTTCCCATGCACCTCAACCCCCATATGCAGCACACCCCAACCCCATGCACCCCGATACACCATGCTCCCCAAACCCATGCACCTCGACCTCCAAATACAGCACCACCCAATCTCATGGATCCTACATCTGTGCAACCCAATACACAGCAGACCCCAAACCCACACACCTCACATCTCTGTGCACCCCAATACACCTCATACTCCAACCCAGTGCTCTCTGATACATCACACAGCCCATCCCCATGCTACCCAATACACCATGCACCCCAAACCCAAACGCCTCGATTCCCATACACAGCACATCCCAACCCCATGCACCCTATTTCCAATGCACCCCAATACCGGGTACCCCATTCCCATACACCACACATCTGTGCAACACATACACAGCACACCCCAACCCCATGCACCCTACATCCCATGCACCCCAACACACCGTGCTCCCCAAACCCGTGCACCTCAACCCCACGCATAGCACCCCAATACACTGTGCTTCGCAAATCCATGCACCCCAACCCTACGCACCAATGGGGAGCATACTTGCCATGCACCCCAACACACCGTGCTCCCCAATCCCATGCACCTCGACCCCCATACAACACCACCTCATCTCATGGATCCTACATCCGTGCCCCCCATACGCTACACTCCACCCTACCCCACTTCACCCCCTCTCCCATCGCAGGTGCTGCAATCACGGCCCCTCCCGGGGGCGGCTCCCGGGGGCGCGCCCCGCGCATGCCCGACCCCTCCCGTTAAATCCCGTAGGGTCGGAGCTTCCCGTACCGCTGTCCTTTGGAACCTGCTTGTCCGTATGGCTACCGAGAGCGAACCGGGTCGGTGCCACCGCCGCTGCACGCAGGAGGGGCTGGGTGAGTTGGGTGTGCTTATCTCTTTGGGGGGGGAATGGCTGTCCCCATCCCCCGGTAGGAGGGAGGATGGCTGTCCCTCTCTGTGGGTGGTGTCCACCGGTGGGTGATGAGGTAATTGCTAGAGGTGAGCTGGGAATTAAGGACATTAAACTTAAACTGGAAGTGTAGCATTGGTCACGTGTTAAGGAAAGGTATGGCAGTAAAACGCAGGTGGTGTGGGAGGTGTCCATCTCATAGTAGGCAACCTGAAGTGTGGGCATCATCTTTGGGCTAGGAGAAAAGGATGTGAAGACCCCATGGCTGTGCTCTGTGTTCCTCCCTGTTGGGATGGGTGCTTTGTGGTCCTGTGGAGCTGATAACCCGTATCTTTGTTACTCTGAGACATCAGTTAGTCACTGTTTGACAAAATAGTGGCTTTGGGAGGGACTTCACTTGTTATAATCCCAAAGTACATCTCCATCCCCAAATCCTCTAAGGTGGGGTTACCACTCATTGAGTTTGTGCTCTGAATTTTTCTGGTTTATCTCTTTATAAGTGAAGGGGGAGATTTTCACTCATTGTACCCAGCGAGTGATCTTTAAGGATCCTTCCAACTTAAGCCATTCCGTGATTATTTATATGTGTGGCCAGAGCCACTCAAGCTGCACCTGGAGGATAAGTAATAGGATAAAAATCACTTAAGAGAGTGGGGTGCTGGGGAAGGGACTGTTGGATGTGAGCAGTGGACCCCATCTAGGATCACTCAGTGGGCTGAGCCTCTTTTTCCCCATCCCATAGTAATCTCTTTGAGTGAGATTAAGACATCCCAGCACAGCACCACCAGTGTTGAGCCCAATGTGACTCCTATCCCCTCCCCAGATGTCCCCAAGGTCCCTGAGACCCACAGCGATGGTGACATCCCCCGTCGGAGCTCCCTCTGTGACCGTCACTGCGCTGCCATCAACAATGTGCAGGGTGACCTGGGCTGCCACCAGCACCATCCTCGTGGCCACGCAGGTAGGATGTGCAGGATGGGGGCAGGGGGGGACTCTGGAGGTCCCACGTTCTTTGTTACTCCTACTTTGTCCCTTGTCCCCAGCTGTGTCCTCACCGCTCTGCTGCCAGCAGCACTCGGAGGAGGTCTGTGAGAGCTGCGTGGTGAAAACCACACTGACAGCTGAAAATGCCGTGGAGGCCAACAAGCTCTCCAATAATTACAAGGTGGGTGCCCATAGAGCAAGGTGGGGGGGGGGGAGGGGGGGGATCAGTTGGATTCCATCTGGATTCTTCTTACCTCAAAATCTCTCTCCAGTTTGGCTTCAAGAAATGGAAGAGCCACATTACGGCACGGCCATGGGAAGACCGCTCGGAGATCGTCAAAGAGCTCTACTCTGACCTCAACGTCATCCGTGGCCCTGGAGGTGGGTGGCTTTGGGAATGTCCTATGGCAGCATGGGGTAAAAGATGTGCTGCTGTAGGTAGTGATGGCCCTGTTTGGTGTTTCCTCTCCTGCAGGGTCTACAGTGACGTGTGGAAATGTCCTCTACCTGCTGCTCTTTGGCTGGTGGCTCTCGCTGCTCTACGTCCTGGTGGCTGCGGGGATGTTTGTCACCGTTGTGGGGGTTCCCTATGGTGAGCCCCAAATTGGGGAAGCCCTCCATAGGAAGGGCTGGGGGAGCCATGGGTCTTCAGGCTGGACTTAAGAGGATCAAAGGGCCCAACCTTTGGGTACTGTATGACTCTCTCATGGCTGGGGGGAGGGGAGGAGGGATGGGGCACTTGTGTCCCCAATGGAGCTGAACCCTGTGTCTCTACAGGGCGACTCTGCTGGGATCTTGCTGGCTATTTCCTTTGGCCCTTTGGGAAAGTGATTCAGAAAGCAGAGGTAACAGTGCTTCCCAAATCTGATGGGGGGTGGGGGGTGACAAATGTGCCCCAAACTGGACCTTGATCATCCCAATCTCCTCCAGACCCCCAAATCCCGACAGGCACGGGGTGTGTGTGAGGCTGACACAGAGAGCTCAGCGCTGCTTGGTGGCCCTGCGCCCCATCGCTGGAACCCACGGTGTTGGGTGGACGAAGGATATTGGGTGAGTTTCTGAGCTTGGGGACAGCTGGAACCCCTATTGCTGTGGGGATAGAACTTATGGGTGCCTCAATTGCAGTGGGGTTGGATATTTTGTGGCAAAACCCTAAATGCCATCCTGTTATTTTAGCAGCGTGCTGGTACTGTGGTGTGGCTGTGCCTGGGCTACCCGCTGTTGGCACTAGCCCATGGGTTGGTGTGTGTTACTGCATGGCTCCTTGTCTTCCTCATCCCTGTGGCCAAGCTGAGCGCCCGCACAGCTGTCCGTGTCCTTCTGCTGCCCCCAGAGCGGGTGTGCATCCGTCGTCTGAGGATGGTGAGTGCTGCCCTACGTGGGGCTGGGGGTGCCCTATCCAAGGTGGGGTTTGGGGGTCACCAAACTGTCCTTCTGCAGACGGAGGTGCCGCTGGATGGGGAGGTCATCCTGTGCTGCTACCGTGCTGTCAACCCCTACTACTACAAATATGCGGTGGATGGCATCAATGTTTTTGCCGTCAGTATCCTTTCTCTATTTTGGGGGTAGAGGGAGGATGTTGGGGGGGCCTGACCCCAAATCCCACCCCAATAGGGCCATGTCCTTGACTATCTATCCCAGACCTGCTGCCACTGGTGCTGGTGACACTGGTGCTGGGCTATGTGGACAGCCACAACCAGTTGACGAGCTCTCCGGTCAAGTTCACGTTGGCGCTGCTCTCCATCATGCCTCTCTCCTACTACATTGGGATGGCCATCGCCAGGTCAGCGGGGATGTGGGGCTGAGGGGTGGCAGTAGGGACACACATTGACCCCTCTGACATCCTCCTTTTCCTCTCCCAGTATCTCAGCCCAGAGCAACTTTGCAGTGGGTGCAGTGGTGAACGCCACATTTGGCTCCATCACGGAGCTCACCTTCTACATCACGGCACTCATCAAAGGATCGCGTGAGGGCAACAGCTGCTATGCTGAGATCGTCAAGTCAGCGCTGACGGGGACACTGGTGGGATGTGTCCTTTTTGTCCCGGTGAGCTGGGCTGGTGTGTGAAGAGCCTCTGGTCTCTATGGCTGGATGAGCAAAGTGCTGATGGATTTCATTTTTTCTGGGGTATTTTTTTGCTCTCCCAAAGGGTTTGTGCATGGTAATAGGGGGCATCCGACATCAGGAGCAGCGCTTCAACAGCCGGTCAGCAGGTGTCAGCTCGGCCCTGCTTTTCCTCTCTGTTGGAGGTGAGGTGGGGACAGAAGTGTTCCCAAGGCTCGGTGGGGTTCTACCTTGATGGCACCCACCTCCTATCCCTCTGTCTCCATAGGTGTCTTTGCCCCAACGCTCTTCTCCAAGGTATATGGGAAACTGGTGTGTGGCGAGTGCCACAATGTCACCCAGAACCCACTGGGCCACTACCTCTGCCACAACTGTCACTTTGATCTGGTGAGTAGAGCTGAGGACACCCTGAGCCTACCTGGCCATCATGGTGGCAGTAGGACTGTCCTGCATCCCTGGGTCATAACTGATATTCTCTCTCTGCAGATGGAGAACAACGGCACTCTTTACTACAGCCATGTCCAGTGAGTAGGACTGGGGATAGCTGCTGGGGTTGGCGTGGGGTCTCTGGAGCTCTTGGGGTTTGCATTTTGCCCTATGTCCCCTCCAGGGCTGGTGTCCCTCTGTGCCACCCCAAAGGGTTCTGATCCTACATCCCATCCCCAGCCAGCACAGAGGTGCCATCAGGGTCTTGGTTTGGAGGCCCTGGTGACGCCAAGCATCTTGTCCTGCAGACCCCTGGTGTACACAGTGTCCCTCCTGCTCCCTGCTGCGTACCTCATTGGCCTCTTCTTCACCCTGAAAACTCACTCGCACATCTACGACATCCACATCAGTGACTGTCACAGTGAGTGTCCCCAGACCACAGGATACCCATCTTTGGGGCCTGTTTGTCCATGTGCCTAATCCATGTGTCTGCTCTTCCCCAGTGCCTGGCCACCACCACAGTGCTGTGGTCCATTGGTCCCGCTGGCGGGCACTGGTCATTCTCTTGCTCTCCACTCTCTGTATGTCAGCCTGTGCTGACCTGGCAACGGAGCACATCAGCCCCATCCTCACCAACTCTACCATCTCACAGGTGAGTGTGGAGATGCGTTTTGGGTGATTTTTGGAGTCCTCTGGGTTGGGCCCCCTTCATGAGGGATGAGAGCCCTCCAGATTGGGTCCCTCCAACCAGAGGATGGGTGGAGGACCTCTGGGTTGGGTCACCTCACCAGGGAATGAATGGAGGAATTGGAGGTTGAGGCCTTTCACCAGGGAGTTACAAACCTTAAGGTTGTAACTCTGGGAATGGTTGGGCCCCTTCAGGTTAAGGGGGGACCTCCCCCACCGGGGGTTGGTAGGATCTGAGGGTTGAGCCCCTTCCATCCAAGGTGGGGATGGAGATCTAGTTGGATTCCTCCACTGGGAATAGATGGGAATTGTGTTCCTTTGACTGGGGGATGGATGGGGACCTGGTGGTTGGGCCTCCTCCTCATCTGCCCTCCAGTTGGGCCTCTGGGTTGGGTATCTCCCAGCTAGGGGATGGGGACATGCTTTCACTACATAGTGAACCCCAAAAGCTTGGAATGGGGAAGATGTTCCTAGCGCTGGGAAGCTGTCAGGATCAAGACATGCTTTGACACCTCCATTTCCCTGCAGTATTTCATTGGTGTCACTGTGCTGGCAATGGTGCCTGAGCTACCGGAGATTGTCAATGGCATCCAGTTTGCCCTACAGAATAACCTGAGTTTGAGGTGAGTGGGTGGATTTTTGGGGTGTCCTCCTCCAGTGTGGTCCCTGTGCTCCATCTTAGCCCTGTAGCTCTGTGGAGGTGTCAGTTATGGGCTGCCTTATGCATATTCTCTCTTAAGAGAAGGTTTAAAGGCACATAAAAGGGTCAGAACCAGGTTATGCTCTGTAACTTGGCTCCCTGAGGTGGGTTTGTCTTAAGCCCAACAGAGTTCCCGTGGGCTGTTGGAGATACAGTGCTTAACAAACCCCTCTGTTCTCCTAGCATCGAGATCGGAAACTGCATCGCTGTCCAGGTCTGCATGCTCCAGATTCCCATTCTGGTGCTCTTCACTATCTTCTATGTGAGTAGTCCCAGGACAGGCCCAGTGACTCCAACCCCTCCGGGAAGGTCACACAACACCACGTGCCAAGGGCACCACTGTCCTCCATGTCCTCTCCCATCTGCTCAGTGCAAAGGGAAGTGGATTCAGATGCCTCCTACCCCGGCCTGTGCCATTCTCTGCCCAAGGGATGTATGGCGTGGATTTGGGTGTACACAAGTCTGCATTTGGGGTTGGCAAAGGACTGTCTTGGCTGGCCACAAAGGCACAACGCTCTCTATTTTGCAGCCAACGAACTTCACACTTGTCTTCAGCGACCTCCATGTTTATGCCAGCATGTTCAGCGTGGTGCTCATGAACTACATCTTCATGGATGGCAAATGTGACTATTTCCAAGGTCAGTGTGGGTCCTGGTGTTTCCGTTGTCCCTGCAGTAACAGGGCTGAGGAGCTCCTAGAGATGACTTTGGAGTCCCCACTTGGTGCTGCTCCATGTTCAGGGTGGTTTGAGCAACTCTAGGCTTTGACTTGACCAAGACTGCACACAATTTCCCTATGACATGAACCCAGAGGTCCTGAGAAACAGTAGTGTCCCACCCAAGGATCCTAAATGTGACCACCCTCCCTGCTGCAGGACATAACTCCCTCTTACTTGCTCTCTGCCCTATAGGCACAGTGCTGGTGATGGTCTACTTCATCCTCCTGGCTGTGTACTTCTTTGCCCCGTCACCCAGTGGCTGCTGAGTTTGGGACTTGGTTGGGTTCCTTCAAGCCCATCGTTGGGTTTGGTGTGTGCCGTGATCCAGCATCTCAGGGATTTGGCTGGGCTGGAAAGCAGCAACAGAAGCACTCTTGCACTCAGATGGAGCCTTTGTGCCCCGACGCTTCACAGAAGAATTTCTGGCTCACGTCTGTGGCTGGAAGGAAAATATCCTCAGTGGGAGAGTCTTGAAGGATGTTGGTGTAGTCTCAAGGATGGACCTTCCCTGGGATTCTCGCACTGAGAGATGGTGCTTGAGAAGAGCCCTCATCCTACCAGGCCTTGGGGATCCTGGTTTCTCCTGGGTCTGGAAGGGGTTATGGCCTGGGCCGTCTCGCAGGGCTTTGTGATGGCACTGGAGCTCCACTGAATGTCTTTTTTTTCCAGCTGTTTTGCCATTAAAGCAGTTTTGTACAAATCAGAAAGAAGCTCCCTTCTCCATTTGGTCATCTGCCTGGACCCTTCCAAAGGTTAGTGATGGTCTTGGGGTGAGATGGTGACCATCAAGGCTGGTGCCAGTGAGTGGGCATGGATGGAACCCTGGTAGTGGAACAGGGCAATGCTCATCCATCACCTGTTACTCAGATTAGATCTACCATCACCGTGCAGGGCAAAGAGTTGGAAGGGCAACCTGAGATTGTCAGAGAGGTCTGGGGCCATCCTGATGTTGGTGTGACTGTCCTGGCTCATCCCTGCTTTTAAATAGGGTCAGAGCTATGTCCAGCTCTGAGCTGGTTCCATCTAGGGGTAACGGGTGGCAGCACCATGATGCCAATGAGGAGCTGTTTGTTCCCAATGGAGAAAGCAGCAGTGAAAGGACTAAGTGGGTGACCTGGATGGGTTTATTATCGTTTTGAAAGGGGGGGGAGGGGAAAAAAAACAAAAACAAACAAAAAAAAAAGCTCAACACTGACAGACACATAAATACAGGCAATGCAGCTCCTTCCCCACAGCCCCACGCAGGTGTTGGTCCATGGGGACGTCCTCCAGTGTGAGCAGCTGGATGGGGAGTGATGCTCTCTGCATGCATTGTGTGCACTGGCCTCAAACACACCAGGAAGCTCTAAGTTCCCCTCCATAATATCTGGTGGAGACACTGGATCCTCTCCTTCTCCCTTAAGGAGGTGGGTGTGCTCTGGCAGTAACACTCTAGTTATCTTGCTTGGAAGTATGGTGCTGCAGAGAGGGACTTAACTGCCCCACAAGTTCCATCAGTCCCCAGAAGGGAGATATATGCTTTGTGAGGGCAGTGCTTCAGTTGTATAATTGAATTTTAGGAAAAGTTGCATCTTTAGGAAAAGCAGCAGAACATTCTTTGTGACCTTGTGCTCACTGTGCAGCACTGAGTCAAAGAGGGGGGGTTTTAATAGGGTAAGGAAATGTTCTCGAGGGCAGGGAAGGGAGAAATCAGCATATGGATTTCAGTGCTGAAAAGTGCCTAATTCACCCTCCTTACAGCAAGGGCACAAGCTGTTGGTGAGTTCAGCAGACTCCTTTCTCACCACCTCCACTAAACTACACAGTAGTCCATTCAGTGGCAGCTTTTAAGCAGTCTTTAAGCAAACCTTTCCCTGTGAAAAGGCGAAGAGCACAGCCGTGGCTGCTTCAAATCACTGCACCACAGCAGCTGTGCAGCATGAGCTTTGCTCACTGCTTCCTCTAGTGTTGTGGCCATACTTTAAAGCCCACATAACACACTAAAGCCCTCCAGCTGCAAGAGTTCACTGTTTTTAGAGAGGGAGAGCTTGGAGGGGCAGCAGGGGTGTGAGCATCACCCCCAGCAGGCCTTTTTCCATGTTGGCTGTCCTTTGTTAGATGCAGCTTGTGAAAGTACGAAGTCAAATGCACCACATGTAAGCACGATCTCAGACATTCATTAAGCACTGTCCTCCCTCCCCCCAGTTAAGTTGCAAGCATGTGCTGATAATGGATAGATGGCATGGGTTAGTCCCATTCATAATGTATTCAGAGCTCCATAAATAAAAAGTGGATTTCCAACAAATTAAAAACTTCTAGAAAGGCATCGATGCAGTTGCTGAGTAAGGCGTTGAGCAGGTTCCTCTGTGTTCTTAGCAAGACCAACCACAGTATCCATAAATAGGGGAGGGAGGAGGGGCTGCTGGATGTAGTGTGACTGGGGCACAAGCAGGGGTTCTCATTTTAGCCGCTCGACGAGTCCCTGCGTCAGTCCGAGGTGCAAAAGCTGAGATCTGGAGAGGGTTGCTAGGTGAGGGAAATACTCCAGGAGCTTCTCCCACGACAGTTCCAGCAGGCTGGGTACCACCAACCACATTTTAAACAGCGAGCCAGTCCGTTTGTTTTCATGGATGTTGACCACTCCTCCGTGAACGTACATACAGCCAGCCTAGGCAGGAAAGGGGGGGAAAAGGAGTTAGATGGGGGCAGGAAAAGTGGGCACGTGCTGAAGGACAACACCAGGCTTTGACCACCTCTCTGTGCCTGGAACAGAAGTGTCACCGCCTGAGCCAGGCTCCCTCTTGTAGCTAAGACGAGGTCATGCTGCTGAAGGGCACTTTTCTCTCCTCCCAAGGATTTCTGCATGAGCTCAGAGTGCTTTGCTGTGTCTTTTGTTCGGTGAATTCTAACCCCAGGAATCAATTTTAAGAGTGGGAGTGGATTATTATAAAGCTGTACTTGGCAACCTTGCCCACAGCAGAGAGGTTGGAACTCAGTGATCCTTAAGGTCCCCTCCAACCTAAGCTATTCTATGATTCTAGCCAAATATGTTTTCTTAAAGCTAGAAGCCATGCTACGTTCCCTCTGCTGGCTCAGCAGCACAACAGAACCCTGCTCCAGGAACCACACAAGTGCAAAGGGAGTGGAAAATAAAGGGCATTCCTGCACTCATCTACCTCCTTCCTGATAAATGTGTTTACCAGTTTGCACGTGTTCCTATACTTTTAAAATGTTTGCTATTTTTTCAGCCCTACCTGTGCTCTGTAGGCCAAGTTCAGGGTGAGAAGTTTTGGGGGGAGTACTCGTGTGTTTGGTTTTTTTCTCCTTTTGCAAACAGGAACGGATGTTCACATACTGAGTTACTTCCTGGAGCCAGAGCTAAGGCACTTTAAAAGCTAAAATCCCCCACTGCTGCTTTCAGAAAGCAGAACACGCTGTGTGCTGCAGCTCTTCAAACAGCTGCAGGCGTACAAAGTCAATGCTGTAACCTTAGAGCAGCTCTCAGCCTCCCCCAGGATGCTGCGTGCAGCTGAGGTCACCTCCTTGGTAACATCTGCTCAGCTCTATTTACAGCCCACACAAACACTGGGACAAATGGCTCCAACTTCAGCTACAGAGGAAAGAAATGAGTCACTCACCGGTGTGACAGCAGCACAGTGAAAATACACTGGTTCAGGCATGGCAGCTGGGAGCTTGACCCACTGGAAAGTCTGCAGATTCAGCTTCCAAACATCTCCCAGAATCACTTCTCCATTATAGCCTCCACAAACAAACACATCTGCAGAGAGAGGAAACTCACAATGCTTACCTTCCTTCAGGAACTGCAGAAGGTGCTGTGCATCACCTTTCTAAAACCCTTTCAGGATCAACACTTGTTTCACCTCCTGAGAAATATAACTCCTTGTATCACTCTTTTCCATGGCTCAGCATGCTGAAGCATACAGCATTCAGGAGGAATTTTGAGGAGGATCAACTCTGCTTCTTCAGTCCATTATGAGCAGCATAATCATCAAGATTGGAAAAAAGCATTCTCAGAGGACAACAAAGCTATGGGAGAAGTGCAAACCCCACTGAGGGAATGCCCCATGAATCTGTAGGTTGTGTAAAATACTACAGAATTCCAGAATGACAGTACTGTCTATTGCAGGAATAAATTTGCTCCCTCATATGAAGAGCAGTGCCAATTGGACAGGTTAGGGATGGTTAAAAGAAGGAATCCTCCTTCAGAAAAGACACGCATGCCCTGCAGTTCTCTCAAATGCTCTGGAGGCCAGCATCTCTCAGGCTGAAGAGATGGGCTTCCCAATGCTGGGCTGTAGCAAGATACACCAATGTTCAAGAGGAAGACTTTACCATTTTTGATCTGAACACAGCTATGGCATCTTCTAGCTGCTGGGAAGCCTGAGGAGGAAAAACAAAAAAAATTAGACATGAGAAAAGAGATCACAGAATCACAGAATGGCCCGGGTAGGAAGGGACCTCAAGGATCACGAAGCTCCAACCCTCTTCTTGCAGGCAGGGCCACCAACCTCCCCATTTCACAGCAGCCCAGGCTGCCCAGGGCCCCATCCAACCTGGCCGTGACCACCTCCAGGGATGGACGGGGCATCACAGCCTCTCTGGGCAGCTGTTCCAGCACCTCACCACTCTCATAGTAAAGAAGAGATGTCAGCTATTGCTGCTTTTAAAGAGCTTGCACAAGTGGTGTCTGTATCTCTACACAGAATCACAGACAAGAATCACTTTTTTTCTTCACTTACAAGAGCTTTTGCTTTCCCACTGTCACAGCTATGACACGCAGCTGCTTTGGGACGTTTGGCCCCTCTCTGCACTCCAGGGAAGGATGAGATGTGCTAAAATCTCACACCTCACAAACTCCAGCTCTCACCTCTGACTTCCACCTCAGGGGAAGTCTCTCTGCTAAGCAGAACAGCGCCTGCTCCCTCAGAAGGAGCTGAGATTTGCACCTCCTTCTGCAGTGAGAGCCAGCCCCTATCACCTCACCTTATCCAGGAGGGAGAGAAGCCAGAGTGCCAGCTATACTTCAGCTGGGTTAATTCTCACTGCTGAAGCTATAAAGGAGCAGGGTCCTGAAGCCAGTGCAAGTCTCCACAAGGTTACAAGAAAGGCTTCCAGATAGCCAGCTAACAGCACCTTCGCACACCCCAGCCACTCTCTGGCGTACAGGAGATGATGTGAAATTGCAGACTCACCAACTTTTTCATGAGGTTTTGTGGCAATTTCCTCCCAGGTGTTGGTTTCAAGGTTGTAAGCATGGATCTGAATGGAAAAAAGAGAATTGTTAAATCCTCTTGGCTCTGCCAGAACTACAACGCAGCCACAGGGTAACCAAATTAGACAAATTAGACACAGGGAGTTCACTGTTTCATAGTTTCAACCTTTTGGAAGTGGGACACTATTTAAAGTTTCTTCATTTATTCTCTCAGCCCCCAGAAAGAATTCACTCTTCCCTCTCCCAGTTTTAATGGGGAAAAATGTTTACCACACAAAAGGAAGACAAGAAAAGAGTCACCATGATCAACATGCAAACTTAAAAGTCAAGGAGCTCCTTTCTTTGGCCTTTTCCTGTTTTGGCATAGTTAACAACATTTCCATCCTAAGTGTTCTTAAATGAGGATCTTTGATAACAGATCTACAACAGATTATTCTGCAGATGTGTGTGGTGATGGGTTACCACAGATTCACCATTTCTAACAGGACATGTCTGTGGTAACCCCAACCTTTACAGAAACTGGAGAAAAATCTGCTCCCAGTAATGTATTTTTGATTAACATTATCTCTTTGAAAATCAAAGCTCTCCAAACAGATGAAGTGACTGTGCTAGTTACACTTCACTGCAAAATTGTGTTCAGGCAAGCTCTGGAGGCTTCTCACCACCTTACCTTATCTAGGGAATAAGCTGTCCAGGAAGTTCCACCTCCCAGGATATAAATCCTTTGACCATCGTGTGCAATTTCATGCCTGTACCTGAAGGTGTGCAGAGGTGGATATTTAGCAGCACAAGAAATCAATGCAAGTGAGCAGCAACAAAACTTTCTGGAAACATTAACAAATCTGAGTGGTTGAAACAGACATCCCAAGCATGGCTACGCTGTATCAGACCCCCAGGCTGGGAGTTTTTAGATGTGGAAGTTTTCATGAGCAACCTAAGCAGCACCTCAAGAGCTGGGAAGAGCTTCTGAGAGCAGAGTCTCACAGATCTCAAGTACAACAGTTTATAGAGCACCGTGGCAGTCCTTTATACTTCTTTCCCTTTTCTCACTGAGAAGGTCACCAACTGAAAGCTTGCTACAGAATGAGGCAAGGAACAGGGATCAGCTGGAGCCTCTTCAGCACTCAACAGCTGCCTCAAGTTCCCAACTCTGTTCTGGCACTGCATATTGTTCTGGCAGAGGCTTCACACCCCCTCCCTACACCCCTGTGCATATCATAATGCTGGAGCACTGCTTGTGCAAGGCTCACAGCCAAAAGCACTGCTCTGACAGTACTGTCTCAGCTTCTCAGCAAAGGTGGTAATTTCCCAGTTTAAAAGCTCTCCTCACCTCTCCTCTGGCATGTCGCAGGACATGTTGTTTGGTTTCAGTTGGATCCACTCTCTGGTGTTGAGGTCTAGTTTATGCAGGTCGGTGCTGTAAATGTAACCAGTTGTTCCACCAAACACATACAGAGACCCATTGATGATGGCCATGGCCTGGAAGGCAGAGAGAAACCAGTTAGAAAGGACACAGAGCATCAGCACTGAAACAGAAAGAGTCCCAGCCTCCCAAAGGATGGACACACAGCACACACAGTGTGTCTGACAGAGGGCCTTCCCTCCTACCTGGCCATAGATCCGATTGGGTTTCTTTCCTCTGCAGCTGAGCAGGGCCCATCTTTTGTACTTGACATTGCAGACGTGGACATCGTTGCCATTACTTTCTCCAAATGGGATTCCAGTGCCCCCAAACACGAGCAGGTTGTTGCCATGCAATACAACTAGGAGAGACAGACAGGGCAGAGATGTTTGTTGCAGCGAAATGCAGTGAAACAGAACTCTGGAAGGAGAAGGCAGCAAGCGTTGGTTGTTGTTCAAATACCCTACAACTCACACTGTGCATTTATGGCCTTGAAATGCTCTAAAAGAGAAAGAATGCAAGCTAAAACCATGGCAACCAAAGACTTACTTTAAAAAATGGCTAGTGAACAACGGGATCTATTTTTGGGTGCTCTGTCTGACTGCAGCAAGCATCTATCCACTGAGAGCAGAGGCCTTGCAACTGTTAAGCTAAATTTCCAAAGACTCTCTCTTGCATTTTACATTTTTAATTCCTCAACCCTAGCAAAAGGGCAAAGGAGAAAAAGAAATAATCAAAAATCCCGTTCCAAACTCAAGGCCTAATTGCACAAGAGTTGGAAACAGGATCCAGATTTC
The DNA here is from genome assembly GCF_951394365.1 of Tetrao urogallus. Classification (NCBI taxonomy): domain Eukaryota; kingdom Metazoa; phylum Chordata; class Aves; order Galliformes; family Phasianidae; genus Tetrao; species Tetrao urogallus. The sequence continues at coordinate 192,733,643 of NC_136813.1, forward strand.
CCAGTTCTTGTCTGGTTTTTCATTCCATCAGGGACACCGATTAAAATAGCTTCAGGCTTAGGTGCATAGGAATTGGATTTCCATACGTACGTGACATGGAGGCCAGCTCCCTGGGCATGTAGCCCTCAGTGCCCATTTGGTGCCACGTGTCTGTAGCAAAGTTGTACCGCCAGAGCTCCCTGAACAGTGGGTAGTCTTCGTTCTCTGGCCCACCAGACTCATCGTAGTCAGGATTGTAGCCTCCAAACACATACAAATTGGCATTATCTGCCACGCAGCGATGGCCGCTTCTCGCTGGTGGAGATCTCTGGCCTGCAGCAAAAAGACAGAACAGCTCTGTGAACAAACAGCAAAGGAGCCGAGCTTCTGTGTGAGGATCGGGACACCGCACTGGGGTGGTCCTCCAGCAGGAGCAGCTGGTGTGGAACAGCAAGGAAACACATCTGCATCCAGGAGGTGACAGCTCTGATGCCAGATCCACACCTGAGCAAGAACACAGACAGCTCAAGTGCTCCCAGTGCCTTGCATCTCAGCTAGGTTCTTCCACGGCATGCAACACAAGTATGATACAGCAAGAAGTCAACAGCAAAGGCATTAGCACAGGGAGGGAGTGCTGCAGGGAGCCCATCTCTGCAGCTGTGCCTCAAGGAGCCCTTCCTTAAAGGGAGCCCTCCGCCTCTTCCCCACAACGATACAGGTGGAGTGCAGGGAACTGAGGCTCAGAACTCAACCAGAACAGGCCAAAAGACCGACACACACACATGGCAGCCAGTCCAGGGAAACCCAAACAGCAATAAATTGAAGTCTGAAATGGTAAGTGATGAAAAAGTAATTCCAAGCTTGTTCTAATTCAGAGCTGAGTAAGAGTCTAGCATAGTGCCAGGGACAGAAGTGAGACAGAAGACCATGCAATGAATGAGAAAGATGAAGAAAACCAATCAGGTCTGAGAACAAAGGGATCCAGTTATGAAACATTTCAAACTGACCTGGCAGGTTTCAAAACCGAAGTGGATCCCCCAAGATTCCCTCATCCACGCACCACCCGTGTGCTCTCCCTGCTCTATTATGGACTTTTATGATGGAACAGGACCCAGAGAAGTGCCTACTGAGGAACCATCATGCTTCTTACAGCTCATTGCAATTATCAGCAGTGAATCAGATGTGCAGAGCAATAACAAATGAGACGAAATCAATGATTAATCCAGACTGAATTCTGGATTTCAGCTTAGCATGGGCAGATGTGTTTCATCGCATTCCCACTTTGCTGCTGTTGGAAACTCCAACTCTTATGCAGAATTAAGCTCTTCTGCAGGACTCAAGCAAACCCCTTGAGGCAAAGTTCGAAGGGATTTGAAATCCTTCCAGTAATAACTGCATCTCACAGTGATTCCCCACTTAGAAAAGCAATAAACTGAAAGCGAAGGAAGAAAATGAAGGAATTTTGCTCTTGACCAATGGGAGCTCACCCAATTCGTACCTTCTTCTGGGTGTTCCCTGATGGTCTTCAAAGGGGGCTGCAAAGAACAGAGATGGGAGAGCTTAATTCCAGAAGACTGGGAGCACTGAGGCACTGGAACAGGTTGCCCAAGGAGGCTGTGGATGCCCCTGGATCCCTGCAGGCATTCAAGGCCAGGCTGGATGTGGCTCTGGGCAGCCTGGGCTGCTGGTTGGTGACCTTGCACACAGCAGAGAGGTTGAAACTGGATGATCTTTGTGGTCCTTTGCAACCCAGGCCATTCTATGATTCTATGATTCCTTAAGGCAAAAGTGGGAATGGTAAAATTTACAGGGAACGAGCAGCCACAGCAATGGAATGAAGCTGAAACAGCAGAGCAGGGCCAGAAGGAGGAAAGTTCTAATTTTGGGCTGAGCTATCTGACAGCAACGTGCTGGCTGTCACTGCACACTGACCTGTTAACACCCTGTTACATTCACCTCCCCCAAGGGATTCATTAAGTGACTTCAGAGGGAGCTGCTGGGATGTCCCAGGTTGACTTCATTAGAGCAGATTCCTAATTGAATACCTCTGCAGCGTAAGGAATTGATAGAACAAAAGGAGAGTAAGGAAAAAAGGCAGTGTGAATGTCTGCTCCTGAGGTGACACGGTGCAGCATCCATGCAGGAGATGCTTCCCACCTCTCAGAAAAGCTCTGAATGCAGAATGGGGAGAAGAGAGATGTCATGAACTTAAAGACACCCTTCATTTTAGAGGAGGGAAGTTTATTAAATTCCAGCTCTGCAGCCTCCACACCACTGCATAGAAAGCCTGGGAAAGATGAAAAAGCCTTCTTGCTTTCAAGTAATCAGATTTCTTGGAGCTATGCAGCAGATTAAATGCTATCAGCATGCCCAGTGTGTGTCAACAGCTACAGCCAACCTGCAGAGATTGCTCTGCTGTATTCCAACACCTGCACAGAGTTACACAGGAGGAAAATCAAACTGTGAGTGAAGATTCAGCTCAGCCACTGCATCAGCAGCAGCAAGAAGGGTAAGGTGAGAGGCACTGACACACAGAGCAGCACAAAGACTTGCAGAGAACAAAGGCATTTTCTTTCCATCTGATTATCCTCCCTTTCATGAGGGCAGGAAAAAAAAAACAGGCTGGCATCATCTCACCAGCTGGGTTAAAGGAGAGCAGGATACCTGCTATTCCAGTTTGTGAGCTACCAGCTGGCTCGCTTTGTTTGTTTGTTTGCATTTAAAAGAAGGGGAATAGGTCTAATTAGGTGAAAGCATTTCTTAGGAATAGAAATAAGCAACAACAGACTTGAATACAAATTTGTTTTGGGAGCCTACTTGAAGCTGCCCTTTTCTTATCAGGACTGTGCTGCCAGATAAACAAATTAATGTATTAATCAGTGTCAAACCTCTTGGCAGAGACTGAGATCTGCCTCTATCAGCTTCTGTAGGACTTGATTTTACTTTTGAGGGGAGTTTTCTTTCCTCACTACAATCCCTCATTATCAATTCCCAGTAAAGCGATGCAATGCTGTTCTCCAGAGGTTGCAAACTCACAGCTGCTGTTGCCTCCCTTGTCCTCAGCAGCCCAGGAAGGATCCAGACCCCATCACCTCCTCAGAAACACAGAAAGGAGGATGAGAAGAGCCCCGGGTCGATCTCACCATGAACAGCACAAGGCTGAGCAGTGGCCAAGGCTGAGCAAAGCCAAAGAAAAATAATTCCTAGATCCTACAGGAGCAAAGAAGCCTTTGCTCCTAAGTTTCTAAGCTCTGCTTGCCAGGGATACCAAAAATTACCCTTTGGCACAGCCAGAGCACCAGAATCCACCCCAGGAGCCCTTGAGGAACTTTGGCCTCCTTCTTTTGGTCTTGAAGGACAGTTGGAGACCCATCTGAAGCTGGAGTGCAATAGGAGGTTTAAATGCACTCAGGGAACTGGTGGGAGGTATTGGCACCGACCTCTGCTCATCGCTGATCAATGAGGTGAACACACTGCACATCATCCCACATGGATGACAAGAATTAAAAGCACAGCTGGTCTTGATGTTCAGGATTGACAACACACAGTTAAAACTCAGGGTGAATTCAGGAGAAATGTTTGGCTTCTAACCTTCAGAAAAGAAGAAAAGTTACCAAAGTGCCTACAACTGAAGGACAAGCAAGCATTCTGTGCATTTTCTAACCAAGATGCATTTGAAAATTTACTTTAATTTCCATTCTGGTTAAAAGAATTGCATCCAGAGAGATGTTCCTCTCAGAACTTAGGGACTATTTGCTTTTTCGTATTTACTGATGAGAACCATTTGCACACACAGCCACGGATCCTCTTCACTGGATGTGTGACTCACATCTCGACTTGAAAAGAAGGCTGCAGGGTGGCCTCATTGCAGCCTTCCAGGACCTAAAAGGAGCCTATAAAAAGGGAGTCAACTCTTTTGAAGTGTAGAGATAGCAAGACAAGGGGAAGTGGTTTGAAATTGAAGGAGGGAAGATTGAGGTTGGATGTGAGGGGGAAGTTCTTTGCTATGGGAGTGGTGAGGTGCTGGAACAGCTGCCCAGAGAGGCTGTGATGCCCCGTCCATCCCTGCAGGTGGTCAAGGCCAGGTTGGATGGGGCCCTGGGCAGCCTGGGCTGCTGTGAAATGGGGAGGTTGGTGGCCCTGCATGAGGCAGGAGGGTTGGAGCTTCATGATCCTTGAGGTCCCTTCCAACCCAAGCCATTCTGTGATCCTCCCCTCCTGCAGACCACGTGGAACAAAGCTTCCTTCATTACTCCTAGAGCAGATCTGACAGCTATCAGGGGCGTTTTGGAAACACAAAATAATAAGTAGAGGACACAAAGCTAACAAATACAGCGTGTCTTTTGATAACATCTTTTCAAATGCTGCTGCTGAATAATTAAGGTTCCTGCACACATCCTTTTTGCTGCTTCTTAAGGCTTCATTAACACGTTATCAGGACTCTGTTCAACATATGGAATAGGTTTCAGTATCTCCCTTCCCACATGTGATTTCAGCAAGACTTCTAAAGGACATTCAGGCTGAGGGCTGAAGCCTAAGCACTGCTAGCTCCTGGGAGAGAGAAGAGAACAAGTCAGTATTGACTCCAACACATTTTCAGCTTCAGCTTCTTCACACTGGCCTGAACAAAATACGTTTGTAATTCAGGTGGTAGATTCCATTATAAAAATCACAGCTGCCTCCCAGCAGCCTCTTGCATTTCTGAAGCCTTCAAAGGGGAGTTTGGAGAAGGATCCATCATCCCACGTGATGAGAACTCGGATCGATGGGCAGAACAGGGCTGTTTCTCTCTGTGCTTCCACACATCTTTGCATTTCAAGCATTCATACAAGAAAGCAATTGATTTTTGGTATTTCCCACGAGGGAAAGGGCCAAAAATAAAGAAAAACGTTGAGGATGATTGATCAGAAGCAGAGCAGAATGGACACAGCTCACACGGTGAGCTTCAAACGACACTCAGAGCAAAGGAGCCCCGAGGAAATAACCATCCTTAGTGAGAAACCAGAGCAAAAGAAGAAATGTTTCCCCAAAAAATGCAAATATCACTGGGAAAATTATAGCTCAAGGCACAAATATAAACGCTGAGCATGGAAGGAGCAAAGATATAAAGATATTTAGGTCTCCAGCTTCTTTCTACCTACTTAACCCCAGGAGTGTGATGAAAACACTGAACAAAATGTATATACATATTGGTATTGTGATCATTCATTCTCAAGGTGGACAGGAAGATTTCCAGTGGGGAGAACAAAACACACAATGCCTACATTTGACATTTTGCATCGTTCTAAAGCTTAGAATTAAATATAGCTCCTTCCTTTCCCATAGCCAACATAGGATTTCAGATGTCTTGAAGAATCTTTATATACAAATGACCATCAGAAACAACCCTCTGGAGAAAGTAGCTCTGCACAATTCTGACATGAAAACGCCCTCAAAACTTATCCGTGGTTGTACAATAAATGGCAGAGGGTGAATGTGAGGAAAGCAGCACCTGAATTCACACCGTGGTGTTTAAGTGGTGATGTGTTTTAGCCAGGAGATTGCCCACAACCACTGGAAATGACACTACTGGGAGCAGCAGAGCTCTGCAGAGAAGGACCGAGGGCACGCATCCACTTCCAGAGCACATTACCTGCTCCTTGCATGCTGGCACAATGATTACTAACAGAAAAAAAAGAAAAACAACACAAACACAGCGTGCTTTATAGAAAGAATCTAGGGTACTAAATGGTGGGGAAGGTGAAAGAGTGACTTGAAAAGTCCAAGAGAGAATTCAGAAGAAAGAAAACAAACGCAGTTGGAGGAAATGGAAGGAGGGGAAGAAAGCTGTCTCTAAATCTCAATGTTTATGCAACAGCTGCCGTTGGAGTGCTGTAAACAGGACATTAACAGGTGTCAGATCAGGAGAAAACTCCAAGGATGGATCCAGGAAGATCTTCCATCACTTTTTCACCAAGTGATCTTCAAGCTTGTTGAGGTTGGCTTTAAGCGCATACGCTGAGCTGAGCAGGATCTGTTTGTCCCCAGTTGTCAGATGGCAAAATTCCAGGTTTGGGAATGACCCTTAGTCAAAAGATGGGATCAGTGCAACCATCTCAGGAGGACGCATGGTTACATTTGCTCAAGCCAAGTGACTGTAAACTGAGAGTGAGAAAATAACCAGCCATTGTGATACCGCCTTATCACGAAAGGAAGGAAGGAAATGTGTCTGAGCATTGGCCCAAAAATAGGTGTGGAGCTGCTCAGCACATTCACACAAAGCCTGAGGGCGTCTTTCTTTGCTGTTATGCAGGCACAACAGTGACAGACTGGGTCCAGAGGAGAGCCACAGGGGATCAGATCAGGGGACTGGAGCACCTCCCCTACGAAGAAAGGCTGAAGGAGCTGGGCTTGTTCAGCCTGGAGAAAAGAAGGCTGAGGGGTGACCTCAGTGCAGCCTTTTAATACCTAAAGGGAGCCTACAAACAGGAGGGGAGTCAACTCTTTGAAAGGGTTGATAACTGCAGGACAAGGGGAAATGGTTTGGAGTTGAGGGAGGGAAGATTGAGGTTGGATGTCAGGGGGAAGTTCTTGACAGAGAGAGAGAAGAGGTGCTGGAACAGCTGCCCAGAGAGGCTGTGGATGCCCCATCCGTCCCTGGGGGTGTTCAAGGCCAGATTGGACGGGGCCCTGGGCATTTGCACAGGTGGGAACAAGGGATGGGATCTGAAGGGATGGGATTTGAAGGGATGGGAAATGTACACCATGTACTTGCAAGGATGGGATTCAAAAGGGTGGGGAACATCTCCCATGGCCCATCACGGAACCAAGGGGTGCCCCAATACAGCAGGAGCAATGCGATGGGGGTGACTGCTCCAACTGTGGGGTAATCTCAGCCACCTCCCTTAATGCTTTGGGGTTGCTGGGAGGAGAGAACTCCCATACCCAGAGCCTGGGTGGTTGGGGGGGGCTTGGGGATCCATGGCCCCATCTGTGTGCACCAACACAGGGAGAGCTGAGGGGAAACAGGGGAGAAGGAACTGGGCTTTCCTTCTTAGGGAATAGGGCTAAGCTTACACAGCACCCAAAACTTCTAGAAGGCCAAATCCTCCCAGAGGGGCAGCACAGCACCCAAAATCCCCATATTAGAGCTGGCACCTCCCCCTATCCCCCCCCCCCAGAAAAAAATCCTAAATCGGCATTGAAGATTGACACTACATTCCCCCCCAATACACTGATATTGGGACCGAGAAGATCGACAGCCCCCTCCGTACCCCCCAGTGCTCCCAGTGCCCCCAACGCCCCCACCCCAAAAAGCTGAGTGACACTGAAGCCCTCACGGCTCCTTCCGGCCCGAGGGTCCCACTAATCCCAAGAGGCCCCTCCCACCGCTCACCCGCCGTGTGCGGCCTCCCCGGCAGCTGCACGAAGCGGTTGAGGAGCCCGTCCTCCGCCCTGCCCCGCAGGCCGTTCAGCTCCCGACCACCATCAGCCGCCGCCATGGCCTCGACCGCTTCTCCTCAGAGAGAATCCCACCCCCCTCCCCAAAGGGCCGCCATGCCCGTCGACCAATCAGCGATCGACTTCTGAGAGTTCTGCCAATCAGATGCGGGCTTGTTGGAAAGTGGGGAAAGAGTAAAGGAGGAGCTGCACCTTTTGCTAGCCAATCAGAGAGCGGTTTTCCGAGACGCTGCCAATCAGACGCGGGCTTGTTGGGAGGTGGTGAGGCGCTGAGAGAGCCGAGCGATCGATTGGTGCGTGTATGGGGCAGGCTGAGCCAGTGGAGCGCCGAGCTGGGAGAGAGCGCGCAGAAGGGGGAACGGAAACCGGCGGAACGAACGTGCGCGGCCGCGGTGCCCCCACCCGGCCCCTGGGCAGTGCTGCGCTGAGGGACCAAGATGGCGGCGCCCAGCGCCGAGGCGGCCGGGGGGGGTCGGGGTAGGCCGCCCGCCGTCACCCCGCAGCAAATCCGGGACCTCATTGATGGAGGCATCGCTTCTGAGGGCAGCGGGCCCGAAGGGTGAGGAGGGGGGGGGGGGCGGCGGCGGCTGGGCTTGGGGAGAGCGGTGGGGCCTGGGATGGGGCTGGGTGGTGCGGTACCGAGGGAGGGGGCTGGGGGTTGGAGGGAGAGCTGTGAAGGGACGCTAGGAGTCCTGGGGGGGCAGTGGGAGGTGTTGGGTTTTGTGGGAAGGGGTAGTGGGAGAGGCTGGGAAGCATAGAAGGGGCAGTAGAGGGGAGCAACTGGGAGTGCTGACAGGGTACTGGGGTCGTTGGAGGGGTATTAGGAGGCGTTGTTCCTCTTGTAGGGAAGGGTAATGGGTAAACGAGATGCTGAGATGGGCTGGGAGGGATGGGAAGCATAGGGAGGCACTGTGAGGTGTTGGGGTTTGTTATGGGAAGGGATTCTGGGGACACAGAACACTGGGGGGGGGCTTGGAGGCACTGGGAACCATAGGGTGGTGGTGGGGGGGGGTTGGTAAGTGAGAACACTGGGGGTGATGATGGGAGGCTGGAGATGTTGAAGGGGTATTAAGAAGTGTTGAGTCTTTTTGTGGGGAGAAATACTGGTGAAATGGAGTGCTGGGAGGGACTGGCAGTGATGGGGAGGAACTGGGAAGCACTAGGAGGCACTGGGCATGCTGAGGGTGTATTAGGAGATGTTGGGGTTAGTTATGGTAAGAGGTAGTGGAAAAGCAGGGCTCTGGGAGGGACTGGGATGCATGCAGGGACACTAGGAGGGGACAATTAGAAAGCACCGGGCCAAAGGATGTCTCTGAGGGGGTTCTGGGGATGCTGAGGGGTCACCGAGGAGTTGGGGGGGGGTTTGTTATGGGAAAGGTTGCTGGGGAAGTGGGACGTTGGGAGGGATTCAGAGAGACTGGGGGGTAATGAGAGGGGCAACTGAGAGAAACTGAGGATACTGAGAGAATAATGGGAGGTGTTGGGTATTGTTGCGGGGTTGGTTACTGGGAAAACAGACACTGGGAGGGACTGGGAAGCATAGAGAGGCTACTGGCAAGGAAATGGGGGAACTGGAAGGGGGCAACTGGGAAGCACTCGGTGGTGCTGAGGGGATACTGGGACTCACTAGGAGATACTGGAGGTGCTGAGGACATATTAGGACTTTTTGGGTCTTGTTGCGGGAAGGAGTTCTGGAGAAACAGGGCACTGAGACGGGCTGGGAGAGACTGGGAATTATGGGGGGACACTGGGAGGGGACAAATGGGAGACATTGGGGGTGCTGAGGGGGCACTGGGTCTTGTGGGAAGCACAGGAGACACTGGGAGGAGGTGAGTGGGAACTCTGGAATGTAGCAAGGCACTGGGAAAGTGCTGGGAGGCAGTCATGAGCAATGGGAGATGGTGGGAGAGCAGGAAGGGGAAGCAAATGATCTGCCAAGATCCTAAATGAGCTGAGTTATCCAGGAACCAGCTCTCTGACCCCAAGTGCATGCAGTCCCACCATGGGGGCTCTATGGGACACCAACAGACAGTGGTGTGTACTGGGGTTTCTGGAGGAGCACTGGAAAGTACTGGTGGGCACTGGGTTGTTGGGCAGCTTTGGGGGGTATCACTAAAAATCAGCACTTGTGTTTCCCCTCAAAGACACCGATTTCTAGATGAGGGATTACAGTAAGGATGAGCCTGAAGGACGAGATGGTCAGAAGTGCTCTATGCATTTTTGATGCACTGATGAAATCTTTCCAGGACAGCACAGAAGTTTCCCTTGCTGATTTGCTATTCCTTTCAGGAAGGACACGTCCGACTGGTCGGAATCAGCTAATGGATCTTTGCAAATTGATGCCCTCTCCTTGGAGTCAACAAGCAAAGAAGCTTATTTCAGCAGAGTAGAAACGTTCACTATATCCTTTCTGATGCTGAATTTCCAGCCATCCCTCCCCTTGCTTTGCTGTCAGCATCCTTGTAGTTTCCCCACAGGCTCCATCTTTTTTGAGGATTTTCTTCTTGGGAGAAATCACCCTATGAGGAACGCCTCACAGGTCAGCCTGTAATTCGTGGGGTTTTGTCCTTAACACCAGCACCCTCTGAAGTGGGCAGGCAAACCCCACGAGCTGTCTCCCTTGGTCTGTGCCAAGTATGGCTGGACCAACGTGGAATGTGACATGCTGAAGTGCTCCAGCTGCCAAGCCTTCCTCTGCGTCAGCCTGCAGCTCACCTTTGACTTCAACAAATGTACGTATGGCAGAGCTTAATTAAAACCCCTGCTCTCCTTGTCAGGGTTTGCAGGCTGCTTGGTCTGCTGCTGTGATCCTCTGCTGTTTTATCTTGACACAGGGCACTGAGTCCACACATGCAGGTGCTCATCTTTTGTCATTTAATACATAAATCCCTCTACTGACCTGCTTAAGCAACTTTGGGTTCCTAGCAGTAAAACTCCCCTTCCTGCTGACCTCTGCTGGCTACAGAATGTTGGCCAGCTCTGATACTTTGCTGCACAGGCACAAAGCAATAACAGCTCCAGAAAAGCCTTCCTCTCAGCCCCATGGCTTCAGAACAGAAGTAGGGCTCATCTGTGCTTTATCACTGCTCAAACCCTTACTTTTCTTCACCTGGGTCTGCCCTCTGTGCATTTTTTGACCTGCTTCCACTGGGTGCCCTCTCTTCTTTCCATTTTTTCTCTCCCAGCTCTTGTTACCTGCAAGACAGTAGAGGGTGCAGCCCCAGTGTCTGACAAATGCAGTGCAGATCATGCGTAGCTGGGAGCTTCATATGCTTTTCCTTTGGGCTCCCTCTGAATACTGATGCCCTCTGTTTGTCCAGGCTATCTTTGTTAAATAAACCTTGGCCTAATTATTCCGTTAGTAATCATGCTGCTGGTTTGGGAAAACCTAAAGATCAGAGAGGGGAAAGAAAAGCAAACGTTTAAAATAAATAATAATAATTTGGTGTGAATAAGTTAAATGCAGCACCCATTCTTTTGGGGGAGGTGGGAGCTTGATTTCCAGCTACGATGTGGCTCCTGCAGCCCAAGCAGAGGGGTCAGCTGAGTTAGCCAGGGACTGGCAGAAGCTCAGGCAAACAGAAAATTGGGAAGAGCCAAGCAGTCCCTGTGCTGGTGGCTAGCTTGAGCTGTATCTGCTGCATGCATACAGCGTGGCAGGCTCTTCTGGTCCATGCTTGCTGCTCCTAAAAGCAGGAGGGGGTTTTGGCTGCACTGCAGTGGTCAGGCTTGGTGTTGTGCAGATGATCCAAACTCACTGGAGCAGCTGTTCCCTTTGGCATGTGATTTCCTGCAGGGAGGCTGGAGGGGCAGGATGCTGCCAGTTCTTTTTGGAGGGGAGCTAAGAGCTTCAGGCCCTGCACGTTACAGCCTCGGGAACTGGAGGATCTCAGCTGCCAAGAGCACAGGCTTCTGCCTTCCTCTCTCCCTTGCTTTGCTTTTCCCAGCCCTTCCCTGAGGAGGTGGCTCTGCAGAGGTGCAGAAGTGAGTTTTGCCTTGCAGATAAGGAGCGCTGTGCGGAGCTGAAGAAGTCCTTGTGCACCGCTCATGAGAAGTTCTGCTTCTGGCCAGACAGCCCCTGTCCAGGTTGGTCCTACAGAGCCCACATAGTGCACAGCTCTGGGTTTATCCCTTTGCTTTCACCCTTTCTGTTGTTGTTGTTCTCCCTCCTTGTTGTGCCTGTGCATTCTCTCCAATGCATAGTGCCACTGCAGGCATTGCCATAGCAGTCCTCTTTTACCCATCACAAGGATGTTGAAACAGAGGTATAGGAAAGGCTCTCAGCAGTCTCAGAGGGTAACTGAGCCCCAGATCTTGAATTCTGGGCCAGGCTGAACCCGGTGCTGCCTCTCTACTTTCCTGTGCCTTCTGGGCAGCTAAAATGCTATTCAGGATATAACTGAGAGGAGATAGGGGAGGATAAATGACGTGGGACGCTCAAAGGGTGAAAGACTTCATCTTCACGATGATCTTTGGGGTCTTTTCCAACCTGAGTGGTTCCATGATTCAAAGCTGTGCTGCACTGGAAAGGATGATTGCAAAGGAACAAGAGACTCTCAGCTTTTCCTTTAAAACATAGGAGACTATTATTGGAAGACCCTTGCTGGTCGTTTCCTCTCTTTCTGTGGGATAACAAGGAGGGGGGAAAGCAGGTGCCACAGCCCAGGTTTTCTTTCACCAGATCGCTTTGCTCTTTTGCTGGTGGATGAACCCAGAGCACTTCTCCAGGACTTCCTGGAGCGCTTCCAGAACCTGTGCCAGCTGGAGCTGCAGCTGCCCTCCCTCAGAGCAGAGGACATGAGGAACATGGTGAGTTTTTTGGGGAGGGACTGGGGACATTCAAGTCACCGGTGACAAAGCCAGACGTCCCTGTGCGTGCATATGTTAATGTCATCTCCTTGGCTTTCTGCATGGATGTTTCCTGTGTTTCCAGGCTTTCACCTGGCCTTTCTGGAAGCACCTTAAAAGGAGTTTGGAAGGGTTTCTGCTGTGTAAGCTCTCACCCAGAGCTGGCACATCTGACTTGTGCCATCACAGTGCTGTCAGTGGGAATAGGGCTGAAGCATTGGGCTCCTGCTCTGCAACTTTGTTAGCATACAGGCTGCCCAGCAACAGTGATCTGGGGTCCTGCAGGCTCCTGGCACAGAACTCCCATTCTTTACCTTCAGGGGCTCTGAGGTACAGCAGCAGCCTGTGAGTCACTTCTCTAATGAATAAATGCAATCCTACATGAATCTGGAAATGAGAGCTTGCATGTTCAGGGAGAAAGAGGGGAAAGGCAGGAGCTAAGGTTGTAGCTGCAGCCAGGAACAAGTGTGGGATTGCCTCCTTGCAGTGCCCTGGCCAGGCCTTACTCTGCTGCAGCCAAGTCTGGCTCTCTGGGCACGCTCCCTGGAAAACAGATGGTTCTCAGCAGTGAGAGGCTGCAGAGGAACCAGGAGACTCTCCATCCATTCAGCAGAAAGCACAGAGATGTTCTGTGGTCACCACTGCTGAGCGGTGGAAGCCAAAGGAGTGAAGGGCTGAACGCATTGGCTCGTGCATTTCGCCTTTGGGGTGGGTGGAAATGGGATCTCTCCATATATGTAGCATGGTCTGTGGGTAGAAATGGTGTGTTTTGTCAGACAAACTTGCCTGATGTGGGGAGAAAGACTTATCTGAAGGCATGAGAAGCATTTATTTTTCACTTACTCGCTTTTCTAACCTGAAACCCCCTAACAGTCTTCCATCTCTATGGGTTTTCCCGTGCTCATTTTCCTGCTGCCAGCATTAGAAGTCTCGAGGGCAGCACTGCAGTAAGAAAGGAGTAAAGTGGCACCAAGCAGGAGGCAGAATTCAGCCCCAAACTCCAAAACGATCAAAGGAATTTGAATGCTGCCTCTGACCTCCATCTCTGCTTGCTTTTTCTGTCCCCCACAGTCCCTTACAGAGGAGAAGATCAGCCTGCTCCTCCAGCTGATCAAGGAGGAACTCGAGCACAGGACCGAGGGAGAGAAACCACCGATGAAGTTTGCTTCAGAAACCCTGCAGGTGCACATTCCTGCCTGTGTCCTGGCTCTGTGCGGCTGGACCTGCAGGTCAGCACGTGGGTGATACCTGGAGTGATCCCAAGGGTCTGCTCTTTTTGCCCATGATGCATCTTAGGGGCTGGAGGAATGTGAATATATCTCTTGTGATGTGTTTGCGGTCCCCTATTTCACAGTTTTTATTATCTTCAGCTGTTAAAATGGATGGGCTTATAGAAACCCCAGCTCCTACCTCATCTAAAGGAGATGTCTTTCCCTGAGATGTCAGGATCTGAAATGAGATCTCTGAGCTGTCAGTCACCCCATTCAGTGGTGATTTGGATGTTGAAGCCCCTGAGGTGTCAGACCCGGGGATGCTCTCATGGCTTGTCAGGCCTGCAGGAAAAGAGGGAAGTTTCATGACCCGAAGGTTTGTGCTTCCCAAAGTGTGTGATGTGAGCAGAACAGCTGCATTATTTGAGCCTGAGGCGTTCTGCTCTTACAGGAGGAGGGCTGAAGATGGGACAGTGATGTCTTGGGGCACTTTCAGCTGATAGCTGAGCGTGCTGCTGATCTGTGGCAAACCACACGAAATGAAAAGAAGCTGGTTTTTAAATCAGGGCTGTAGGTGGGTTTTAATGTACTTCAGCACATCAGAAAACAAAGAAAAAAAAAGTGACAAATACCTGCATCTGCTCTGAAAGCTGTGATTCCAGGGAGGAATCCAACCTCATCCCAACCTTTTCCCATTCTTTGGCTCTGTCCCCATAGCGCTGTGTCCGGCTCTGTGCTCTCAGTCATCACCTGCTCTCGCTGCATGAGGAAGGTGGGACTGTGGGGGTTCCACCAGCTGGAATCTGCGGGGCTGGAGCTGGATTCCTGGAGCCCAAGCACTGCTTTGACAGCATCTGGAGAGCGTGGCCCTCCCTTGCCCACATCTCCACGCAGGATGCTCACACGGAGCCAAGACACGATCTCACCAGGCTCTGAGCAGGTATGGCATGGTCCTGGTGTGATTACTAGAGCATGCAGACTGCTGTAGTTTGGGATGTCTAAAGGGACTCAGCTCAGTGTCTCCAGCCATGGGGGTCATGTCTGTGGTGGTGCAGTTGCTGGCAGGAAAGCCGAGAGAGCTTTGATCCCTTGTTGAAGCTGGGTGGCATCTCCCTGTCCCCTTCAGGATGGTGGCCAGAAGAATCACAGAATCCCACCCTGACTGGGGCTGGAGATACCTTGGTCCATTTGGTTTCCACCCTGCCCAGCAGGTCCACCAAAGCTGTGCCCAGCCCCATGTCCACATGGGTTTGGAGACTCCTAAGAAGATCCCACAGCCTCTCAGTCCTTATGTCAGGGATTTGGCACCCACCTGGTGTTCACATGGCTCCAATTTATGCCCAGTGCCTCTGAAACTGCTCTGGGCACCAACTGAAGAAGCCTGGCTCCATCTTCTTGGAGTCTTTTCTTTGAGTGTATGGAGAGATACACCTGAGCCTCCTGTTCTCCAGGCTAAACACTCCCAGCTCCCTCAGCCCTTCCTCGCAGGAGAGATGCTCCAACCTCTCCATCATTTTTAACACTTCTCCAGCATGCCCAGGTCTCCCTTGTACTGGGAGCACAGCACTGCTCCCAATCCTTAAGCTGTGACCTCACCAGTGCAGTGCAGAGGGGTAGGATCCCCTCCATCATCCACCTGGCCAATACTTTAGCCAGTGCAGCCCATAGCACTTTGTGTCAAAGGCAACGTTGCCAACTCATGTTCATCTTGGTGTCTACCAGAACCACTGGTCCTTTCTGTCAGGCTTCCCAGCATGTCTTGGGTTTGGAGCTTCATGAATTACTTGTTCCTGTTCAGGAGAAGAGCCCCTCCCCATCAATCTCTCGCCCGAGGGCTTCAGATCCCCCCAGCAGCCCCATGGAACGAGGGGGTGAACTGGAGGCTGCCAGCCCCACGCAGAGGAACCGCCCCATTACCCGCAGCATGGGACAAGGGGACAACGTGGAGGTGCCATCCAGTCCCCTCCGTAGAACCAAGAGACCACGGCTCTGCTCTTCCAGCAGCTCAGTGAGTGCCATGGGGATGGACAGGGAGAGCCTGGCTGGGTTGGGGGGCAGATCTGGGCAAGGTCCCTGATCCATGGGGTGGTGTTGTCCTCATAACATGGATCTGGGCTGGGGTTTGGGCATGGAGAGGGTTTTGTTGTGTTACTGGAGTCTGTTTTAAAGCATGCTGTCATTGGAGGTGCCTGAGGCTAGCCTGGGTGGGGCTCTGGGCAATGTGTTCTAGTGGTTGGCAACCCTGTCTGTGGCAGTGGAGTTGGAAGTAGATGATCTTTAAGGTCCCTTCCAACCCAAGCTATGCTATGATTTCTTTAACTGTCACTTTCCCCTACTGCTCAGGACACTTCTCCAAGGAGTTTCTTTGACCCCAGCTCACAGCATCGTGACTGGTGTCCCTGGGTCAACGCAGTGGAGGGAGGAGAAGCGCCAGAGGATCCTGAGAAGGAGCCTGCAAAGGGAGAGCCAGGCTGGCAAGTGGTCCTGAGCACACTCCTTGCCAGCAGAAAGTGTGACCGAGTGCCTGAGACAGAGCCTGTGGTGAGCCTACAGTCCTGAACCCAAGCATTCAATCACTGCTTGCTCCAGCCTTTCCCAAACCTGAATGCCTATGGGGTACATGAGACCCAGCAGAGAGTGGATAGGATGAAATGTGTGTCTGCAGAGCCTCTGCTTCCCCTCCGGCTGTGCTGACAGCCTCTCAGCCAGGTCTCATCTGAGCACAGATCTGTCCAAAGGCTGCTATAAATAATAGTGTTTCAGAGTAGCTCAGTGCTGCCCGAGATCCAGTTTCATTTTGCATCCCAGCTGGGATGTGACCACTGGCTCCTGCCTTCCACAGCCCTGGGCTGCTGGAGCTGTGGCTTTGCTGAGCCAGGGGAGCAAAACTGAAGCTACAGCCCACTCTGAATGGGTGGCAGGCACCCTCTCTAGGGCCCTGTTATCAGCTCTGAGTGCTCCTGCCTTCTTCCCTCCACTCTGCTTGGGGCTGAGCTGCAGGGAGTGCTGGAGCAGTCCTCCTTCATCATTTCTCTCAGGCATTTTGTATGAATTGTGACCCCATAAGGGCTGATCTCTTAGCATTTTCATGCACGTGAGTAGCCCAGAACAGGGAAAAGCTGAAGCTAACTGGTTTGTTGATATCCAAAAAGAATATTTCCAGATGGCTTTTTCTGGGGGCAGCGGTTTCTCCTTGTGTGCTTTGGTGGTGGGTACCTGGAGCTGGAAGGGAGTCCTTAGATTGGCTCTCTGTGGGTCTCTTTGCATTGCTTTGACCTCTGTCGCTTTGCTCCCCTCTCCCGCAGAGCCTCTCGGTGAAATCCTGCAAAGTGTTCCGCATTTTCCGCCAGTGGGAGAGCGTCAATCCCTCCTGAATGGGCTGCTGCCTCCAGGAACTGCAGCCTTGCAGGCAGAGTGGGGCATCGTGTCGATCCAGCATGGTTCTGCTTCACAGCTGTGTGCTGCAAAAGCCGTGGGCCACCCCAGTGCCAAACACAGCCCCCAGCGCCTGCTAGGACCCCCCCCCCATCCCCAGTTGCCTTCCTGGAGGCCCTTTCTTTTCACAAATTGCTGCTGGAGGTTTTGGATCCTCCCCCCCTTTTCTCTCCCCCCAGGTTTTCAACAGCCCTGTTTGGAGCTGGGGGATGCGTGGGGTGAGACGTGGTCACCTGGTGAGGGTGACATCTGTCTGGCTGTGACCCTCCACCAGCAGCATAGGAAAAAAGTGATGCCAGGTGGGAATAAACATTTCACTTTTATTTCTTACGGTTGTTACAGCCCTTTCTCCTGGGGCACGGCAGGCAGCTGCCCAAAGTGGATTCTATTGAAGCATCAGGGTGTGTTTCCAACCTGTCGAAAGCAGATAGCATCCCTGGTCCTCTGCTCTGGGCTGATAAGTCAGCCAAGGGAGGCTGCGACACAGCCATAAACCCTGCAAAACCCTGCTTGGGGTTTTGGTGCTGATCTCCCCACTGAAAAGGGGAGAAGAAGCCAAGGAAAGAAACCTCAATCTGTCATCTCCATCCTTTAAGGGTGATAAGGAAGAGGCTTCGGGGAGGGCTCGGGCCCCACAGCCACCCCCTTCCAGCAGCTCTGTTGCTGTGGCTGTGCTGCTGTCAAAGTGTGGGTGAACGCATAGGGAAATGTCACTGCTGTTTTGCAGAGCAAAGGCTCTCTCTTATCCCCTCTTGGGGGCAGGGGGTGCCTCTGAGTTGCTTGTTTTTTGGGGTTATTTTCTGGCTGTGAAGGCAGCGGCTGCCTTCAGCCGTAATCGTGCATCAATTGGAAGAAATAAAGAAAAAATGCTCTTTTTTTTTTTTTTTTCCTCTGTGCTCCCATCTGCCCAGGGAACATTAAAGGGAAAGGGGAAATCTCGTCACCCCACATCTCACCTCACATGGAAACCCCTTCCCACCATTCCACCCCAAATTCTGCCCTGCGTGGCTCACTCAGGATGTGGGCTCTGGGATGGAGATGCCCTTTGGGGGCAGCAGATGGAGGAAAACAGACTCAAACCCCAGACTTTGGGGTGAGGTTCCTTCTTTGAAGCAACGTGTTGAGGTTCCTCATCTGCATTTACTCAAGAGGAGGTAGAGTTGGGGTAAATTTGGGATGATGTCAGGGTCAGGAATGCAGGATGTCCACCCTGGGGTGTGGAGGTACATTCAACATCCCTTAACATCACTGTCACATGCCCTGCTGTCACCTCCGTGCCACCTGCCCCATCCGGTTAGGTGAACTGAGGCAAACCGAGGCACGGGGTGATGCTTCAGCTCTGTCACACCGGAAACCCCGGCGTGACGACGGTGACGCTTTGACTCATTCACAATCCCGTGAGGTTCTTTGTTGAGGCGTTTCGCTGTGATTTTGGGTCCCTCCTTCATCGTCCCCACCGGGGCCTCGAACCCGAGACCCCACGACGAGCCCAGCCTCACACGCGCACAGGCGCATACGCGCATACGCGCACACACTACAACTCCCATCACCCCCCGCGGCAGGGCGGAGCTTGCCGAACGCCGCCTCTCTCAACCAATAGCAGCGCGGCGGCGGGGGCTGTGACGTCACCTCGCAGTGACGTCAGAGGGCCAGAGTGAGGCTCCGGCAGAGCGGAGCGGAGCGGCGCTGGGGGAGCGCGCGGCGGCCGCGCCGTCACCACAGGAGAGGGCGGAGTGGGGGGGGGGGGGAAGAGAGAAAAAGAAAGAGAGAGAGACAGAGAGGAAGAGGAGGCGACAACAACGACGACAGTCGACGACCGAGGGGGGGGTCCCAGCGGCTCCCCCACCAGCTCCATTCACTCCTCAGCTGTGACGGTATAGAGGCGACGGAGCTGACAGCCAGCCCGGAGCACCGGGGGCGGCCGAGACCACCATGTCCTCCCCCAGCCCGGGCAAGAGGCGGATGGACACCGACGTGGTCAAGCTGTATCCTTCCCTTTAACTTCTTTTTTTTAATTATTTTATTATTATTATTATTATTATTATTTTACTCCCGTGATGTGGGTTTGGGGCCTAGCACCGGGTTGGGGGGAGGAGGGGAAAGAAACCCCTGTGTTGTCCCCCCCTCAGCCGTGGCAGCGTCCCTTTGTGAGGCCTCAGGCTGAGGCCTGCCCTTAAAGCAGGGTTAGGCTTCCCTTCCCCACCTCTTCCGTCCCCTTATTATAGAGCCAGAGCTCACCCCCCCCCCCGCTTCCCCCCTATAGAGAGAAGGCCTCACCCCCTCTCAACCCCCCCTGCTTCGAGCTTTGCCATTATTTTAGCAGGGGGGTTTTCCCACCTTCAAGATCTGTCATTATTTCCCCCCCCCCCCCCCCCACTCCTGGACCCCTCCCATATTTCTATAGGGACTCATTTCCACCTTAACACCCCCCCCCAAAACCCTCCAACAGAAAACACCCCTCAAACCCATCCTTATTCACCCCACACCTCCCTCAGAGCCTTCAGCTGAAAGGCTTTCGTTTGATTTATTTCTGTATATTTTGGGGGAGCCCCTTAAACGCCTGTATTCGGGTGTGTGTGGGGGGGGGAGGCACCTCTAGGTGCTGTTTATGTAACATCCCACATTGGGTTAAGGCTTTATTTCACCCCCCCTTCCTCCTTTCGTGATAGAACTGTTTATATTTCTCCTCCAACCGTTCCATGTTTATATTGCCCCCCCCCCCCCCCCCCCCCTTTCTTTTTATTTTCCTCCTTTATTCAGAAGGTGAATCCTTTCCTCTCTCTCCCCGCGTTGACAAATATCGTTGGGAGTTTGCCTATGGGATCCCTTTCTTCATAGTTCATCCCTCAAAGCGTAGGGGTTGGGGGGGGGAGGAGAGGGGGGCACAAAAACCAACACTGGCCCCAGCTGTTTTCCAGCCCCTCTGGGGCTGCTCCCTCTGTACCACGGAGGTCTGATTGAGTTTCCAGCGAGATAAACAAACTTGCTTGGATTTTATATTATTTTTAGTGGTTTTTTTAGAAGGGGGGGAAGGGGGGGGAGGGGATGGGAGGAGCTCTGCTCCCGTTTGTGGCTTATCGAAGGGAAACTTCTGTTGACGTTCCGCGCGTGCTTCGCTCTCCCCAAAGCCTCTCTCGCTGTGTTTTCGCCTTGTTTTGAAAGCAGATAGGAAATGACTCGCGATCATGGTTGAATCGCAGCTATTTTTATCCGGGGGGGGGGGAGGTTGTGCTGGGGGGGAGTTTAAAGTTACACACATGTCATTCTCTGCCCGATGCAAATTGCCATCGGTGCTTAATCGCTGTGGAAGGAGGGGGTTGGGGGGCGATTCCAGCTGTTTGATGGTGGGGGAAGTGTCTTCCTTCGAGGCCCAACCTGAGCCCGATGCTGCTCTCCTTTCAGCTCCCCCTGTTCCTTTCTTTTAATTATTCCTGTTTTGTTCCTATCGTAGCCGTTTTAAGAGACAAAGAAGAGGTTCTTCCAAAGTGCTTTTCTATGCTGTGTATTCCTAAAGTCAGTGGGGGAGATAGAAAGCCCCCAGATCTCCACACTTCCCTCACCCCCCACAAAACGCTTTCTGCTTTCTGCTCTCCTTCTTCCCCCCCCTTCGACAAAAGAACCCAAAAGGGTTCTTCCAACAACAGAGATCTCTTCTTGTGGGGTTGGAAGGGACAACAAACTTAGGAAGTTGGATGTGTCAGATGACTGCTCACCGCTCCTCCCTCCCTCCCCCTGGCCCTTTTTGTTTGTCTGTCTGACTCGCCCTGCCTGGCAGGGTGAGATCAGCTCTCTGGGCCCCAGATCCCTTCCCTTCGTTTATGCTGGGGTGGAAGCAGAGTCGTGTGGGATCCCGGAGCTCTTCGGATGGTTTTGGTGGTGACCAAATGAGAGAGGACTCCTCTGAAGGAATGCACTCCTCCCTGAGGCTCCAGGGTGTTGTTGTCATGGTGGTTCCCCCCTCCCATCCCCCCCCCTCCCTTTTTGCTGTCATTTAATTACAGCTTCCCTTCTCAACCTCTTATTTTTAATAGAACGATGGCGTAGATTTAGGATTTACAGCCTTTACCTTTAGGATGGCTGTGTTACAGCACAGCCCCGCTGCTTCCCCCCCCACACACACACACTCTGACAGGTTCAGGAGCCGAGTGGGCTCCTTTTATGCCTCCCATTCTCAATCCCAACACGTCCGTGTCCTTTTGTGGCTGCCTCTTTGTGAGCGGGGAACGGGGAGAGGTTGCTCCGTGGGGCGGAGGGGGGGGAGGTGGGTTGGAGCAAAGCTGTGTGTGCGTTAATGTGCCCGTGTTTAATAACCGCCTGGCTGATGATGATGATGCTGATGTGCTGAAACTCTGAGTCACTCATTGTTTCTCTCCTGGTCTTGCAAACATCGAGGATGTGGCATCTGTGCCGCGTTCTCCCATTGGAGGGGGAGGCTGCAGACCCCGCTGTTGCCTCTCAGACTTTTTGGGGATGACGCAGAGCGGGGGGCGCATTTTCCCCCCCTCACCCCCCTCCACCCCCATGCACTGTGGCTTTGTCACCCTCGGGATCCCGCACGCTGTATCCCGTTGAAGCTCTGCATCCCTCCAGATACCCCTTAGGATTTTGAGGCCTTGCTGTGCCCCCCGTTTTAGGGTGAGCCGTTGCGTTCAGATCCCTTTTCACGGGCAGGAGGCCTCGGGCAGAGCTCACAACTCCACTCATTGGCTGCTCTGTTACTACCCGGAAACCAGGGCCGGGGCGGAGCGAGCCGACAGCTGATGGGGAGCAGTGACCCTACAGCTTTACCTGGAGCAGGGAGCACAGCTGGGGGTCCCTGAGCCCACCACGGGGCAATTGGGGGCTGCTGTCCCCATTCTGAGCCGTGGTTTATTGTTCCTTGAGGTGGGCTCGCTGCAGCTTCCCCTCGGATGGGAGTTTATTCGCAGCCATTTATTTTCCTCCTTTGCTCGATAGGATTTGAGCTCTGTTTTTAAGCGTTTGGAGGTGATGTTAGCAAAGGGGGGGTGCTGCTGCCCTGTTGTGTGTGTGGAAGGAATTCTAAACGGTGCCCAACTTTGCTCAGATCTCCCCATCCCTGTGCTGTTTGTGGGGCCGAGCGCCGTCACGCTGTTGGGGAGGGTGATACACGGACTCTGCTCGAGGGGGAATGGAAGCACAAAGCTCCTCATTTACCTGCCCAGCCTTTTGTAATCTCAAAACCTCAGTGTTTGCCCCTCACTGGGATCGACCAGAGGCGAAGGGTAGGAGGCAGTTTACATTGGGCTGAATTCTTTTTGCTGCTCATTATGGGCTTACGCCGCACTTATCGCCCGACTTGAACCCCTTCCAGGTTGTGTTGAGCAATAGGGCCGTCACGTGTCGTTGTTCTCTTGGCCTGTCCCCAAGGGAAGAGCATGTGCACTGGAATGTCTTGTTTTGGTAGGGTTCAGCGCTTGGTTTTCTGTTGTTTTTTTTTTTCCTTTTTTTTTTTTTTCTTCCCCTTTAAGGAGAGTTCTGGAAACTTTTACAAACGGGAATGTAAATGGCAACGCTGCTTTGCTTTCCTTTTCTTTTTTCTTTTTTTGCTCTACTTCTGGGGTTTTGCTTTAATGAGATCTCTGGGGATGGGGGGTAATGGTGGTGGTGCTTCAGAATGCACCAAGATCACAGGAGTCACGGATGGACATCAGAGATGATGCCATGATTCTGTTTCAGAACCCAAAGCCCCACTGAAATGCAGGTACAGGTTACGCCTTACAAACAAAGCGTGCTGCTGTTAGCAGAGCAGGCACTGTGCCTTCCGTTACTGGAGCTCTACATCAATGTATTGATAAGAGGAGAGGCGAAAATCTTTGTTCCCAAATGCCAACTTTTAGGGGATCGGTGCTTTTTGAGCCCTATTTAAAACCAGAAAGCACCATGAAGTCGTTGCATCTCTTTGCACCTCTTTGTATCTCTTTGGGTAATTTTAACTATTTCTGGGGTGATTTTGGTGCTCTGGATTGCAGAGCAGCCCTCATCATGCTTGTAGTACCCAGTTCTTAAACATCAGATGACTGAATGCTGATTAAACAAATCTTGGAGGCTGTTTCTTTGTAGTAACAGTTTAAAATCCTGCATCAACTCTTTTTTTTTTTGTAGCAAAACTAATGCCTTGTGTTGCAAAATGGTGCCTCAGGAGGCACGCTTGATATTTCCCTGTCTGTTCTATGGGGGGGACACTGCTCTGGGCAGACTTGGATCTGTAGCAGGTGATTGTTTTTAAGTGGCATCACGACTTCTCTTAGATCCCTGCAAGATTTGGAAGCTCTGAGTGCCCTCCTGCTCTCTCAGCACCAGCAGCAACTTGTAGCACGGCTGTGCATGATGCAACAGCCCTGTTCAAATCTCAGTGCCTTGGATGAACCAGAAGATGCCCCCCCGATGAGAATCAGTGTGATTTCATTTCCCAGCCCCAATATCACACCTGATCTCTGTGTAAGTAGAAGATGTGCTTTCCAGACTCTTTGTAACCTCTTGTTTTTAGGAGAACATGGATCAGTTTCTTCCTCACCTTGCTGTCCTGCCCTGTGCCTACCTGTTCTGTGCTCACATAGAAGCCTGCAGGGTTGCACTGCCTCGACAGTGCTTGCAGCTCACCCTTCAGTGCTCCAGGTTTGCTGTGGCAATGGGAATCCTTCTCCCCTGCTTTGTGGGGTGGATCATAGGGTCTGTATAATTATGCCCACGGAGGCTCTGGTAGGGGCAGGAGCTCTGTAATGACAGCTTATGCCTGCAGCAGACCCATAACCAACACCCCAAACACACACGGTTCTCCTCGCCTTTGTGGATCCCTCTGTCCCAAATGCTCCTGCAAAAGCAAAACCAGAGTGCTTAAAATAAGAGCCCTGACAAACTTTTCTCCTTAATTGTGTTGTAAATTTTCAAAGCAGCAGGAATTGGGCAATGGCAAGCTTATTAGGGAGGGGAGGGTACATCTGAAACCAGCCCAGTGTGCAGTGATTGCTGATTGTGTTCTCAGCACCTGTTGGTACTCGGTGCCCTTCTTAAACCGTGATTTAATCGGAGTCACAACCAGGATAAACACATAACAGGTTGTTGTTAAGGTAGGACAGTGCCCATGGTTAAAGGGCCAGGCTTCTCTATGGGGTGGTTCCCATCCCCATAGCTGTCCATTCTCCTGTCTGCTTGAATCAGAGGTGATGTGACACGATGGGAGAGGCGTCTGGGTTTTCTTCTTGGCTGTCCCAGAGTCCTGGACCTTATTTTGCCAAAGTTTGCTGAACGCCATGTTCTAATACTGATGGATGTGGGTGTGCATATAGGAGTTCAGCCTTCATTGTGTGTCTTATTGTGTGCGCTCAGCTCTTCTCCTTTCACTCCCTCCATTTCCCTGTGGGTTTTGTCCATGTATTTCTGGAATAACGAACGCACAGCGCTGCTCTTTTGTTTCTCCTCACCCAAACAAAGCTCTCATGACCGCAGCATCACACGACTTTGCCCCCTCTGCTTTCTTGTAGGTCAGCCAACCTGCATGCCCGGTGCTGTGGGCACGCTGCCCTCCACCAGAAAATGCTGGATCTCATTCTTCCCCCCAGTGTTGGATCTCCTGCTGCATCCCATGCAAGCAAATCCCTTTTACTGCTGCCACAACCATGATGACCCTCTCACCGCTGCTTTTTCTTTTTCTTACCAGTCATTCCTGTCTCTTTGTCTTCTTGGGATGCTTAAAATCGCTCCTTGATGCTGATGTGGTTTGAGGACTGTTTGGCTGTTCTGGAGAAGTGCACGCAGCCACTTATTTGTCACTAAGGAGATCTGTGCTGAGGTTCTGCCAGGTTCTTTCCCCTCCTGTTCCTGCTCAGTCCTTTTGGCCACCAACAGGGGAAACGTGATCTCGTCGTCTCCAGTCCCTGTCATCTTCCAGTCCCTCCCATAACGATCTGGCAGAGATGGAGGGTGGATTTACAGTCCTTGGAAAAAGGTGATTTCATTGCCTCTTGGGTCTTCGCTAACGATTCTCTGTAAATTGGGGCTGATCCTGGATTCAGGGCTGAGGTTTTTTGTTGTTCTCGTTACCGTTGTGGCTTCCAAGAGCTGTCCTGTGGCCTTAAATCATTGAACTGCATCTCCAGAGCAAATTGATTCAGCCTTCAAAGCAAAGCCCAAACGCCCATAGCTCATGTTCTTGGCGTCGCCTGTTTCAGATCAGGTAGAGGCTACATCTGTATTGTTCTCAAACTGAAGTATTGTTGGTGTCCTGTTGTCTTTAATGCCTTTTAAAGGGCAAATGGCAGAACATGTCTGTACATCCTGCACACAGACCATGCAGGAAAGCACAGAAGCTGGTGTAGACTTCCAGATATTGGTGAGTCAGTGTGAGGAAGGGGTTTTTACTACAGCGTTTTTGATCAGGCTCATAGAGTCAGATGCTCCTTTTCCAGATATGACTGTGTTTCATTGTTCCCTTCTTTCCTTAAAGGCCAGGAGAAAAGCATGAAACGTTTTCCTTGAGACTGTACAAATAGAAAACCTGGGTGGAATATTCTGCAACATCTTGTGCCATTTGGCTGCAGCTGGCTGCAAATTTTTTTTGGTGATGCTCCCTTAAAAAAAACGAATGTTGTAATGTTTTTGTTAGGCAAAGTCTGCATTTATGACAGTTGGAGCTCCTTAAGGGGGCTCAACCCTGGAGGCATTTGTCATCCGTCCAATGGAAGGTGGAGGTTAAAAGCTGACAGTTGATTGTTAGATAAATCTTGCATTATTTCCAAATTCCAGTGGGCTTTTCACCTGGCCTTGAGCAGTGATGGGGGAGGCTGTAGGGGGGGGAGAACCAGCACGTGAATTATGGATGTGCAAATCACTGCTGCTTTCCTGGCTGCCAGGGAACTGTTCAGGTAACAGCTGTGGACCTGTTCTAATGATGATGTTGTGATAGGATATATTGGAGTGGAGCTGGAGAGGAGGTGGTGGGAACCATAATGAATGCATGGAACTGAGAGAGGGTGAATAGTGTCCGTTCTCCCCCATGCAGGGTTTGGCACTGAAAGGTGACCTTAAGTTTGGGTGCACTCAAGAGAGGCTTCTGCAGCCTGAGAAGTCAGATTTGGGCTAAAACCCATTGGGGTTGAGGATAGGATTAGGTACTTCACAGTTATCAAGGATAGGTGTTGGTCTGATGGTTGGGTAAGATGGTCTTCGTGGTCTTTTCCAAACTTAATGATGCTGTTACTCTTTTTAGGACATAATTTAGTGGGCATGGGTTGGTGGTTGGACTGGAAGATCCTAGAAGTCTTTTCTAACCTCGATGGCTCCAAGTCACTGGAAGAAGGAGGAAGAAATCTTGATGGGAGACTCTTGGAGTGTGGGCAGAAACTTCTTTGGAGGTGTGGTTTTCTCACCTGCCTGTTGTTCTTTATATATATAAGAAGTAAAAAAAAAAAAGAAGTGTACTGGTAAAGCAGTTACCCATGTCCTCGACTGACCTCTAGCATGGTAAACTAATGCATGCAATGTTGAAACAATTGATGAATTATTAACTTCAGTGCTGTGGTGTCTCTTGGCTGTTGGCGTTATGTTGATGTTGTGTTGATTCGTCTCGAGGGTGGCAGGGCTGGTCGTGCTCTGGAGCTGTGAAGTGAAGCATTGGGGCTGAGGACAACGTCCAGTGAGACACCCACTTTTTTTTGTGTGTGTGTGTGTGTGTGTGTGTGTGTGTGTGTGTGTGCCAGGAAGACTGATAAGAGCATAAACCAGGGCTGATGGGAGCTCAAATGTTGCTCTTTGAGGTGTCCCTGGGTAGATGTGGTGCTGAGGGATGTGGTTTGGTGGGTGCAGTAGGCATGAGTTGATGGACTGGATGATGTCAGTGATCTTTCCAACTGAAATCACAGAATGGCATGGATTGGAGAGGACCTTAAAATATCATCTAGTTCCAACCCCCTGTTATGGGCAGGGTTGCCAACCACCAGATCAGGCTGCCCAGGATCCCATCCAGCCTGGCCTTGGATGCCTCCAGGAGCGTAATGCATTCATGACTCAATGATTCTGTTTAGGATTATGGCTTAGTGGGCATGGTGGTGATGGATTGATGGCTGGACTTGATGACCTTAGAGGTCTTTCCAACCTTCATGGTTCTTTACCTTCTGTAAAGAGTTCAACCTTCTGGATCTAAATGCTATTAGAAAATTGCTACTGAGGTGTAGTTTATTTTTCAGTGGCTGCTGTGGATGTGATCTAAGAGTTCAGACTCAGTTTTAGGGACAAACAAAGCTGCTCCTTTGAGTCGTGCTCATTCAGCTGAATGACCTGGCTCCAAGCCATTTTGTTTTGGAAAGAACCAGGTTTGGCTTTCAGTTTGTGGAGAGTTTGTTGGGTTTGGGTTTGTTTTTTGTTGTTGTTTTTTTTTAAACTCAGAGTTAACCTTGGGAGATCTGCACTGAGAGCAAGCTGATGCTTTTAAACAGTGGTGGAATGGAACCATGGAATTGATGTGGAGTTTGTGATAGGAGTTATGGTAGATGCCATGCAAAGCATGCCCTCGTGTCCTGGCTGATCCCAAACTGTTTTATTTTGAGGGATGCTTGTTTTTTAGAGGGAGAGGAATCTTCTGGCTGATGCCTTCAGTCAAAACTTCTTTGTTAATGGAAGACTTCAAAGCAGGTGGAAGTCAAAGCCCTTTTAGAATGTCCTGGCTGCTTGAAGCCAAATGAAAACTGTTTTTCTCCCATCTAGTGCCATTAATTCGAACTTGCTGACCTGCCCTCCCCAATCTTTGAAGCCAACCCAGCTGAATGCGAATGCCAAGGGTTGGTATCATGTAGCACAAGCTTTAAACCTCACAATAACCAGGCTGCTTTCCTGCTGAGGTCATGTTCCGTGTGACAGAGGGGTCCTGTGTGCGGGGAAATGTGGCAACGCGGCGCTTCTCAAAGCATCTCCACCGCTGCGGACTGGGGGAGAAGATGTGAGCTGAGTTTGGGAATGGCTTTGTAATCCTCTAATTTGTAAGAATGTAAACTGGAAGAAAGAAAGAGCCCTTTCAGGAGCCAAAGTCTTCTCTTGGTAATGTTCAATCTGACAGATGTGACTCAGCACGGTGATGCTGGCTGCTCCTCGGCGCTGCCCAGCGCGCCTCCTCCTTTTTCCCTTTAAGACCTGCCAGGAGGGGAGCAGTGGGAATAAGGAAGCAGAACGATCAGCACTTTGCCCAGCAGCCTGCCATCGTGGGTAACTCGATCCTCCCAGCAAGCAGAGGAATCTGTGTGTGGTTATTGGGGTAAGCTCAGATCCCAAAAGGAGAACACGGCAACGGTGACGCGCGGTGCAGGAGTTGAGATGTCCGAAATCAGATCCTTGTAACGCAGCACCAGAGCCTGTGTTCCTTGAAAGGGAAGGTATGCACCGAGGTGGCAGCTCACCCTCCTCTGTCCCATGGAGACCGTGCAGGGAAGTGTCCTGCTAAGAGCTGCTGCTTGCTTTTTTTAGGATTGTGGGCGCTAATGAGCTCGTGTGCCTCATGTTGGATTAAAACGGATTCTGGCTTGCTTGTAGCTGGTGATAAAGTTATGTTAGGTTGTATTTTATTTTTTTTATTTCATTGTTTCTGCTGTGTGTTCTTTTGTTTGATCTGAGCAGAAGGTAAGGGTAAATTTATACACACATTGTTTGGGCCAAGAAGGGAAAGTTCACCAGCAAATAGCCACTCTCTGTCAACTTACCCAAAGACAGATGCAATCATAGAATCATACAATGGCCTGGGTTGAAAAGGACCACAATGATCATCTCGTTTCAACCCCACTGCTGTGTGC
The DNA here is from genome assembly GCF_951394365.1 of Tetrao urogallus. Taxonomy (NCBI): domain Eukaryota; kingdom Metazoa; phylum Chordata; class Aves; order Galliformes; family Phasianidae; genus Tetrao; species Tetrao urogallus. The sequence continues at coordinate 192,762,351 of NC_136813.1, forward strand.
AGGGTCACCAACCACCGGACCAGGCTGCTCAGAGCCACATCCAGCCTGGTTTTGAATGCTTTCAGGGATGGGACATCCACAGCCTCCTTGGGCAATCACAGTGCCAGTGAGCAGAACAAGGGAAATCCAAGGGAATCCAAGGGAAAGCAGAACAACAGCTCTAGTTGTGCAAACCTGAAGGAATATACCCCCATGGCTTCAGCAAGTCAATGAACACTGGGGCACGTAAGCCCCATTTTAATTAGCAATTCAGTTTCCCCAGGGTCATGAGATTTGCATCTTGCCAAATGGGGAAAAAATATATATGTGTATTATGTACAGGCTGCCAGAAAGGTTGTGGATGCCCCCTCCATCCCTGGAGGTGTTCAGGGCCAGGTTGGATGGGGCCCTGGGCAGCCTGGGCTGGTGTTGAGTGTGGAGGTTGGTGGCCCTGCGTGCAGCAGGGGGGTTGGAGCTTCATGATCCTCGAGGTCCCTTCCAACCCAAGCCATTCCGTGATGATTCTGTTGTAAACTTGAGATGATTTGCAGTAAGGTGCTCAGAATGCCGAGCCCTTTGCACCACTAGAAAGACACAGTTTTGCTGGTGAAGGCATGCCATAAACATGTATATGCTCTGAAAGAATTAAGAAAATTTGCTAATGCACTGCAGTGTTGAGTCCTGCAAGGCTTAATGACCAACTGGACAATCAAATCATCTCCCCTTCTTCTGTTGCTGGGCTCACTTTTACAAATTTAGAGTATGACTTGGGAGAGGAGCATTGGAATTGTGGTGTGTGTTGAAGCTAGAGGATCAGATTGTCGTGCTGGGATTTGGAACAATCCAGTGCAAACCTGGGAGCTCCCTCCATGTTCCTTGCAGGCACACGTCCATTTGTGCAGTTTGCTCACCTTTAGGAGGTGATTTTTGTTGTAAAAAGAATCTTTCATCGCTTCACCATGATGCATGGGGGGGAAAAGACTGCAGGCTTAGCAAAGCTCTGTGTGTTACGCCTGCTTAGTCATACCCAGAAACGTGTTCTGTGGGGTTAGTTGTGCAGAGAGCAGTTTCAGACTTGTGCAAAGGTGCCTTGGGAGAGCCCAGGCACTTCTTGCACCTCTGTTTGAATGCTGTGTGTATGGTCTTGGTGCTTCCTATGCTTTTTTCTACCTTTTGCTTTTAGCTGTGGAGTTGGCTGTGCGAGTGGGGATCAATAAGGAGCTGCTTTAGGTCTGCCCTGATGTCTTTTTCCTGTTACAGCCAAAAGTTTTAACTCCTCTACTTAAAGAGTATTGCATTTGATGGCGTTTCCTTTTTTGGACTTCATTTTGCCTGTTTGCAAGAGCTTCCTGTGCAGTCTGGCTGGGGTGTAACTGGATTCTGTAGGCTGCATTAAGGCTTTTTTGTGGTTTTATTGCTGTTTTTTTTTTCTTTCAGAGCCTCTGAATGCATCCAGGTTAGTGAGCCCTTAAATTGTCCTTCCTGCCTTTTAGTGGCTTTCAAAGCCACAGTTTCTTTGCTCCTACCTGAAGCCTAATGTTAGTTAGGCCAGCTTACTCTCAGCAGCTTTCTGCAGGCTTGGATGGTACAAGAAGTATTGTGAGATATGAAAGCTTCATAATCCCTCGTGGCTTTTATTTCCAATAACTGGGAATCTGCTGCTGCACACCAGGAGAGCCCATTGCCAGCTTTCACACTCCTTCCCAAAGGGTTTCCAGCAGGAGACATCCCTAATTCTCCAGCAAAATGGATCAGCAGATCAGAAGCTGAAGCTGCAGGGCTCAATCCATGCCACTGCATTCGGGTTGGAATCGATAACTGCTTCTCACCATTCCCTTCTGAAGTCACCCAGGAGCTACAGAGGCTATGCAACACGCACGTCCTTCTCACCAGACCTGAATGGAGCTGACCAGGTTGTCACATGAGTCACAGAAACCCACATCAGCCGTTTTTAGGTCATTGCCAGACGGGGCTAAATTTAGCAGATGAGCCACAAGTGTGAGGCTTTGCATCCAGCTCCTGCCTTACAGTTTCTGGGATTTGTTTTTGGGCTGTGCCCTATGACTCCTTGTACGTCTCTTGAAGGTGAAGGATGAGATTCTCCACCCCTTTTCTGTTCTGAATCCTGCAGAGCACCGCCGAGACTTGCTTGCAGAGTTGCTCAGTGACAACGTATGAAGCAGAGGAAGGGAAGAGCACAGTAATAGGATCTGGAGCTTTTCACCTCACGGATTACTGCCTTGAATCCTGTCTGGGTTGCCAGTGACGCTTCCCTGGGAGGAGAAACCTGATGGTTTATCGTCCACCTGCATCCACGACCACATTGCAGTGCTCCTGGAGGTGTGTGCCAGTTTGGAGGGGAGCAGCTCACGCCTGGGGCGCCTCAAGCAGAAAGCATTCCCACGGCTGTTCTTTCAAGCCCCACATCTCTGCTAAAATAGTCAAGAGAGGAGTAAAGGAGGGGGGAAGAATAATACTTGTGCTGACAGCACAGTGGGAAGTTTCAGTCCTGCTGAGAGCGATGTGCTGGTTCTGCAGTCCCAAGCTGTTCTGTATTTTAACTTCATTGGTTGTTTCTGGGTTCTGTTTGTTTGCAGCAGCACGTTGGGTCGTTAGGGTTGAGGTTTTTTTGTGTGTGTGAATGAGGAATATTGTCATCAAAACCGGTTTCAGGTGTGTCAGGTTTTCTTAATTCTGATTTATGAAAGGAGGCAGCGATAAATGTGTGGCTTTGAAAGTGTCGCTGGGTCTGCTGGAGGTCACCTGTAATTCAGAGCAACTGGTAGAGGTCAGTGCTGGGCTTTTTGTTCTGTGGCATTGCCAGCTTTGGGGTTTTTTTCAGCTCTTCATTGAAGGAGGAGACACTTCAAACTCGGTGACAAAATCCCACTTTTCAGGCAGCTGCGCCGCTAACGACTGAACTGTGTTAATTAGTTTTTAGTGCAGTGGTGTTCCTTTGTCCCTCCTATAATGATGACCCAAACAGATGATGTCAAGGAATCTTCTGTTCCAGCTGAATTTAACCAATTATAAGAAAGCTTTGCCTTTGCTCTCCGAAGCTCAGGAATGGTCTAAGAGCTCAGAATTGCAGTGGGCCAACGATAGTGTTTGTATTGATAGAATGGCTTGTATTATGATGATGCTTGCAAAACTCGATTACAGAGTTCATTTTGAAAGGAACTGCTTTTATCAGCCACGTGACAAACTTCAGGTATTGCTGCTCCTGCAGGGAATGGCTTGAGGCAAGTGTTTGTCCCCTGGCAATCGGGAATCCACAGACATAAATTGGGATGGTTCATTTGTATAACCCCCCAGGCTCTGTCTCTGGTTAACTGATGTGCCTCTCGTTAGGGAACTGGGAGAGAAGGAGATAATTAAGCCTGGGCAGATGGACTAGGACAGGCTCTTGGCTCGGAAACAAGGGGGCTGGATGATGTGCTCCTGACCTGGGGAACCAGGACAGGGTGAGTTTGTGTTTGCCCATCCCAAAGTGGACTTTGTGCTTTAGGATGAGAGACACGGGGACTACTTACCCCCAAGTGCTCTTAGATTATCAGAGTGGAGAGCACCTCCCAAATGCCTCTGGAGAAAGGTCACGCTTTCCCCCAGGCTCAGGGAGGTTGTTTCAGAGGAAACTGCCTGCTCAAAGCACTGAGGACTGCGTGTTCCTGTGCTTTTAGCAACGCCCGCTGCTGTTCTACTGGTTGCACTTCTGTTTATTAAAAACAACAGCAACGCCTTTTTCCCTTTCTGAGATTGTGGTGGTGCCAAAGCAGCTTTACTGTAGCCCTGTGAGATGCTGAGATGGGAATTCTACTCGCTGAGGAACAGCCTGGACGCTGTGCTTTTGCTCCTGAAGCTGCCAAGCCCAAGACCCACTCTGTAAGGCATAAAAAAATGGTATTTCACATAACTCAGTGCAGCGTGGAGGCTGTCCCAGCACCAGGGCACCCCCTGTTCTGGGCACCCATGAGGTTTTTATTGGTAGCTGATGAGCTGCTGCATTCACAGCCCTGAACAAAGGCCCAAATGCTTTGTTGGATTCTTCCTTGGCAGCCTCTCTGCTGTCCCCGAAAGCTTGCCTTGCTGCTGCACAAGGAAGCTGGTGTGGGGATCATTGTTAAGCTCCAAGCGTGGCTTTTTCATGTCTTCCTATTGAACACAATGCATCTTGAGACCTTAAAGCCAGGAATATCCTGTACAGTTAATCCTTTGGGAAAGGCCAAAAAACCCTTCAAAGAGCTCTGGATTTTTACAAACGCTCGTTAAGAGGTGAGGATTTGAGTTCCTACCATCGGTTTTTGTACCAAGAATTGGATGCAAGAAGGATTGCTGCAGGGCTGGCTGGAGCACCAAGCTGATTCCCTAAATTTTCAAGGATGATAAACAAGTGTGTACTCTTTGCAGGTGGTTTGGCCAATGTCCAATGAAGCTGTGCAATGGTTCTGCTTAGTGACTCGATGGTTGGGAAATGGCATGACTGGAGCCCATGCTTAACCTTGGAACATATCTCTGTTGGTGTTTGTTGGAAGTTGACCTGACTTAGCCTCAGCTTAGAGACCAGATGAAGAATCATGGAATCGTTAAGGTGGGGAAAGACCTAAGATAACTGAGTCTAACGCCATCCCACTCCCACCATGCCCACAGACTGTGTCCATCTGTGCCTTCATCTTCAGGGATGACAGCTCCACCACCTCCCAGGGCAGCCTGTTCCATTGCCTCACCACTCTTCCAGAGAAGCAGTTTTTCCTCATATCCAACCTGAAAGCAGAGAGGGATGCATCTTTATGAACAAAGCCCTAAACACAAGTGACTGCGTAGACTGAAGAAAGTAAAAGTAGGGCAAAACCACTGTGCATCTCATCTGTATACGTTGGGACCTTGGATCTACCTATGAATCTGTGGAGGAAGCACTACAGTGCTCCATTGTATGCTAAGAAAACAAGAAAAATGGTTTAATAGAGGTGACAGTGGTGTATTGGGTTGCTGTAGGTATTTGTGTACTAAACTGAAGCTCCTACACCTTTCCTTTAAGCACAGCTGAACTCATTTCCTGATACGTTGCATTTTACTTTGTTTTCACCTTTTTTAATTATAGATGACCTGGGAAGAAAGAAAACAGCATCTGCAAGCTTTGGTTGCTTTATGTAGTCAAGGACTGAGAGGTGTTTGTTCCTAAATCCCTTTCTCCTGCTTTGGTCTGAGACCAAACAGCATTTGCTCTGTGTTGGAAACTGCAGTTGTCTTAACTGTACCAGCTCAGGTGTGGGTGCACAAAGCTTCCTGCTCTATCCCTCAGGTCATTTGTTGGGCATCAAAACCCAAATACTGTGTGTGTATGGAAAGTCCCATCTGAGCTTCTCTTGAAGAGCGTGTTTTCCTGAGATAGCTTTTTTCTTTAGAGTTGTAAAGACTTCAGAATGTTCCAATGCCATCCCTGGAGGCATTCAAAGCCTAGATGAATGAATGAAGCTAGATGATCATGATGGTCCTTTTCAACCCAAGGCCATTCTATGAACTTCAGCTTTGAGATTTCAGGTGTGCCCTTACGTGGTGTGGATGCTGAATCAGCAGGCCCGTGAACGATGGTGTTGAGTTAATGGGCATACCTATGTAAAGTGAGTTGTGTTGATATTAGGTGGGCAGCCCCATGGGTGTTGCTCGTTCCATAGGTTTTTCCACTTGCTCGTGAGTCGCTGTGCGTTGCCTGCTGAAAAGGAAGAGCGAAACTGAACTCGTTCTTGAAAAACATGCATTTCTAGTAAAGAAGGAACAGAAATCCACAGGTGCCACGGTGTGATGTGTCCCGAAACAAGCACGTGGGTCTGGAGGGGCATTGCTTGTTACTTCATATTGGGCTGTTAACAGGAGGTAGGAAATTCAGCTTGAAGCCACCCGATGGTGCCACGTGAGGTCATAGAATCATTAAGTTGGCTTGAGTTGGAAGGGACCTCAAAGACCATCTGGTTCCTGCCTCTGGTTCTGATCCCCATCCACTTCAGTGCTTCAGTTTACAGTTCAAGCACAGCTCGCTCTGCCTGTTGCTGTGAATGGGTGTGAATGCTGCCTCAATTCTGAAGATGAAGGCTTGATTATTTACAACACTCTTCAAAAACAATTAACAGAAAAACCCAACCCATGCAGATGTGAGCTTGGTGAGCAAGAAGCACACTGTGGGGTATATCCATGTGCTCTTGGCGTCTGCTACTGTAGTGTTGGAAGAGGACTTTGGGATTTTTGTGCAAGACATCCCAGTGTGAAGTGTCTGTTAAAGCAATTCTCATCACAGGCTGCCCAGGGAGGTGGTGGAGTCTCCTCTGGAGATGTTCAAGACCTGCCTGGATGCCGACCTGTGCGACCTGCTGTAGGGAACCTGCTTGGGCAGGGGGGTTGGACTCCATGAGCTCTGGAGGTCCCTTCCAACCCCTACAGTTCTGTGATGCTGTGATCACTCTCATTTCTGGTAGAGGGGAAAAAAGAAGATTCCATTTCCAGAACTGGTAACAGTCCAGTGCCAAAGCATCTTCAAATTCAACCCAGCATAGCTCTGAGTTTACCAGAACAAAAAAGATTTGCTTTGACACTTTCTCCCTCCCCCTACGAAGCTCTTCATCTTATTCAGAATCAAAAGCTTGAGCTATTTCTGGATTTCTCACAAATGAAAGCTCTTGCAGGAGCTCAGCTGCTGACCTCCTCTGCATCTGTCTGTGTTGACTACAAACATGTCGTATCCCAGGGGCTTTTCAGCTCGGGGAGATGTTGTATATTTTGGGTTTTGTGCTGCTGTTACCGAGGTGGCAGTTTCTAAATGACTGTGTAGGTTTCTTGGAGTGGAAAAAAATATGTTGGTAAAGCCTACAGAAAGCTTCACTTGTGGGGAAGGAATATTCTTAGAGCAATTATGTCTTTGGGAAGCCAAAAGTGAAGTATTGCAACGGTAGGGACGTGTGAGGAGCATCCTGCTCTCAGGAGAGCTGATATATTCTTGTTAAATGCCCATCTGACCTGTGGTTAAATCTTAGACGTGGTGTCAGGTGCAGCACGTGTTGGGAGCCAGGCTCTCCATTCTGTGGTTTTACAGCTTCTTAAATTCTCTCAAAGAGAGGTGATCAACTGCACTGAGCCCAACTGGAAAAAGAAACGATTGTGTTTTCTCCTTCTGCTGTTTCACTCCAAATGCACTTGAAATTTCTCGCTTGTTTGAGAAGTTTGATTATTATTCGTGCGTTAAATACTCCGTTCCACCAGTATGTACAATCTCCATGGTAACAAACTTCTCCTGATGGAAGCCGTGGCAGTGCAAACGTATCTCATGGCTCAGCTCAGAGGCAGGTGTGTGCCCATGTAAATGAACACTGCTGCCTTCAAGGCTTCTGGATGTGACTTTGGTTTCTCCTGCGACTGTGAATGTCAGCGCGTTGAATTCTGTGCCGTGCAGTGGCTCTGGTTTGGTGGCTGAGGGTGCAAGATACCCATTTATTTCCCTTTGTTCCTACCGGGTGAGCAGCTTATGGAACTCTTTTGGGAGGCCTTATTTTCCTGTATCATTGCTCTGCATTATGTCTGCCTTGCTACTCCTATCCTATAGGATGTCATCTTCAAACTGACCATTATAAAATCATAGAATGGCCTCGGTTGAAAAGACCAACAATGATCATCCAGTTTCAACTCCCCTGCTATGTGCAGGGCCACCAACCACCAGATCAGGCTGCCCAGAGCCACATCCAGCCTGGTTTTGAATGCCCCCAGGGATGGGGGGCATCTACAACCTCCATGGGCTACCTATTCCAGTGTATCACCACCCTCTGTGTTATCTCCAACCAGGATCCATTTCAAAAATTTGCTTATCTCAGATACTTGTTATAAACTAACTGCACTTAAATTCTCTTTGTTCAGTGTCCTCTCTTACTAAGATTTGAGTACATTTCATTTCCTGGTGCTTGTGGAGGGAATGTTGCAGTTGTGTTGCTGTCATGGGTTGAGTTGGAAGGGACCTTAAAGATCATAGAATGATAGAATGGTTTGAGTTGGAAGGGACCTTAAGGACTATAGAATGCTGGAATGGTTTGGGTTGGAGGGGACCATAGAGATCATAAAATTGGGTTGGAAGGGACCTTAAAGATCAGAGAATCTTCTCCAGTCTGAAAACCCTCATGTTCCTCAGCCTGCCTTCTTAGCAGAGGTCCTCCAGCCTTCTGAGCATCTTCATGGCTCTCCTCCAGACCTACTCCAACAGCTCCACTTCATTCTTAATCCCTTCCACCAGGTCTGATTCTTTCCTTTCACATTCAATAATCTTGTCCATCAGCTTCTTCTTGACTGATAGCAACCTTTCTTCAGCAGTGCTCGCACAGGACAGTTTCAAATAATTTCATCATAGTTCTCCTGGGACTGACCAGACCATATAACTCAGAAAAGCTCTGCTGTGATGCAAATCAGAAGGTGTTTCTTTGGCTCTGTGCATCTTCTCATTTTTCTTCACGATACCTGGTAGAATGAGGGCCTGATGCTTGTGTGTGTCATGTTCTTCCTCATCTCCAAATGCAAATGAGCTGCACGCTAATCAGCAGTGCATAGCTGGAGTTGAGCTGCAGTGCTGTTGTCTGCTGTCAAAACGACACTAATTGTGTTCTCATCTAATCTGATTGTGAAGGATGAATTGAGTCCAGCCTTTTTTTCTCGACAGCAAGAATTCGTATCTGTCTCCTATCTCTTTTTCTTAAAAGAAAAGTTTCTTAAACTGAAACTTTTCAAGGGAACAGTGTGTGGGGGACAATGAGTTCTTTCATCTCCTGGGGCATAAGGATGGTATTGCTCCACCCAGCAAGATGTGGGATGCACTTTGCATTGCCTGTTGGTCGTTCCCTTCACTTCTGCTGGAAGAAGACCACTTTGAAACCCAGAGTATCCTCTTTGTAGGGAAAAAGTTGATCCTGAATCAGTTGATAGCAAACTACTCCTGCAAAATGTCTTCTGGGAAACAAGGCTGGCTTGTCTTTTCTACCTTATGCTCATTACTTCAGTTTCTTGGCGTGAAGTTTAGTGCAGAACAGCCAGACAGAATTCATCAGGAGCTCCAAAGGGTGCAAACCAGTCTGGAGAAGTGGCAGCTTCTGCTCCCAAAATCCGCAGTCCCACCTTCAGCGTATTACATATCAGCAGTGTGCATATCCAAACTATAACAGCAACCCAGCATAGGTTCCTCTTCAATTATTCATTTGGTTTTCAGCTTATAGAGCACTTTCAGTTGCAGTAACAGTCGCCGTTTTGCTGCAAGTGGGGCCTCTGTGGTGCACTTCCCCTTTTCTCTGCTGTAGGATTTAGGTGAGTTTTGCCTTCCAGAGCAGAGGGATTCTCAGACAAACCCTATACAAGCAAAGGAAAATCTGGATTTGCCTGAGGTGCGTGAGGACAAACTGCAAATTGCCCCAGTGTTTCCCTGACAGCGTTGTGGATATCTCCACCATGATTCATATGCTGTGTCATAGAATCATAGGATGGCTTGGGTTGAAAGGGACACCAAGGATCATGAAGCTCCAACTCCCCCACCACATGTGGAGCCACCAGTCTCCACGTTTAATACCAGACCAGGCTGCCCAGGGCCCCATCCAACCTGGCTTTGCAGTGTACTTGCACCAGAAGCACTGAAAGCTGTGGCAGTGAGGATCACTAACTTGGGGGGGGAAACCAATGGATTTTAATGATCTCATTGTGGTTAGCCTGGGGTTTTCAGATTGTTTGAGTTTAAAGAGACCTTTAAAGGCCATCTAGCCCAACTCCCCAGCAACGAACAGAGACATCTACAGCACAATCAGGATGCTCAGATTGCTCACAAGTATTTTCAGTGTAATACTTGTAGCTGGAAAACTGATTTGCCCAGGCTTCAAACCGAGGTGAATTTCAAGGCAACTTAAGAGTGGGATGCTTTTTATTTTGATTTAGGCTCAACGTTTGCCAGGAAAAAAAACCACTCAGCCCTGCAAACAGACTGGCCATCTGTTGGCCACAAAGTGCATCTGGGATTTTTTGGGGAGAACTGGGGGTAAGGCCGTATCCTGACAAAGCTTTTCATTCCTGCAGGATTGCTTCAGATCAATGGCAGTGGGTGGCCTTGCGCGAAGCCACGTGGGAGGATGAGGGAATGGGAACTTGACCCTGTGAGAGGCAAACCCACAGCAGTGGGTCTATTTCTGGCGTGCTCGGTCAGTTTCTAACCCTCCAGATTTGTGTGGTTGGGTTGTTTTGTTGTATTTTTGCCTATTCTGCTTTGGGACAAAATGCTTTAAATCTCTTCTGATTCTGACCGAAGCAATGATTTTCTACTAGCTCAACCCCTGAACAATAGAGCCTTGATCTTGATAGGGGGCTCTGGATGTTACTATAATGCTAATAGGTAGCACAGTTGGCCTTTGCGTTTCTGGCACGTTTCAGGCATTATATAGGGAGCCTGCAATCAGCTGCAGAAAAAAATTCCCTTTTATCTCTCTCCTAGCAACCTCTTCTGAACTGATATTTGAAAATAGGCTTTGCTTTCCGTGTCATGACATAAAATATTTGCAGCACATACTGAAGACTCCCTTAACAGACGTGGGGCTGAGATAATTTGTCTTTAGGTCCTCGGGACTCCCTCCTGGTTGCTGTTTAAGTTGCTCTTAAGGTAGTGCTGTTGAAACCCTTATCCACCAGAAACAGGCACTTGTGTCCAGGTTGTGCTCTTCTCTCCCAACTTCTGCACTGTATTTGTCACAAAGTCAAAGCAGTATACGTAGGTGATAAGGTGGCCATTAGTTGCCTGGATTTGTGGGAGCAAGCTGAGAATTTTGAAAGAGATTTCTGTATTTTTATTCAATGTTTGAGCACATGGGATGAGTTGTAGGGTGGCTACACAGCTCTAATCTTGCTCCAGTGTACGTACATTGTGTGTCCTGTCCTGGAAACAAGACAGACTGTTCACACCAGCAGGATTTGCCACTGGAATCAAGAATAGTGAAGCTTTTTTCCATTAACTGATTGTTCTTTTTCTGCTAATCTACATAGTGAGTGCAGCAATAAGCAATGTTGGGCGCAGAGGAGTTCGTTTGAACAGAGTAGAATTAGATAAGGTGAGGATTATGTGGTTTTTGCCACAAACGCTGATGGTCTTTGAAATCCTAGGATGACTTTGCACAGGTTTGCATCCCATCTACTTCTTGCATCTGTCCTGCTGAGAGAATAACCATCCTGGGAAAAATGCATTAGAGCTGTTGTAAGGTTGGAACAGACCTCTGAGACCATCTAATCCAAGCATCGAGACCCATCCCCACCATACCCACTAAGCCAGGTACCCAAGTGCCATATCTCCATGTTTTCTTCTTACTAATTGAGATTTAAGGGCCTTGTCACAACAGGGAGAACAATCAAATATGGCACTGCATCACTTGCTCGTAGGTTTTCTAACTTGGACTTGAGTCTCAGCACAGAAAACTCTTTTATTTATGATCAGCATTAACTTGTGCAGCTGAATAGCATGCGTGCTGCAGCTGCTCAAGAGTTTGTTCTGAAGATCAGGCTTGGAGAGCTGTTTTTTATTAAGTGGCACTTGATTTAGTCCTAACTAAAACCATTTGTATTTAACTTGATCTGCAAAGCTGCTGTAAGTGTTAACATACTTCAGTAGTAAACGTTTCACTCTTGGGCATCGTCACACACAAAGGGTTTGTGGGAGAGCCCCTTTCTGAAGGTGGAATAGTTATCCATTAGACAAGTGCTTGTGTTTTCAAAGGAATTCAGACTGTGTTTAAAACGCAGTGCTTTCCACAAGGTGATGTGGAAGGATATCCTTTAGGGATGTGCAAAGAAATCCAACTTGTAGCAGAGAAATCACTTGGAACTTGAGGCAGAAAGGGATTGATCTGCCCACTGTGAGCTGCTCTAGGTGTCAGCCAGGTGCAGTGAGATCCTTGCTGCTGAGCTGCAGGGCAGAGCAGCTAGCAGAAATCTCCCTATCCCAAATTGCTGTAAACTTTTCTCCCCTCCCCATGAGAATGAGGAAGAAGGTGGTTGCAGCCAAAGTCTTTTGGAGTCAGAAGTGTGGGAAAAACTCTTCTCCAGTCTGAGAGTCATCGTGAGTCAGGAACTGCTGTAAATCCTGATGGGTGCTGCAGATGAAGCTTGGATTTCTTGTATATACGACTATGTGTGCGTGCTCCTGGGCCACTTGGGGATCCATGAGCCTCTTCCCATAGACCATAATGTGGGATCGTGGCTGGTGATGGGAATTATTGGCTCCTTCTGTTGGGTCCCAAGCAGTTCCTGGTGTGTCAGGGGCATGTAAGGTTCATGGCCATCCCCTTATCTCAAAGCTGGGTTGCCTCAGGGGTGCTGAGGCAATCTGAAGTTTGGTAAACCTTTGATTTCTTCTTCCCCCTTCGTTTCCAGTGCTTCCCTCATAATTTGTATTAAGGTTCTTGATGAAAGGTAATCACTGTAGGATATTATTCACAATCCATTAACCCTGAGTGGTAGCAGAATTCTTCAGCAAGCTTGGGTGCCAAAACATCACTGCTAATTGTCTTAACTGAGCCTTATGTGGAATGGAAATCTCTCACCTTTTAGTTTGTATTCCTTTCTACCCAAAGCACTGCGCTTCGATTCTTTCCTTTAGGTGTTGGAAAATACTGTTGTTCTTTTAGCTGGAGCCTTAGAATCTCACCCTTCTGCCATCTCTCCAAAGACGCCGAGTTTTTTGGTCTTGCAAGTCAAATTAACATGAGATTGCTGTCATTTGCATCGTAGCTGTGGGAGGCCATCTGACAGCACCGAAGGCAGCCAAGTAGAATGGAATTCATCAGCATTTGTCAGAGTAGGAATCGAGGAGAACTCAGCTTCTCCAATCCAGGCAGGGGGGTAAACATCCAGCGTGAGCAGTCAGGATGCTCAAATTGCATGCTGTCAGGTACTTGGGATGTTTGGGCTTAAACTGTTTGGTTTCACAGGCTTTCAGCAGGTTGCTCCTCTCTGAGCTGATGGTTTTGTTTCTCTGCTTCAATGTTTTCCTTTACTTGATATATCAGGATTGAGAGCAAACACGAGGTCACGATCTTAGGAGGACTCAATGAATTTGTCGTGAAGTTTTATGGACCACAAGGAAGTAAGTACATGGCACATCTCTTCTGTGAAAAGAAGCTAACTGTTCATGGTGGGGGGGGATATAGAATCATTAAGTTTGGAAAAGACCTCTGTGATCACCAAGTCCCAACCATCAGCTCATCCCCACCGCTGAACCACATCCCTAAATAGAATCCTAGAGATCTTCTCCAACCTTAATGATTCTGAGGTCACCGAGTCCAATCATCAGCCCATCCCCACCATGCTCACTAAACCATATCCCTAAATAGAATCATTCAGGTTGGAGAAGACCACTGTGGTCACCGAGTCCCAACCAACTGCTCATCACGGCCATCCCCATATTTCTCAGTGCTGTGATGTCTGGAGCAAAGGAATGGTTGAACAAATCCAAATGGGAGTGAGACGTGAAGGGTGGTGGCTCTCGAAGGTGGTGCTCTCAAGGGTGGGGGAAATGCAGTGTAGATCAACTGCTTGGTGCTGAACAGCTTTGGGCATCGACCACCAAGCCCCCTGCTGTGACTTTCAGCACTCATTAATCATTGACTCTTCCAGAGTGATTTAAGTTTTGCATCGCCATCATCTGAATGTTTGTGGAGTTGGTAATGATGGTTGCTTTTCCATTGACTAGATTACAAGTCAGGTCTCCAGCATGCCTTAATTTAGCAACATCTCTAAAGTTAAGTAGCTTATTCAAACTCTGTGCTTAAAATAAGGCTCTTGGGCCTTTGTGCAGAGATCTTATGCAGTATAAGTTAAAATCAAGTATTTCTTCTGAGACAGTACAGGCAGAAGGCTTTTACCATAGAAGGTTCAGTGTGAAATCTTACTTGAGTGTTCCTCCAAATATGTGTTTTGTTTATTGCTGTTGTTCTATTTATTCTCTCCTGAGTTATGAAGCATGTCTAATGCATGTCTAATACCTGTGTTTCTTTCCTTGCAGCACCATATGAAGGTGGAGTATGGAAAGTTAGAGTCGACCTTCCTGATAAATACCCCTTCAAATCCCCATCTATAGGTAACCAATAATCACTTTCTGTCACAACCTTGAAGTGCATGGGAATGAAGGCAGGGGCTGAAGCTGTTGTCCTCTTGGACGGGGTGATGCCTGTGTGGAAGAATATAGAAGCAGGGACTTATCAGCAGAGGAATTGCAGCTGGCCAGACTGGTTGGACCTGTTTCACTTTGGAGAGCAAATGGGAAGTTTGATAAGGAAATGTTCTTTAGACTGTATCCATCTATCTCTGCCCTTGAGTAACAGTGATCTAACTCAGATGTCTTCTAGTAGTAGCAAACTTCGTCAATCATTTAGGCTGTAAATAGCCACTATTGCTTGAAAAACTGGAGCAGATGGACAAATGGTCAATTTTAATATTCTAGCTTGCAGAATAAGTGCTGGTAACTCAGTGCTGTGGCATTTCTTTCCTGGAAGGGTGTGCTTGTGGCTGAAGGCATCAGAGGGGACTGAAGAATTGAGAGAAGTGATGTGGGAACATGACTGTACGGGGTGGACCAGATGGGTCCCATCCAATATCAACATCCTGACTTGGAGCTGATGAGTATTGGCTGTTTTCTTAAAATAGACATCAGCTTAAGGCTGCCATCTATTTAAAATCCTATGTGAGTGTGAGAAGTAATGTCTGCTTCCCACAGTAAACTGTGCCTTTTGGGAAAGAGCAGTGTTGTTTTTTACCCAACCCTTTACCTTTCTTTTTCTGTTGCAAGCTGGACTGAAGCACAGCAGCATGCACACAGCTGAGCAATGAATGGTGCTGCTGCAGCTACACTGACCATTTTCTGCTCCTTCCTGAGTCAGCTCTGAAATCTCCTATAAACCTCCTAAATTGGAGACTGTTTGAGGTGCACACTGTGTTACTCAGTGCTGCTCACTGTCCCCTCTCCATTTCTCCTTCTCACAAACAGGTGCCCACACTGACAGTCCTAAACGTGAGCAGGCTGCAGACAAAACCCTAAACTCCAGTTTCTTTGTTGTTAAATGCTTTGCTACAAGTCTACTGAGGATCATTTTTCTTTCTTCCTGTGTGTATTTTGAATCAAGCTTGTTGACATAACACAAAAACAAACTCTCTTCCCAGTACCCTGGGAAGCCAACACAGCTAAACGAGGCTCTCGTGCGTTTGTATTGCTTTTGATTTAGACTTCAGTTATTGTTCTGAAGGAGGAGGTAGGGTTGAACTTCTGGTGATTTAGCTTTAGGGTTTTGGAGTACAGAGGAGTTAAAGGCAGTCTGGGCTGAGAGCTGGCTCAAGTTCATTGTATCCCTGCTTTTGAGTTGCTTTGTCCCTTCTAACATCTTCTTTTTTTAGCACAACATCTTTCCATCCATTTCCTACCCCATTCTGGGCTCAGCAGACCCCTCCAGCATTGCCTTCCAAGTCCCTGTTTATACAGCTGAAAGCACTGCTCCTCTTGCTGAGCTGCCCAAAAGGCTGAATGCTGCTGCAGGGCTGCATTGCTGGCACCCAGGAGAACATTGCTGGCTCCCTCCTGGGTAGAGCAGTGTGTAGCTTAGGTTTCAGGTTGAATAAACAGTCGATGCTAGATCAAGGGCTGGCATAGAGCTCAGCTACAGGGCAGAGAAACTGGGGGAACGGGGGCGCTGGGACCCAGGGAAGCTCCCCACCAGCTGCAGGAAAAGGTTTGTTTTTCATTGTCTGACTCCTGTTTCAGCTGCTCCAGCCCAGCTTATCGGGGCAGCCAGAGCCAAGCAATGTCTCAGCCCCTTCCTTTGGGCCACTCCGATCTCTGCAGCACTGTTCCTGTAGGCAGACATGCAGTTGGGCTGTGCTGATAACTCCAGTAACTCCAAACAAGCCTCCAGCCTGCTGAATCATTGGAAACAAGCTCAGGAGTGAGACAAGGTCCTCTTCTCTCCCCATCAGCTGAGAGCAGTTCCAGGGAGAATGAGAATCCCAACCCAGATGTCCTCGAGCGCTTTGAGCTCTGGGTAACGCAGGGTAGGAGTTAGTGGGGAGAAATCTGAAGGATTTCAGAGATGTTGGAGCCCCAGAGTGGACAGAAAGGTCACCTAAAGCACACGCATAGCTTGTCTGCAGCTTTTCTGTTCTCAGCACTGCAGAGATCCCACTGCAGCGATGACACAGAGTTCAAACAGTCTGTGTAAGTCACTGGGATGTATAAAGAAAGAAATCAGCTTCTATTCCTTTAATATGTTACTCTTTTATGCTGAAGCTTAAAGTAGGAATACTGTTCTTGCAGCAGCTTTCCTTGTTCTGTAGAGCTGTAGGCTAACATTTTCTTTCAGCCTCAGAAATTCTAAATGCAATCTTCAGCATAGCATTGGCTTTTTGCAGCAAATAACACAATGGCTGGAAGCATATCCACGCATTCTGGAAAGCCACTTGTGGAAAAATGACTGCTAATCGTTGCCCTCCAATCTCTTCCAATTGCTTTTATCCCAGCATGGCTCTGGGTATGATGTAGGTGAAACCTTAGCCCAGCTCAACTTTGTGTTTTCTTCCAACGTGTGCTTAGCACAGCTGAACAAGAAGAGGCTCTGGATTTAGGGCTTGTGATGGCCCAGAGCTTTTCTTAAAACCTAAAAGAGCAGTGGTCCTCTTTGCCTTTGAGGATGCTGCGGTCTCTTGAAGGAGCCTTTGCCCACCTGTTAAATCTCTGCTCCCTCATCCCATCCACAGCTCCCACCTCTCATAGCATTTATTTCCTGTCCTTCTCAGGTTGGTAATTATCACTGTTGCCAATTAAATGATGCCACCTCAGGGACAGTGCTCTCCTGACAACGCATTTATAGAGCTAAACCACCTTGGGACCTATGTGAAAAGAGCAGTTCCTGTGAGGGTTACCAGGGTGCAGCAGCTTTCTGGTGTTTCTGGTATCACCTGTTTCTTGCTCAGGCTTTGCTGTGCCATTCCGTATTACCTGGGTGCTGGAGTCTTTTCCTAGCAAGAAAAGAGGAGAATTAAGAGTGCACACCTACATAGAGCAGTGCTCTCATACTGACTCTGGGCTTGAGTGCTCCTGTTGAGATCAGCTCTGCTTACAGTCACCAAATCCCCACCTTCAGAATTCCAGCAGACCTCCTGAACTTGAGCAATGTGTTTATTAAAGCAAAGCCAACCCCCTGGAAAATGCCCAGTTGGTTTTTGGAACTGCTGAACATTGCTCGTAATGCTTTTGTCAATTGATGTAAATATCCCTGCGTGCTTCTAAGGGCACAGAGTGCTCCCTTGCTCAATGTTTGCTTCCATTTTTGCATTCTGCTAGACAGTATATCTTGAGTTGTTTCTCATTTCAGCTGGCGCTGCTTCACTGCTTTCTTCTTCCCTTTGGGATTTGTTATCTTCAGGGGAACTCTGTGCCCACTCTCTTTCAGCTTTTCCGAAGGGGAATTGTGACATGGAAGCTCAGAGCTGTGCTTCCAGTACTTCACAAGAGCACTTTGTGTCCATTTTGCATGTTTTTAATCTGTCTGTATCCCTGCCAAGAGCTCTTTGATACCACAGGCACGTAAGGAAGAAGTGCAGGGTGTATGTCCTGCCCTGTTAGATGCTCAGAGCAGTGATAGTGTGCATGTGGGAACCTGAGTTCTTTCCTAAGTGTTTACTTTGTTGCTAAAGCCTACAGAAAAATTAGATCTGATTTCTTGGTAATCAAATATCAGAGTTTGTGCACAGTATGCTCAGAGAGCTCAGTTTCTCCAAGAACTTTGTGCACAGCTCTCATTTTCCTTCCATCTCTGCTCTGTGCAGGTGTCTTTCCTTTGTGTTTTCCTTTTCTCCTAAGCACTTTCCAAAACAAAATGCACTCACACACTCTTCCACTCCTTTTTTATATGCGTGCATCTCCACCAAGAGATGGTGGCACCCATACAGCAACGAGGCAGCGCTCAGCTCCAGCCAGGATCTGTCGCATCTCTCCTGGCCTGTGCTTAATTCTTCTTTTTAACTGCAACTGCTATATTTTTTTTCCTTCCAGCTCCTCTCTGGATTGCCTTGCAGTTTGCTGCTCGGAATCTCATGAGTCACTTCTTACCCGTGACTGCTCCGAGCAATGCACGTTGATCCCAATTCTGACCTGCAAGCGATGGGAAGATGTTTGTTCTCCCAGATGTACTTATCTTTGTGTGCAGGGAAAGATGAGACACCTGAAGGGAATCTGTATCCCCGTCTCCACTCCTCTCTGACGCACGCTGTGCACCCTCTGCAGGTTTCCTGCTACAGTCAGAGAATGGGAACAGGCTGACAAAATGGGGGTAGGTGTTTTCAAGCCAGACTTGGCACAGATTCACCACCTTCTGTGCCAGTCTGGGCATCGGGTGACTGTGCACCTAAGCAATGAGATGAATTGATTTGGGGCAATTGTTTTGTGCTTGTTTAGCTTAGCAACTGGTGCTTCTGCTTTTCTCCTTCCAAAAAGTGATTTGCACTGAGCAGAGGGCCTGGAGTTTACAGCTCTGATACCATTTCCAACACCTCTAGCCATATTTTTCTGTCCTGATATTCCCAACGTGAAGCTGCTGCCGAATTATTTATAGTATTGTTTTGAGAAGCTCCTAAAAGTTGAGTGCTGTAATATAAACTGTCCTTCTGTTAGCGAGCTGATGTTCCGCAGCCCCTCCTGCCACCACGTGATGAATGCCTCCACAGTTGGTGCAGATTATATTTGACTCAGTGCTCTGCATGAGCTCCTTAGCCTTCACATTTCATTTAAAAAAAAAATACATATATTCTTTCATTTGCTGGTGAGAAATCATCAACCTGAGAGTGCTGGACCATGGTGGGCAGGTCTGGGATTCCTAAACCATCAATCCCAATCTTCAGGTGGAATGCAGGGAGCAGTGGGGCACTAGTACTCTCCTGACCCCTCCTCCATCTCCTACCACAGTTCCTCAACCAAAAGCAGAAGAAAAGCCCAGCTCCTGAGCTCTCTGTTCCCTACGCAAGCTCTTCTGGTGATGAGTTGGAGAAGACCTCTGTGGTTGTCAAGTCTAACCATCAACTCCATCACCTCTATGTCCCCGAGTGCCACAACTCCTCATTTCTTGAACCCCTCTAGGGATGGTGACTCTTCTCTGGACAGTCTGTTCTAACGCCTGACCATCCTCAGAGAAGAAATGTTGCATAGAGATAAACATGCAGTCAGTTCAAGCAGGGAAATGCCCAACTTGCCCTACTGCATGAGCAAGGAGAGCCAACGCGTGGGGTGAGCAATGGTCATCCAAGGTCAGTGCAGGAGTTCAGTGGAAGAACTTCAGTTTCTGCTGGAATAGATCCAGCTGTAGGGCTGTATGGAAGTTATACTTTGGCAGCACCAGGGGAAGGTGGACAGCCTGCCAGCTAGCTGACTTTGTGTGCACAAATACCCTTCTCTTCAATGATTTTGTCAGCCCAAGGGCTGATTACTCCAGGGCTGTTGCTGAAATACTGCTGTTCCTGAAGGTCAGCATCTGCATATTAGTCCCAGCATCTCCCAGTAGTAGAACAGATGCGTCTCTTTCTGTTGTATGACCCCTTTGTAAATGTTTTTTCAGTCTTTTTTTTTTTTTCTTTTCTCCTGTTATCACCCAAAGGCTTTTTGTCAATACAGATTTCATCCAGTCTTGCTTTACCTTCAGATGCAAACCTGGCTCCGTGTGTCCATATAGAAAACGTGGTCTGCAGCCACTCTGCTGCTGGAATTCCACCCAAACATTGGATTTTAGGGCTGGATGGGACACTGAAGAGCTGTGAGATGTTGCAGCAGCCAAGGAAATGAGGAGAGCAGGGAGAGGATGTTTGTGCTCTTTCTTGATAAGCAGCTATTTAATGTGAGCAGCTTGAGACCAAGGACAGCTTGAAGGAAGGGGTTGTTCTTTGCCTGGATAAATGCAAAGGTGGCAGAAAAGATTTATGAATCTCTAGTGCAGGAGCTGCTTCATCTCATCTCTGGATATCGAGTCTGGCTTAAATACTGGAGCATGGGTGCAGTCAACCAAACCCATGCAGGTTTTTGTGCAGCTGACTGTGGAGGAAGATGCAAGGAAACAGCTGAGATCAGAAAATCCCCAAAGAGGAAAGGCAGAGGGATGCCTGCCCATCTCTGTCTGGTCCCCATCCCAGAAACCAGACCAGACAGCACTTATTTCAGCAGGTCTACGTGTTATCATCCTATCCTTCCTGCTTTGTGCCTTTTGCTGCATTCTCTCTTGCTTTTTCCAAAGCTATTATTTTTCTCTCTAAAACAGACAGAATTTAGCACTGGGATCTGTTGCTGGTTACATCTCTCCTCTGTATGGCACAGTGCATCCAAGACCCAGTTTAAATCTGCAGGAGCCACCTGGGTGTAAATATTTCATGGAACTGCAATTTCCCTTTTGAATTCTGCTTCAGTTTTTCAAGCTAAATCACAGAATGGTCCTAAAAGCCACTTGTTAGCTGGGGCTGTGTATGCAGTTCTTCTTGTAGAGATGGTTCTGCTTTCAGGCAGCCTTGTATTTATGTGAAATCCAAGTAGTAGGAGTAAACATGGAATTATATTTGTGTCATAATACATGGAAGGGAAGGCAGTTAAATCCATATGTCAGCTCTTAGCCAGATGGGAGCCGTGCTGTCACTCACTGCAGTCGCTACATCAGTGATGCATCAGGGCTAGACAGAGCCTGGGAGAAGGTATTGCTGCTGTGGAGAGAGAACTTTGATGTGTTTTGAGGAGCTTTGGGGTTGGGTTGAGTCAGTATCCCAAAAAGAGCTTGCAAAGCAGAAGTATGTAGGGACACACTGTCTGTTTTCCAATGAACCAACTCGAGAACCCAATTCTGTGTCCTGGGCTCCTTGTCCCTTCTGCATGGGGATGTGTTCCTCACTGGGGTTTTTTGGCTTCTTCCTATCAGAAGGGAAGAGCAAAGTTCTGCATCCAGCCCAGTCATTGGCTGAAATTCTTAACTTTGCTTTTGGGGTAGATGGGGTTTGTTTTTATAGATGGACTCTGCTTGTATGTAGGCTCTATTGCCAAGTGAAGCGTGTTACGATCCCTGTGATCTCCTTGTTTGTTTTCTAAGCTCTGTTTTTAGGAAAAGGAGGTGCGTTTTGGGGTCCTGTCTTTAGTTCAAGGTTGAATTACAGGACTGAAAGGCGTGGGTTCACATCTGATAGCAGCAACCAGGGGTGTCTTAAAGAGTCAGGCATCTCCTGCCGTGGTTTCATACTTCTGGAAGCCAGAGGAATTATTTTGGACAACTTAATTTGTGAGTCAGAACGAAGAAAGCACTATCAAATAATAATCTTAAAGAAAATGTTGAGCTTAAGATCTGTGCTGTGGTTCTGCTGTAATTTGGGGTTTGGGTGAAGCTCAGGGGAATGGCTGAGGACCCTGGGGTCAGGATGCTGCCTGCTTATTGTGGAGAGTTACACAATTATATATAGCAAAGTAGGGGTTCTCTGTGAAACTGCTGGGCTGAGTCCTTGTTCAGTACATTCCAGACTTCTCATGGCTTTTAAAAGAAAAGAAGCTTTGGCTGTTTTCTGCTATTTACCACTGTGTCTCTTGCAGGATTCATGAATAAAATTTTCCATCCTAACATCGATGAAGCGTAAGTAAATCCCTCATGCATGTGGTTTTGCTCAGAATTTTGTCTAATTGTAGCTGTGTCCGTAGCTTGGCAGTAGTTTGAGAGTGAGTTCAGCCATGCTTTCATCTAATCTAACAGCCCACAGTGCATCTCAAGTTAACTTCCTTACCATTAGCCACAGGGTAAGAGTAAATCACTCCTTATCTGAAAGAGTGGGGTGAAGGCAGGGCAAGGGAAGGGAAATAGATTATGTTAAATCTGCAGTGTGTTTCTGAGCATGCTTGTGTTTAATTCCATCTTTTCCATGTGTTTCAGGTCAGGAACTGTATGTCTAGATGTAATCAATCAAACTTGGACGGCTCTCTATGGTGAGTTTTGGCATTTCCCTGGAGCTGATCACATGAGTGCCCTTCTGTGGTGTCTTAACATAACACAGCTTGCTGGATACAGATGCTTTTAGGCCAGCTCTTTTTTTAGTTAAATCTTAGGCTCCTCACTGAGCCAAGACCCCATGAAAAGTAAGATATCCCCGTGAAAACACTCCTGGAACCTGTTTTTGTGCCAGAGAGGCAAAAATATTTCATACAGTTTCATAAACTGCAAAAAGGATCACTCAGTCTATTGCTTGGTGGTGTCTGGCAGCTGCACAATATCGTCCAGGGATGACTCAGCATGGAAAGAGGGGAGTGGCTGTATCTAAAGTGAAGCCCAGTTCCAGCCATGTTTTGTATGTCACTCGGGCTCTGGGCACAAGCCTGTGATCCCCCCTCTGCTGACAGTGATCCCACGTGGGTTGTGTTTGCTTGTGATCCTCGTTTTTAGAGCTGTAGAAAGTTTAGCTGCTAGTTGAAGATCCACTTAAACAGGATCTAGGGCAAGCTAAAATAGTTGAAAAGAATATGTCACAGAATTGTTATGGTTGAAAAAGAGTTCTAAGATTCTAGTCCAGACATTACCCCATCACCACCATGGCCAATCGTAGGATCATTAAGGTTGGAAAAGACCACTAAAATCCCTGAGTCCAACCCATCCCCACCATCCCCACTGACAGTGACTCTTCCATCTCCCTGGGCAGCCTCTTCCAGTGCCTGACTTCTCTTTAGGACTGTGTGGACTTCTTCAGATGTTCCAATTACTCTGTTGTGTGGAACTGTACTCAGGGAAATGTGTACTTCAAATCTTTTCTCCTCTGAAAGCCCGACTTTACCTATGTAAGTTTGGAGCTTGCAAGCAATTGCTGGAGGGAAGAGCCTTTTCACCTACCTCACAAGCATAGTTTGTAAGGAAATACTGAGCCTGGTCAATCCTGGATGCAAAATTGCTATAGTAACTTGTTGAACTAAACAGTTCTGTTCCTCCTAAACAGAACACCTGAAGTCCTTGCGTTGTAGTTGCATGGCATCCAGTTTGCATACTTCTGTTACAAGAGATCAGCTCCGTGACCCAGTGGGGGTGTTAATGAAGGAAGAGATGCTGCTTGATGGGTGATGGAGGAAGGAAAGATGTGAACAAATCAAGCCCTCTGCTGGGAAACAAACCTATATGGTTCATTTAGCAGCAGAACCCACCTTAGTGCAGCGTGTGCTGCTGTTCTCCCACCTTAAGGCCACCTGCAGATCATGGGGATGGCTGGACAGAAGGAAATCACACTGGTTGAATTCAGGTTTGGTGTTCTGACAGCCTGAGTTCTGCTTTGGACAGCATATCTGGATAGCAGCCCTCTTCTGCAGCATGCTCATGCAGTCACAGTGGGGTTTCTGTGCTATTTCCAAACAATTTCACAGGAAAGCTTTCTGTAAGAGGCTTCCTAATAAGTGCTGCTGCGTTTTTATCGTTGCTATGGCTCATAAAGAGAAATAACTTGGAGTTTCCTTTGCTTCTGATTATTAATATCAAAAAAAATCTTCTGCATTTCTCTTTGTGATACCAGAGCAAGGCAACTTGAAAGTGTCAGGTTTGTATTTTGTACAAAACACCTTCCACAGCAGGTGGTGAAGCTTGGCTTTGGAAAGTTCATCTTCTGACAGTTCTCTTCTTGCAGACTTCTCTTGCTTTGATGCCTTGAAGCTGCAGAGAGGATGCTGGGATGACTGCATTCACTCTGCTCCTTCAGTCAGGACACCCCCAGAGCCCATCCATCTCTTCAGTCCCAGGATTTGCCTCCTTGCCTCCTTACATTCCTGAATTTACCATCCAAGGGGGGGGAATTGTACTCCCCAGTGCCTCTCAGCATAGTTGTGCTGTTTGCAGTGAAACCAGAGCCCTCCTACGCTGGCAGAGGAAATGGGCCAGATTATTCAAGGAGGAACTAAGGTGGAAGAGACCCAGAATAGCTACCAACAAAGTCATGGCGCCTCGTGGTCAGATTCCCTGCTGTTCCCTAATGAAGTATCAGGTTCTTAGTGCTATTGTTAGGCTTCCTGCATGCATTCAACCAGTCCTTGTTAAACCAGTGCTGCTTTTGGCTGTTAAGGAGGGACATCCCTGAGGTTTACTTCAAAAATAATGACAAATTAAAAAATCCCTGCAGTGGAAGAATCCTTCCAGGGCTCTGCTTGCTGAGCACACACAGGTTTAGTTGTCAAATGGCCATAGAATGTCATAGAATCACCAAGGTTGGAAAAGACCTCCAAGATCATCCAGTCCAACCGTCCGCCTCTTGCTATGAGCACCATCATCTGGAGCACTGGCAGTGTTTTGGGTTCAAGGTACGGTGCTGTGGTCGTGGAACATGAAACAGTGATTTTAGAAGAAGGCAGAAGCAGGAGAAGAACTCAGTGAGGTGGGGAAGCATGGTGCTGTTTGCTTTCCCCCATGCAGTCCCTTTTAACTTCAGATTTTCAGTGCGTTTACCCTCACTTTGTGGTGCTGTCTCAGTGCTGGTGCTTGCAGAGATTCAGGCCAGCTCTGGGTGAGTGGATGTGAGCAGCTTTGTCTTTCCCTTGCAGATCTCACCAATATATTTGAATCGTTCCTGCCCCAGCTGCTGGCCTATCCTAACCCTATAGATCCTCTAAATGGTGATGCTGCAGCCATGTACCTCCACCGACCAGAAGAGTACAAACAGAAAATTAAAGGTAAGGGCATCAGTATGATTGCGACTCAGCCTAGGGGAACGAGGACTGTCCTTGCTGCAGATTTTTGTCAGTCCCCATTCATTCCCCTTACAGCAGCCTCATTTGTTTTAGAGATGGGAGAACAATTGGGAAGGAAAGATATGTGACTGAGAAAGGAGCAAGGAAAAGTGCTCAGGTTAAGTGGAAATATCCATTTCATGATTACTGGGCAGAAAATAGCTTGTTAGCAGTTCTTTGGGAAGTTATCTGAGGGCAGGAATCAGTAATACCATTGCAGAAAGCAGTTCTGTACCGTGACAGAGCAGGAATTTTCAGTAAATGCCGAGCAAATTCCTTGTCACCTCCTACTCCAGCTGAGGCTTAGTGCTCTGTGCTGTTCAGTGAGTGCCATTAAAGAGAGCTGCAGACCAATTAGTGATGTCTGGAAGGATGTAATGGGGTAGAGATGGTCTTGAAGGTCTCTCTGAAGACAAGAGAATTGGAGAGTTTGATTTAGAGTACTGAGTGGGGCTGTAAGCTCTGATGTGTCAGGGATGCCTTCAGAGAACAAAGGAGTGACTTATCCTGTAATCACCGTGAGCAGGAGGTGCTCACAGGCTTGTAGCTCAGCTAGGGGAGCCTAGGCTGGACATTAACTGATGGGGGTGGGTAAGCCCTGGCACAGCCTGTGAGGGTGCTGGTGCTCACAGAGGGGTGGGAAGGACAAATGAGACAAGTCAGAAATAATTAGCCAGCAGCAAGCTGGGATCAGCTGCATGCAGACAGGAGCAGAGGCAACAGAGCCATGGCAAAAGCCACGCACGTATATACTTGATCCAGTGGACACAGTCAGCATTTAATCCATTCTTTGGCCCAGATTGCATCTTCAGGTTTTTTTGAATAGAGGCTGTGACCACCTGTGTGGTTTGTGGTTACTGAATAACCATCAGACTTGTTCATCCAGGGAGCCCTGCTGGGATGGTTCGCAGGTCCTGCTCAGCAAGGAGAGCCTCCATGAGCAGCTCCTCGTGAGCAGCTCCTCGTAACCATCCTCCCACGTGAGATGGGGCAGCAGCATTGTGAAATCCCTGCTGTTCAGGGAGTGCAGGTAACCCAGGAAGAGGTGGGGTTTGGTGCTGGAGTCCTTTCATCACTTGTGCCACGTCACTGCAGAGCAGTTGAACCTCAGCTCGTCGTGTTGTGATGCCGCATGACTCCAAGGGTGGAACTACAAATGAGGTCAAGCCAAGCTTGATTTAAATACTGAGTTATTTGGCACACTGTTTGATTCCTCTGACAGCTGCATGACAGGATGGTAAGAACTATTCTGCAGATCTGCCCTGTTTGCTATCCTGGAGCCCATTGCTGCTGCTTCTTAGGAAACAAGCTTCCAGGCAGAATGGTTTGTCAGATGAAATCTCCAAGGCCAGCATGAAGGGACACTTTGGGTGTCCTCTGTGCTTTAATGAACCAGGGGGAAAAAATGACAGATGCACCCTGGAAGAGACAAAGAGACTGATGCTAACCAACAGCAGGTGCTTCAGGGAAGAGCTCAGGGCATCCCTGAGGGAGGCTAAGTGGGAGAGTCTGCTCCCTTGTTTCCATCTTGGCAGTCAGATGCTGTGAAGATGATCTGGGAGGAGGTTTAAGTGCTTAAAATGTCTCATGTTCCCTGTACCCAAGTGTCCTGTCTTGTTCCAGGCTTGCGTGACAAGTATAGGATAGAGCTAAATATTGTCATTCCTGATATTGCAGTGTTTTTAAAAATAGCCTTGGACATGTTAAAACTGAGGCAGTGGATTGTAACAGCTTCTCTGCTCTGGGAAGCTCAGGATCTGCAAATACATAATTTATTGCTTTTTTTCCTTCATTTTTTAGTTATAGGCACATAGAGCAGTTTCTTGATGTAGCAGTGAAGAGACAGGCTTAGAGTTAACGTTGCACAAGGTTTGTAGCTGCTGTGAGACCCATACAAGTAAGAATTTATCATGGAATTTGTAAATATCTGTTAATATTACTGATGCAGAGACAGAAAATGTGGTGCTTAGCATTAGGTCTTTCTCCATCAAGGGATGGAACAACACAGAACCAAGCTCTCCTTTAAGATCTCTTTTCTTGGTGATCCTAAGCAGGATGGCTTGCCAAATGCTGTGCCTGGGGATACCCATCCCCACTGG
This sequence comes from Tetrao urogallus, assembly GCF_951394365.1. NCBI lineage: Eukaryota > Metazoa > Chordata > Aves > Galliformes > Phasianidae > Tetrao > Tetrao urogallus. The sequence continues at coordinate 192,789,216 of NC_136813.1, forward strand.
ATTTGGGGTCACCTGCAATTCCCAGTAAGGGTGTCACCCTTGTCACAGTGAAGGAACTAATACAAATAGCAAAGGAACTTGGGTTCCCTTTACTGGTTTGTGCAAGAAATAGCATCTCATCTGGGTAAATAACTCTTCTCTAGGGAAAATCAGTTTCTAGAAAGCCACAGGGAGTAGCCAGCAGGGGGATATGGCCTGTTGGCAGCATCCCATCTCCTTATTTCTGGTGATTGCCTGTTGCCCACCCACCTTCCCATGTAGGTGTCTGATTTTCTGACCCCCCCCCCCCCCTTCAGCTGGTTCTTCTGATCTTTGAGGTCTGCCACGTTGTTTGCTTCCACTTTGCAGCATCCATCTCTTTTGGCAGGGATCTCTGCCCCAGCCTGTGCTCTCTGCTCTCTGCAGGTTCGAGACATCAGGCACCATGATAACACACGCAAGCACCTTTTCAGAAGGGGAATTTTAGTGCTCAGGACCTGAGGACAGAGCACAAGACTGCTTTCCTATCCACACTGTGTGCACTGAGAGCTTTCTGGTGGTCTGTCTCTCTCTGCGTTGCGTGGAGAGCCCTCAAGTGCTCCTTGTTTGCATAGCTGCCTTTAATATTTTATCAGTTCTTACAAGCTTTTTGTAAAGCAGATTGGGATAGCTCCTCCTGCTGTTGGAGCAAGCAGGTTCATCATATATATTTAACACTTAGACTGAAACCATGTGCATCATTGGATGGAGATGCTCGGAAGCACCTTTCAGCCTGCTCTCCTGCACAGGTTTCCCATGGCAGAGCAGCTCTGCCAGGGTCACAGCTGCTCCACCAAGTGTTTGTCTTCAAGTTCTGTTCCTTGGGAAGAATGATTGCCCAATTTGGAAGGCTGCAGGGTTTGGTGTGTGCCGTGCACTTTTTCCTTGCAGGCACTCATCTCTGAGTGCAAGGGGATGATGTTATTCCCCTTCATTTCTAGCGTTGCTATTTGAAGGAGGGCTTGTTGCATATTAGTAGCTTAAAGAAAGCAACTTCACAGCTGAAATTCCCCAAGAACAGCATGAGAACGGCTCCTCTCCTACGTGCAGAGCAGTGTGGAGGATGTGCTGTTGGGATACTGCTGTTTCAGCACTTGTCCATGCTCTGAAGCTGCTTTTTCAGCATGCATGCACGTAACAAATAGATTTTCTCTGCTGGAGATGTCCTCAGCACACAGGTTTCCAGATTCTTCTTGAATCCCAGAGGAGATGTTGCAGAAGCAGTTCCCAGACACAATCTGCCTGGTCCCAGTCCATTTATTACCTTTCTGCTCCATCTCTCTCTGTGGAAAAGCAGCACGAGCCACAGTTGGCAGTGGTGATTCTACCTGCCTGTTAAACCAGTTTCTCTGCTTTCTGCAAGGCTTTCCTGCTGGCTCCTGGCTGCAGTTCATGGATCTGGGTGCCTGGAGCTGGTGTGGTTTGAAGCCTGCTGTGAGACACGATTTCTTTTGTTGACCTGCAGTGTTCTGGGCTCCCTGCAGCTCCTCCTTGGCTAATCCTATAGCTGATGTGAAACTGGCTGCAGGAGATGAGCTTGGAGATCAGAGACAGCTCTGCTTAGGCACAGTCTCCTCCAAACTTGGCTTGGAAGGGGCTCCAGCAGCATTGGTGTGGCCATAGCTCCAATGTGCCCCGTATACAAACGGTCCCATGGAGAGCCCACTATTTTCCTGCCAGGAGAAAAACTGAATTGAAACTCTCAATAATACTTTTTTAGGCTCAGGCTGTGTAAGATCACAGAATCACAGAATGGCTTGGGTTGGAAGGAACTGTAGAGGTCACAGAATTCTAGAATGGCTTGGGTTGAAAAGAACCAGAAGGATCATAGAATGTTTGAATGGGTTTGGTTGGAAGGGTCCTTAAAGATCAAAAGGCCATAGGATAGGTTAGGTTGGAAGGGTCCTTAAAGATCAAAAGGCCATAGGATAGGTTAGGTTGGAAGGGTCCTTAAAGATCAAAAGTCCATAGGGTGGACTATATTGGAAGGGTCCTTAAAGATCAAAAGGCTATAGGGTAGGTTAGGTTGGAAGGGTCCTTAAAGATCAAAAGGCCGTAGGATAGGTTGGGTTGGAAGGGTCCTTAAAGATCAAAAGTCCATAGGGTGGACTATATTGGAAGGGTCCTTAAAGATCAAAAGGCTATAGGATAGGTTAGGTTGGAAGGGTCCTTAAAGATCAAAAGGCTATAGGATAGGTTGGGTTGGAAGGATCCTTAAAGATCATAAGGCCATAGGGTGGACTATATTGGAAGGGTCCTTAAAGATCAAAAGTCCATAGGGTGGACTACATTGGAAGGGTCCTTAAAGATCAAAAGGCCATAGGATAGGTTGGGTTGGAAGGGTCCTTAAAGATCATAAGGTCATAGGGTGGACTACATTGGAAGGGTCCTTAAAGATCATAAGGCCATAGGGTGGACTATATTGGAAGGGTCCTTAAAGATCATAAGGCCATAGGATAGGTTGGGTTGGAAGGGTCCTTAAAGATCAAAAGGCCATAGGATAGGTTGGGTTGGAAGGATCCTTAAAGATCAAAAGGCCATAGGGTGGACTATATTGGAAGGGTCCTTAAAGATCAAAAGTCCATAGGGTGGACTACATTGGAAGGGTCCTTAAAGATCATAAGGCCATAGGGTGGACTATATTGGAATGGTCCTTAAAGATCAAAAGGCCATAGGATAGGTTGGGTTGGATGGGTCCTTAAAGATCATAAGGTCATAGGGTGGACTACATTGGAAGGGTCCTTAAAGATCATAAGGCCATAGGGTGGACTATATTGGAAGGGTCCTTAAAGATCATAAGGCCATAGGGTGGACTATATTGGAAGGGTCCTTAAAGATCATAAGGCCATAAGATGGACTATATTGGAATGGTCCTTAAAGATCAAAAGGCCATAGGATAGGTTGGGTTGGAAGGGTCCTTAAAGATCATAAGGTCATAGGGTGGACTACATTGGAAGGGTCCTTAAAGATCGTAAGGCCATAGGATAGGTTGGGTTGGAAGGGTCCTTAAAGATCAAAAGGCCATAGGGTGGACTATATTGGAAGGGTCCTTAAAGGTCACGGAATGGGTTGGGTTGGGGGGAACCTTAAGTCTCACAGTCATAGAATGGTTCAATTGGAAAGGCATCCACAACTTACAGAATAGTGGTGGTGGCTGGATGGCATTCAAACTTGTTCTCCAGATCAACACAGAATCTCCCGTTTTAGCAGGAAGTGGAACGTGAGGGAGGATTTAGGTTGTTTCTAGCTATGAGTGTGATGTAGTAGCACAGAGATGGCGTGTGTTTGCACACTCACTGCTGAGCATTTTGACACTTCACTGCTGGGCAGTGCTGCTGTGAACCAGAGGAAGGTGGTAACCCTGGGATCAGTGCTCTATCTGCACTGCTGTTGATTATCCTACCATTACTGCTATACTTGGAGATTGACCAAGCACAGTGTTGCCCGATCAGTCTGAAGCCGTCCTCTAACTGCTGAATACGTGCTGCTTACCCGTTTTCTCTTTTCTGTCACACACAGAATACATTCAGAAATATGCAACAGAAGAAGCACTAAAAGAGCAGGAAGAAGGCACCGGGGACAGCTCGTCTGAGAGCTCCATGTCTGACTTCTCGGAAGACGAGGCTCAGGATATGGAGTTGTAGTAGAAGAGGCAACCTGCTTTTCAGAGAGACTCTAATTTCCTAACCATGAGAAGCAGACTATAATATTCATATTTAAACAAAGCAATTTTTTTTATTACTAAACAAGGTTTTTATGAATAATAGCATCGATATATATATATATATATCACCCTTTAGATCTTGATTTTTTTTTTTTCTTGGTCATTTCTCAACCCGAGGTGCATAGCATATTCCCACATTCCATTTTGGTAGCAATATGCAGCCCAAATGCATGCATTCAGATTCCATTTGGCCAAGTCAAACTTGTGTGCTACTGAACTGTCAGCTCAAACAGCTGCCCTGGTAGGTAGGGAGTTAGCAAAGAGGTTTGCTTTCCGATCGATGTTTCCAAAGAACACCACCTTGGATGCTCACATGGAACAGCGTTTTCTCTTCAGATCAATCTGAGGGGATGTGCTATGAACTGCACAGATCAGACAGTGGGATGAAAGGTGCTCCTTCAGGTCAACCTCGCCGATGGTTTTGGATGCGGAGTCACATTTAAAACGTTCGACAGAACCAGCACCAATGCATGGAGCTCCTCAGAGCCTTGAAGCTGAAGAGTTTAGACTGGGATTTTCAGTCCGTTTTTAATAATGTGGACTCCTGCCTGCCCTTCTGAACCGTAGGGACTGACAACCACTGGTCCATCCATCCGCTTTTGGGACTTTTGGGAGCCTTCATCTGGATGTTATTCTTTCGGTCTGGATTACGAGCTGTTCCCTCGCCGGGAGGAATGAAACACAAACAATGCTCTTTGGTTTAGCTGGAGCACGTGCGTAGCCCAACTCTTACTTCGTCATCCTTTTTGAAACTGCTGCCCTTCGTGGCTCCAAGTTTCGCTTTTTTCTCTTGCTTGAAGGATGCTTGAACACCTCGCCAGCACCTCCATCTCCTGGGAGGGCTCTGAGCAGATGGATGAGCCGTGCTGAGAGCTTCGGATCCGCGGAGATCGGCCCCGTTGGCTGCGGTCCACGAATCCATCGGCACCCATTTTATTTTCCTTTTTCTCCCCTTCTGCACCAGCTTGGTAGCCATCTGCTTGTGTGTGTGCAACAGGATTAAAATTTCTTAAAGTTAACAAAGAATGTGATCTAGGAAAAAAAAAAAAAAAAAAAAGAGATGAATAATAATAAAAAAAAAAGCCTAAAAGCACCAATTGAGGAAGCAAGTGAATCTGCTCTTTTTTTTTTTTCCTGATATATATATATACTTTTTTTTTTCTTTGACAAATGAAATATTTGATTTCTTCGGGTGTTTTTCAGCAAGCTGAGATTTGCGTTTGTTTGTTTTGATGCTAAGGAACGGAGCAAATGTCTACCTGGGATGCTGGTATACTTGAATTTGGATAATTGTGTGTTGGAGATCGGAGTGGAGATGGATATTAAACCTGAACGTGACCTGCTGTATTTTGGGGGGGGATTTCTGAGGGGTTTGGGTGAGATATTTTGATGTGTGGCGCAGCCTATGGGACGGTGCATGGGAACTGATGCAGCCCATGCTGCTCTGAGCAGAGTTCTGAACGTCGGGTCGGCGCGTTTGGCTTTTCCCAGCCGTGTTTTCCTTTAGGAACGCCACCGAGTTCCGAGTCAGCGGGGTTGGAAGGGTTACAATCCTATTTCTAATTCATATAAAGCACAATCGATTCGTTTCGAAGAAGAAGAAAAAGAACTCATAAAGTATCATTTTGCTTTAGCATGATTTTCCTTAATAAAAATATACAAAGAATTTCATTTATGCTGATTACGGGCATGAAGCAAAGGGTTTGGTTTTTTTTCCTTTTTTTCCCCTTGCCCCCCACCCTCTTCTTTTCTTTTAATCAGTAACGTAGGGCTGTGGCTAGTGACTGTGCTGAAGTTCTCTATCTAGCATTTGTGGCTTGTTGGAAGGGTAATATTAACTATTTAACATGTAATGGTGTACTTAACTCTTATCTAGCACGCTGTTTTCTCATTATTTGGGGTGGGAGGGGCCACATTTGCTGGCACTGTTTACCTTGCTTACCTGCTGACCTAGCAGTTTGCTTGTGCTATAACCTTTACTGTAGGTGCTACTTAGGAGTAGAGTCAGTGCTGGGTGGTGATATCAGATTTAAAAGAAGAAAACAAAAAAAAAAAAAAAAAGAAAAAAAAGAAAAAAAAAGAAAAAAAAAAGAAAAACACAATAAAAATTTGTATTTTTTCAATATTGTATAAAAACTAGTGTTCTAATTACCTCACCCCCTTTCTTTTTGCAGGTTAGCCCCATCGCTCCGTCCCTCCCACCTTTGTTTCGATGCATCCCGCTCGCACGCTCTCCCCTCAGTTTGCTTTGCAGAGCACTGGTTTCACAGAGGTTCCCCAAAAGATCCGTGCTTGGTGCAGCCCTGACCCTGCCTGGGCCCCCTGCACCGCTCTTCTTTTCTCCCCATCTTCTCCTGTGTCGCTTTTCACCTCTTTTTCCAAGTCTTCCTCCTGAAAGAAACCTCCCTCCACCCCACCCAATAGCTTGTAAATAAAACCACGTGTGTAGACTGGAAAAGGTGGAGCCTTATTGCAGCACGGTAGCTCTTTTTTCATCTTGAGGGTGGTTTTTTTTTTTTCTTTTTTTCATTATCAGCATTCATAAAACAGCGTTGTCATCGCCTCGTGCTCTCTTGCACTGATGGGAGCATCAGCCGGCCCGACCCCCATCTCCCTGCTCTCAGATGAGCTCCCCCATCCCAAACCTTGGTGCTGAATTGGAAACAGGCTTTACCTTCTGCTCCCATCGATTCCCCTTTTGGCTGTCGAGGATTTTGCTTCTCTGTGGTGCCAGCAGGGTCATTGGAAGCTTCTTGGTGTCCTTGACGCTGCGCCATGGAATGTGTTCCCCAAGGGCTTTTTTCCTCCATCCCGTTGATCACTGGAAATTCCTTGGTGTCATCATCACCGTCCCTTGGGGTCAGTAGGACATGTTCCTCCATGGCTTTCTTGTAGCTCTGGTCATGAGGAGCTCTTTAATACTATTGATGCTACACTATGGGATCAATGGAACTTGTACCCCAATGGCTTTGTTCCTCCATCCCATAGCTTTGGTCATTGGAGGTTCCTCCATGTCAACAGATGTGCTGCCCAATGGCTTTGTTCTCCAATCCCATCGCTTTGGTCACTGGAAGTTCCTCAGTGTCAACAAGATGCGTTCCCCAATGGCTTTGTTACTCCATCCCATAGCTTTGGTCACTGGAGGTTCCTCTATGTCAACAGATGCGTTCCCCAATGGCTTTGTTCTCCAATCCCATCGCTTTGGTCATTGGAAGCTCTTTGGTGTCATTGGCACTGCCATGGGATCAGTGGGATGCGTTCCCCAGTGTCTTTTTTCTTGCATCCTGCTGGTCGTTGGAAGCTCCTTGGTGTCATCAACGCTGTGCCATGGGATCAGTGGGACGTGTTCCCCGATGGCTTTGCTCCTCCATCCCATAGGTGTGGTCTTTGGAAACTCCTTGGTGTGTACAGCACGCATTCCCCAATGGCTTTCTTCATCCATCCTATTGGTCATTGGAAGCTCCTTGGTGGCATCAACACCTTCCCTTGGAATCAGTGGGACGTGTTTCCCCAAAGGCTTTGTTCCTCCATCCCACAGATTCGATGCCTGGAAACTCCTCAGTGTCAATGGGACACATTCCCCAATGGCTTTCTTCATCCATCCTATTGGTCATTGGAAGCTCCTTGGTGGCATCAACACCTTCCCTTGGAGTCAGTGGGACGTGTTTCCCCAATGGCTTTGTTCCTCCATCCTATAGTTTAGATCCTTGGAAGCTCCTCAGTGTCAACAGGATGTTCCCCAACGGCTTCGTTCCTCTATCTCATGGCTTTGCTTTGCAGGCAGCATGGAGCAGAGCTTTGCCATCACCTCAGTACCACTCAACCTCGACTGGGACGGGCATATGCCCCACATCCAAGGCTCTTCTTCCCATCCTACGTAGAGTCAGAGGTGTTTCACCCCTTTTCTCCTTCCTTTTTGCTCACCCCAAGTTCTACTAGCACTTTCGCAGGGGTGTCCGCAGCGTGAGAAATGGCCATTATTTTACTGACTGTATTTGGTACCTATCGTGTGATACTTGAAGAGATCGGGGCGTTTCGCCCTCCAACAGAGTCTAAACTCTCTTTGTTTCCTTTTTATTCCCCCCCCCCCCCCTTTCTTTTTTTTTCTCTCTTGCGTTGTGATGTAGTGGGCAAATCTGCCCCCGCTGACGAAATGCCTCTTCTCTAAGAGTATAACCTCGCCGGTAGTTGTGTATAATGACAGAACTGTAAACTTTTTTTAAAATAAAAAATATGTATATACCTCAGAGGCTGCCTGGTGCTTGAGCTTCGTGCAGGAAGGGGTCCTCTACCCCACATCATTGGCTCCGTGGGATTTATGGCACCCTTGGGGCATTTTTTGTGTCGGGGATGAGCTCTTGGCCGATGGAAAATAAATCACGGTGGCTGAGGACGGAAAATGGGGCTGCAAGGGGTTGGATGCTGAGCATTTCTGTGGAATCATCAGACGTCTGTGGTGGCCACCCAGTGCAGCCATCAACCCATCACCACCCATCATCATTGAGGCAGGAAAAGATGGCTGAGATCATGGAGTCCAACCACCAACCCACCACCAAGAACCTCTGGGATCAATCGTCTGGCCCAATCTTCAACCCATCACCAACCCCAAATCCACGTCCCTAAATCCCATGTGTGATGTTTGGCTTGATGTTGGATGGAAATTGGGATGTAGGATGATGCGTGTAGGGATGTGAGTTCCCCAGCCATTGGTGTTTTGTGGGGCAGGACAAGGGGAAGGGGATGCAAGCCCATTATTGGGCCGTGGTCTCATGTGTGGCTTGTTTCCCTTGCCCCCATCCTGGCTTGATGTGCAGCTGCTGCCCCAAATCTGCTGGAACTCCCCAAAAATCTTTGTGTTTTTTCGTCTTTGAGGTCAGGGTGGCAAATCCGTGTCGTACCAGTGCCACCTGCTGCCAGCACCCAGCCTGACACCCCTCTGCCACCTTCGGCCCCACAGGTGGCAATAGGACATCCAACCCCCACCGCCACCAATTGGAGCCACCAACCCTGCAGGCTTTTGTTCCTTTTGCCCTAGAGAGGGAGCAGGGCAGGGAGCACTTTTATTTCCTCTGCCTGTCCTCCTCCCATCGTGGGTCTTTTAGGGACAGCTGGGGGTGACACTGTCCCCTCTGCCCAGCAGGTGGCCCCCGAACCACACCAGTCGCTTCCCGCTCTGTCCTGTACGGGGCAGATGGGATTTGGGGTATTACGGGGAGTCAGGAGCATCCTGTCCCAATCGTGTTCATGCTGAAGGGCATCAAAAGGCGAAACCTATTGAGCGTGGATTCCCATAGGGCTGTGTGTGTCATCCACACGTGGCTTTGGGTGCTGTCCCTTTGGAGTTTTGGGTACCAACACCATGGGGTGTCGCTGCTTCCTCCACGGGGATCTGGGTGCCATCCCCATGGTGCTTTGAAGAGTCTTTTCCATAGGGCTCTGAATGACATCCCCATGGGGTTTCGGGTGCCTCTTCCATGGAGTTTCTGGCTGCCATCCCCATGGGGCTTTAGAGGTCTTCATGAAGTTGTAGGTGTTACACCTGTGGGGTTTTGGTTGTCTTCTCCATAGAGCTTTGTGTGCCGTGACCAGTGGGGTTTGGGTTATCTTCTGTTTGATGTCATCTCCATGGGGTTTTGGTTGTCTTCTCCATAGAGCTTTGTGTGCCATGACCAACAGAACTTTGTATGCCATGACCACTGGGGTCTTCTTTTTGGCTCTGGATGCCATCCCCATGGGGTTTGGGGTCAATTCTCCATGGAGCTTTGGGTGGCAGCACCATGGAGTCTGGGGTTTCTTCTCTACGGAACTCTGGGTGCCATCTCCATGGGGTTTCAGGTGTCTTTTCTTATGGAGGCTCTGGGTGCCATCTCACAGGACTTTGGGATCTTTCCCCATACGATGTTGGTTCCATCCCAATGGGTCTCTAGGTACCATCCCCATCTGACACGTGTGCCATGGGCTCTGGGTACCACTCCTCCCCACTTTGTCCCCCACGTCACAGCAGATTCTGGACTCTCACACCTCCATGAGCACCCAGAAACTCTCCCCATCCCAAAAGCACCCAAAGGACCTCACACCCATCCAGATGCCACTCCCCAGCAGCAATACCCACACCGCCGACCCAGGGATGTGCATCTCCACGTGAGCATCGAGACAGGTGACCCCAAGGGCTGCGGGGGACACTTGAGCCCCTCCACCTGCCCCATGCTGGCTCTGGTTACGGCCCCAATTGTTCCTCCCTCTGGAAGAAATGCCGTCAGCGCCGGCGGATCGGTGGCCATTACTAATGCATGATGCTCTGGCGGGGAACGGCTGTGCCTGACCCCATCACTGGGGATTCTGACCCATTTTTCTCTCCTTTGCTCCTTGGTTTTCAGATCTTTTTCCCATTTTGGGGAGCATTTTTCTTCCTCATTTTCTCCGGGCTCACCATCAGGTGAAGCTGAGCTCAGCAGCTTTGCCCCAATCCCCTCACCCACCCCAAATTTCCAAAGCTGTGTGGAACCCAACCCTATTGCCTCCCCTGTGGTGTTTGGGATGCATTCTCCACAGAGTTCTGGGAGCTACACCCATAGGATTCTGGTTGTCCTCCCCATGGAGCTTTGAGTGCCATACCCAATGGTGTTTTGGGTACTTTGGATTCCACCTCCATGAGGTTTTGGGTGCTTTCTCCATGGAGCTTTGGGTGCCAGCGTCTGGAGTCTGGGGTTTCTTCCCTATGGTGCCATGACCATTGGGTTTTGGCTGTCCTCTATGGAGCTTTGGGTGCCATCCCCATAGGGCTTTAGAGGTCTTCTGAATGGCTGACCCTACGTAACCCATCTCACTGTGACGCCCACCACCTCCTTCTACCCCTCTCCAAAGTCCCACCCCATTTTTTCATAGGGAATCTTACGGCTTTACCAGAGCCAACCTCACCACAGCCA